>NW_026989039.1:0-299765 GCF_030222135.1 Aotus nancymaae
TGTGGATTCAGCAGTCTGCAAACACTTTCTCTGCAGAGTCCCAAAACAGGCGTTTTCAGCCCATTACCGGCATATGGAAGAAACAGCAGTAAGCACAGGGAAATATCTGCTTCTAAATCCAAAACGCAGCTATCTAACAGAACGGTTGTCAATGTGTGCACTCAACTTCCAGAGTTAAACCCGTGGTGTGGATTCAGCAGTCTGCAAACACTTTCTCTGCAGAGTCCCAAAACAGGCGTTTTCAGCCCATTACCGGCATATGGAAGAAACAGCAGTAAGCACAGGGAAATATCTGCTTCTAAATCCAAAACGCAGCTATCTGACAGAACGGTTGTCAATGTGTGCACTCAACTTCCAGAGTTAAACCCGTGTGTGGATTCAGCAGTCTGCAAACACTTTCTCTTCAGAGTCCCAAAGCAGGCGTTTTCAGCCCATTACCGGCATACGGAAGAAACAGCAGTAAGCACAGGGAAATATCTGCTTCTAAATCCAAACGCAGCTATCTAACAGAACGGTTGTCAATGTGTGCACTCAACTTCCAGAATTAAACCCGGTGTGTGGATTCAGCAGTCTGCAAACACTTTCTCTGCAGAGTCCCAAAACAGGCGTTTTCAGCCCATTACCGGCATATGGAAGAAACAGCAGTAAGCCCAGGGAAATATCTGCTTCTAAATCCAAAACGCAGCTATCTAACAGAACGGTTGTCAATGTGTGCACTCAACTTCCAGAGTTAAACCCGTGTGTGGATTCAGCAGTCTGCAAACACTTTCTCTGCAGAGTCCCAAAACAGGCGTTTTCAGCCCATTACCGGCATATGGAAGAAAACTGCAGTAAGCACAGGGAAATATCTGCTTCTAAATCCAAAACGCAGCTATCTAACAGAACGGTTGTCAACGTGTGCACTCAACTTCCAGAGTTAAACCCGTGTGTGGATTCAGCAGTCTGCAAACATCTTCTCTGCAGAGTCCCAAACCAGGCGTTTTCAGCCCTTTACCGGCATATGGAAGAAACAGCAGTAAGCCCAGGGAAATATCTGCTTCTAAATCCAAAACGCAGCTATCTAACAGAACGGTTGTCAATGTGTGCACTCAACTTCCAGAGTTAAACCCGTGTGTGGATTCAGCAGTCTGCAAACACTTTCTCTGCAGAGTCCCAAACCAGGCGTTTTCAGCCCATTTACCGGCATATGGAAGAAACAGCAGTAAGCCCAGGGAAATATCTGCTTCTAAATCCAAAACGCAGCTATCTAACAGAACGGTTGTCAACGTGTGCACTCAACTTCCAGAGTTAAAACCCGGTGTGTGGATTCAGCAGTCTGCAAACATCTTCTCTGCAGAGTCCCAAACCAGGCGTTTTCAGCCCTTTACCGGCATATGGAAGAAACAGCAGTAAGCCCAGGGAAATATCTGCTTTCTAAATCCAAAACGCAGCTATCTAACAGAACGGTTGTCAATGTGTGCACTCAACTTCCAGAGTTAAACCCGTGTGTGGATTCAGCAGTCTGCAAACACTTTCTCTGCAGAGTCCCAAAACAGGCGTTTTCAGCCCATTACCGGCATATGGAAGAAACAGCAGTAAGCCCAGGGAAATATCTGCTTCTAAATCCAAAACGCAGCTATCTAACAGAACGGTTGTCAATGTGTGCACTCAACTTCCAGAGTTAAACCCGTGTGTGGATTCAGCAGTCTGCAAACACTTTCTCTGCAGAGTCCAAAACAGGCGTTTTCAGCCCATTAACCGGGCATATGGAAGAAACAGCAGTAAGCACAGGGAAATATCTGCTTTCTAAATCCAAAAGGCAGCTATCTAACAGAACGGTTGTCAATGTGTGCACTCAACTTCCAGAGTTAAACCCGTGTGTGGATTCAGCAGTCTGCAAACACTTTCTCTGCAGAGTCCCAAAACAGGCGTTTTCAGCCCATTACCGGCATATGGAAGAAACAGCAGTAAGCACAGGGAAATATCTGCTTCTAAATCCAAAACGCAGCTATCTAACAGAACGGTTGTCAATGTGTGCACTCAACTTCCAGAGTTAAACCCGTGTGTGGATTCAGCAGTCTGCAAACACTTTCTCTGCAGAGTCCCAAAACAGGCGTTTTCAGCCCATTACCGGCATATGGAAGAAACAGCAGTAAGCACAGGGAAATATCTGCTTCTAAATCCAAAACGCAGCTATCTGACAGAACGGTTGTCAATGTGTGCACCTCAACTTCCAGAGTTAAACCCGTGTGTGGATTCAGCAGTCTGCAAACACTTTCTCTTCAGAGTCCCAAAGCAGGGCGTTTTCAGCCCATTACCGGCATACGGAAGAAACAGCAGTAAGCACAGGGAAATATCTGCTTCTAAATCCAAAACGCAGCTATCTAACAGAACGGTTGTCAATGTGTGCACTCAACTTCCAGAGTTAAACCCGTGTGTGGATTCAGCAGTCTGCAAACACTTTCTCTGCAGAGTCCCAAAACAGGCGTTTTCAGCCCATTACCGGCATATGGAAGAAACAGCAGTAAGCCCAGGGAAATATCTGCTTCTAAATCAAAACGCAGCTATCTAACAGAACGGTTGTCAATGTGTGCACTCAACTTCCAGAGTTAAACCCGTGTGTGGATTCAGCAGTCCTGCAAACACTTTCTCTGCAGAGTCCCAAAACAGGCGTTTTCAGCCCATTACCGGCATATGGAAGAAACAGCAGTAAGCAAAGGGAAATATCTGCTTCTAAATCCAAAACGCAGCTATCTAACAGAACGGTTGTCAATGTGTGCACTCAACTTCCAGAGTTAAACCCGTGTGTGGATTCAGCAGTCTGCAAACATCTTCTCTGCAGGGTCCCAAACCAGGCGTTTTCAGCCATTACTGGCATATGGAGGAAACAGCAGTAAGCCCAGGGAAATATCTGCTTCTAAATCCAAAACGCAAGCTATCTAACAGAACGGTTGTCACTGTGTGCACTCAACTTCCAGAGTTAAAACCCGTGTGTGGATTCAGCAGTCTGCAAACACTTCTCTGCAGAGTCCCAAAACAGGCGTTTTCAGCCCATTACCGGCATATGGAAGAAACAGCAGGTAAGCACAGGGAAATATCTGCTTCTAAATCCAAAACGCAGCTATCTAACAGAACGGTTGTCAATGTGTGCACTCAACTTCCAGAGTTAAACCCGTGTGTGGATTCAGCAGTCTGCAAACACTTTCTCTGCAGAGTCCCAAAACAGGCGTTTTCAGCCCATTACCGGCATATGTAAGAAACAGCAGTAAGCACAGGGAAATATCTGCTTCTAAATCCAAAACGCAGCTATCTAACAGAACGGTTGTCAATGTGTGCACTCAACTTCCAGAGTTAAACCCGTGTGTGGATTCAGCAGTCTGCAAACACTTTCTCTGCAGAGTCCCAAAACAGGCGTTTTCAGCCCATTACCGGCATATGGAAGAAACAGCAGTAAGCACAGGTAAATATCTGCTTCTAAATCCAAAACGCAGCTATCTACAGAACGGTTGTCAATGGTGTGCACTCAACTTCCAGAGTTAAACCCGTGTGTGGATTCAGCAGTCTGCAAACATCTTCTCTGCAGAGTCCCAAACCAGGCATTTTCAGCCCATTACCGGCATATGGAAGAAACAGCAGTAAGCACAGGGAAATATCTGCTTCTAAATCCAAAACGCAGCTATCTAACAGAACGGTTGTCAACGTGTGCACTCAACTTCCAGAGTTAAACCCGTGTGTGGATTCAGCAGTCTGCAAACACTTCTCTGCAGAGTCCCAAAACAGGCGTTTTCAGCCCATTACCGGCATATGGAAGAAACAGCAGTAAGCACAGGGAAATATCTCCTTCTAAATCCAAAACGCAGCTATCTAACAGAACGGTTGTCATGTGTGCACTCAACTTCCAGAGTTAAACCCGTGTGTGGATTCAGCAGTCTGCAAACATCTTCTCTGCAGAGTCCCAAACCAGGCGTTTTCAGCCCATTACCGGCATATGGAAGAAACAGCAGTAAGCCCAGGGAAATATCTGCTTCTAAATCCAAAACGCAGCTATCTAACAGAACGGTTGTCAATGTGTGCACTCAACTTCCCAGAGTTAAACCCGTGTGTGGATTCAGCAGTCTGCAAACACTTTCTCTGCAGAGTCCCAAACCAGGCGTTTCAGCCCATTACCGGCATATGGAAGAAACAGCAGTAAGCACAGGGAAATATCTGCTTCTAAATCCAAAACGCAGCTATCTAACAGAACGGTTGTCAATGTGTGCACTCAACTTCCAGAGTTAAACCCGTGTGTGGATTCAGCAGTCTGCAAACACTTTCTCTGCAGAGTCCCAAAACAGGCGTTTTCAGCCCATTACCGGCATATGGAAGAAACAGCAGTAAGCACAGGGAAATATCTGCTTCTAAATCCAAAACGCAGCTATCTAACAGAACGGTTGTCAATGTGTGCACTCAACTTCCAGAGTTAAACCCGTGTGTGGATTCAGCAGTCTGCAAACATCTTCTCTGCAGAGTCCAAACCAGGCGTTTTCAGCCCATTACCGGCATATGGAAGAAACAGCAGTAAGCACAGGGAAATATCTGCTTCTAAATCCAAAACGCAGCTATCTAACAGAACGGTTGTCAATGTGTGCACTCAACTTCCAGAGTTAAACCCGTGTGTGGATTCAGCAGTCTACAAACACTTTCTCTGCAGAGTCCCAAAACAGGCGTTTTCAGCCCATTACCGGCATATGGAAGAAACAGCAGTAAGCCCAGGGAAATATCTGCTTCTAAATCCAAAACGCAGCTATCTAACAGAACGGTTGTCAATGTGTGCACTCAACTTCCAGAGTTAAACCCGTGTGTGGATTCAGCAGTCTGCAAACACACTTTCTCTGCAGAGTCCCAAAACAGGCGTTTTCAGCCCATTACCGGCATACGGAAGAAACAGCAGTAAGCCCAGGGAAATATCTGCTTCTAAATCCAAAACGCAGCTATCTAACAGAACGGTTGTCAATGTTTGCACTCAACTTCTAGAGTTAAACCCGTGTGTGGATTCAGCAGTCTGCAAACACTTTCTCTGCAGAGTCCCAAAACAGGCGTTTTCAGCCCATTACCGGCATATGGAAGAAACAGCAGTAAGCCCAGGGAAATATCTGCTTCTAAATCCAAAACGCAGCTATCTAACAGAACGGTTGTCAATGTGTGCACTCAACTTCCAGAGTTAAACCCGTGTGTGGATTCAGCAGTCTGCAAACATCTTCTCTGCAGAGTCCCAAACCAGGCGTTTTCAGCCCATTACCGGCATATGGAAGAAACAGCAGTAAGCCCAGGGAAATATCTGCTTCTAAATCCAAAACGCAGCTATCTAACAGAACGGTTGTCAATGTGTGCACTCAACTTCCAGAGTTAAACCCGTGTGTGGATTCAGCAGTCTGCAAACACTTTCTCTGCAGAGTCCCAAACCAGGCGTTTTCAGCCCATTACCGGCATATGGAAGAAACAGCAGTAAGCACAGGGAAATATCTGCTTCTAAATCCAAAACGCAGCTATCTAACAGAACGGTTGTCAATGTGTGCACTCAACTTCCAGAGTTAAACCCGTGTGTGGATTCAGCAGTCTGCAAACACTTTCTCTGCAGAGTCCCAAAACAGGCGTTTTCAGCCCATTACCGGCATATGGAAGAAACAGCAGTAAGCACAGGGAAATATCTGCTTCTAAATCCAAAACGCAGCTATCTAACTGAACGGTTGTCAATGTGTGCACTCAACTTCCAGAGTTAAACCCGTGTGTGGATTCAGCAGTCTGCAAACATCTTCTCTGCAGAGTCCCAAACCAGGCGTTTTCAGCCCATTACCGGCATATGGAAGAAACAGCAGTAAGCACAGGGAAATATCTGCTTCTAAATCCAAAACGCAGCTATCTAACAGAACGGTTGTCAATGTGTGCACTCAACTTCCAGAGTTAAACCCGTGTGTGGATTCAGCAGTCTGCAAACACTTTCTCTGCAGAGTCCCAAAACAGGCGTTTTCAGCCCATTACCGGCATATGGAAGAAACAGCAGTAAGCACAGGGAAATATCTGCTTCTAAATCCAAAACGCAGCTATCTAACAGAACGGTTGTCAATGTGTGCACTCAACTTCCGGAGTTAAACCCGTGTGTGGATTCAGCAGTCTTCAAACACTTTCTCTGCAGAGTCCCAAAACAGGCGTTTTCAGCCCATTACCGGCATATGGAAGAAACAGCAGTAAGCACAGGGAAATATCTGCTTCTAAATCCAAAACGCAGCTATCTAACAGAACGGTTGTCAATGTGTGCACTCAACTTCCAGAGTTAAACCCGTGTGTGGATTCAGCAGTCTGCAAACACTTTCTCTGCAGAGTCCCAAAACAGGCGTTTTCAGCCCATTACCGGCATATGGAAGAAACAGCAGTAAGCACAGGGAAATATCTGCTTCTAAATCCAAAACGCAGCTATCTAACAGAACGGTTGTCAATGTGTGCACTCAACTTCCAGAGTTAAACCCGTGTGTGGATTCAGCAGTCTGCAAACACTTTCTCTGCAGAGTCCCAAAACAGGCGTTTTCAGCCCATTACCGGCATATGGAAGAAACAGCAGTAAGCACAGGGAAATATCTGCTTCTAAATCCAAAACGCAGCTATCTAACAGAACGGTTGTCAATGTGTGCACTCAACTTCCAGAGTTAAACCCGTGTGTGGATTCAGCAGTCTGCAAACACTTTCTCTGCAGAGTCCCAAAACAGGCGTTTTCAGCCCATTACCGGCATATGGAAGAAACAGCAGTAAGCACAGGGAAATATCTGCTTCTAAATCCAAAAGGCAGCTATCTAACAGAACGATTGTCAATGTGTGCACTCAACTTCCAGAGTTAAACCCGTGTGTGGATTCAGCAGTCTGCAAACACTTTCTCTTCAGAGTCCCAAAACAGGCGTTTTCAGCCCATTACCGGCATATGGAAGAAACAGCAGTAAGCACAGGGAAATATCTGCTTCTAAATCCAAAACGCAGCTATCTAACAGAACGGTTGTCAATGTGTGCACTCAACTTCCAGAGTTAAACCCGTGTGTGGATTCAGCAGTCTGCAAACACTTTCTCTGCAGAGTCCCAAAACAGGCGTTTTCAGCCCATTACCGGCATATGGAAGAAACAGCAGTAAGCACAGGGAAATATCTGCTTCTAAATCCAAAACGCAGCTATCTGACAGAACGGTTGTCAATGTGTGCACTCAACTTCCAGAGTTAAACCCGTGTGTGGATTCAGCAGTCTGCAAACACTTTCTCTTCAGAGTCCCAAAGCAGGCGTTTTCAGCCCATTACCGGCATACGGAAGAAACAGCAGTAAGCACAGGGAAATATCTGCTTCTAAATCCAAAACGCAGCTATCTAACAGAACGGTTGTCAATGTTTGCACTCAACTTCTAGAGTTAAACCCGTGTGTGGATTCAGCAGTCTGCAAACACTTTCTCTGCAGAGTCCCAAAACAGGCGTTTTCAGCCCATTACCGGCATACGGAAGAAACAGCAGTAAGCACAGGGAAATATCTGCTTCTAAATCCAAAACGCAGCTATCTAACAGAACGGTTGTCAATGTGTGCACTCAACTTCCAGAGTTAAACCCGTGTGTGGATTCAGCAGTCTGCAAACACTTTCTCTGCAGAGTCCAAAACAGGCGTTTTCAGCCCATTCCCGGCATATGGAAGAAACAGCAGTAAGCACAGGGAAATATCTGCTTCTAAATCCAAAACGCAGCTATCTGACAGAACGGTTGTCAATGTGTGCACTCAACTTCCAGAGTTAAACCCGTGTGTGGATTCAGCAGTCTGCAAACACTTTCTCTGCAGAGTCCCAAAGCAGGCGTTTTCAGCCCATTACCGGCATATGGAAGAAACAGCAGTAAGCACAGGGAAATATCTGCTTCTAAATCCAAAACGCAGCTATCTAACAGAACGGTTGTCAATGTGTGCACTCAACTTCCAGAGTTAAACCCGTGTGTGGATTCAGCAGTCTGCAAACACTTTCTGTGCAGAGTCTCAAAACAGGCCTTTCCGGCCCAGTACCGGCATATATAAGAAAGAGCATTAAGACTGCGTCTAAAACTCAGAAGAAACGTTTCTTTCAAACTGCTCGGCCTTGTGTTCTTTGGCCTAAGGGAGTTGAAACTATGTTTAGATTCAGCGAGATAGAAACACGTTTATTCTCGGAGCTGTCTTTGGATATTCCAGATTGAATGGGAGTATATGCTGTAAAGAGAAATATCTGTTTCTAAAACCAAAATGGATCTATCTAGCAGAGTGGTTGTGAATGTGTGCCTTCTGCTTAAAGAGGTAAACTGCTCTTCTCATGCAGCACTTTAGAAACCCTTTCTATGCAAATTCTCATACAGACCTTTCCAGCGAAACACCAGCCTGTAGGAAATAGCAGTAAGACTGCATCTTTAACATGGAAGAAACTGTTTTCAAACTGCTCTGCTGTGTGTTCATTCATATAAGAGACTTGAATATATGTTCAGTTTCAGCTAGTTAGCAACACGTTTCTTCCAGGAGCTGTGTTTGCCTATTCCAGAGTATACTGGAGTATAAGATGTAAAGACAAATGTCTCGTTCCAAAAGAAAAACGGATGATCTAATGGAATGGTTGTCAATGTGTGCATTCAACTTACTGAGCTAAACTGCTGTTTGTATGCAGCAGTTTAGAAAACATTTCTGTGTAGATTCTCAAACAGACATTTCCAGCAAAATACCGGCCTATAAGAAATAGCAGTAAGACTGCGTCTAAAACTCAGAGGGAACGTTTCTTTCAAACTGCTCTGCAGTGTGTTCGTTCACCAAAGGTCGTTGACTCTAAGTTTGGATTCAGCGAGTTTGAAACACGTTTATTCTAGGAGCTGCATTTCGATATTCCAGAGTGTATGGGAGTAAATGCTGTAAAGAGAAATATCTGTTTCTAAAACCAAAACGGAGCTATCTAACAGAATGGTTGTGAATGTGTGCATTCAACTTAAAGGGTTAATCTGCTCTTCTTAGGCAGCAGTTTAGAAACCCTTTATATGCAAATTCTAAAATCAACATTTGCAGCAAAACACCAGCCTAAAACAAGTAGCAGTAAGACTGCATCTATAACATAGAAGAAACGTTTTCTTCAAAATGCTCTGCTCTGTGTTCATTCACCTAAGAGTCTTGAGTATATGTTCAGATTCAGCGAGTAAGAAACACGTTTCTTCCAGGAGCTGCATTTGCATATTCCAGAGTGTACTGGAGTATAAGGTTTAAAGTGAAATATCTGGTTCTAAAACAAACACGGAGCCATCTAACAGAATGGTTGTCACTGTGTGCATTCAGCTTATTGAGATAAACTGTTGTTTCTATGCAGCAGTTTAGAAAAGATTTTTGTGCAGATTCTAACACAGACATTCCCAGCAAAATACTGGCCTCTAAGAAATAGCAATAAGACTGCGTCTAAAACTCAAATAAAACGTTTCTTTCAAACTGCTGTGCTGTGTGTTCGTTCACCTAAGGGAGTTGAATCTATGTTTAGATTCAGCGACTTAGAAACACGTCTATTCTGGGAGCTGCGTTTGGCTATTCCAGAATGAATGGGAGTATATGCTGTAACTAGAAACACAGGCTTCTAAAACCAAAACGGAGCTAGCTAACAGAATGATTGTGAATGAGGGCATTCAACTTAACGAATTAAACTGCTCCACTTAAGCAGCAGTTTACAAACCATTTATATGGAAATTCTAAAACCAACATTTCCAGGAAAACACCAGCCTAAAAACAATAGCAGTAACAGGGCATCTATAACATGGAAGAAATGTTTTTTTCAAACTCCTCTGCTGTGTGTTCATTCACCTAAGAGACTTCAATATATGCACAGATTCAGCGAGTTACAAACACGTTTCTTCCAGGAGCTGCGTATGCATATATCAGAGTGTACTGGGGTACAAGATGTAAAGAGAAATATCTGATTATACTTAGAAACCCGTTTCTTTCAGGAGCTGTGTTTGGATATTCCGGAGTGAATGAGAGTATATGCTGTAAAGAGAAATAACTGCTTCTAAAACCAAAAGGCAGCTATCTAACTGAATGGTTGTCAATGCGTGCACTCAACTTCCAGAGATAAACCCGTGTGTGGATTCAGCAGTCTGCAAACACTTTCTCTGCAGAGTCCCAAAACAGGCGTTTTCAGCCCATTACCGGCATGTGGAAGAAACAGCAGTAAGCACAGGGAAATATCTGCTTCTAAATCCAAAACGCAGCTATCTAACAGAACGGTTGTCAATGTGTGCACTCAACTTCCAGAGTTAAACCCGTGTGTGGATTCAGCAGTCTGCAAACATCTTCTCTGCAGAGTCCCAAACCAGGCGTTTTCAGCCCATTACCGGCATATGGAAGAAACAGCAGTAAGCACAGGGAAATATCTGCTTCTAAATCCAAAACGCAGCTATCTAACAGAACGGTTGTCAATGTGTGCACTCAACTTCCAGAGTTAAACCCGTGTGTGGATTCAGCAGTCTGCAAACACTTCCTCTGCAGAGTCCCAAAACAGGCGTTTTCAGCCCATTACCGGCATATGGAAGAAACAGCAGTAAGCACAGGGAAATATCTGCTTCTAAATCCAAAACGCAGCTATCTAACAGAATGGTTGTCAATGTGTGCACTCAGCTTCCAGAGTTAAACCCGTGTGTGGATTCAGCAGTCTGCAAACACTTTCTCTGCAGAGTCCCAAAACAGGCGTTTTCAGCCCATTACCGGCATATGGAAGAAACTGCAGTAAGCACAGGGAAATATCTGCTTCTAAATCCAAAACGCAGCTATCTAACAGAACGGTTGTCAATGTGTGCACTCAACTTCCAGAGTTAAACCCGTGTGTGGATTCAGCAGTCTGCAAACATCTTCTCTGCAGAGTCCCAAACCAGGCCTTTTCAGCCCATTACCGGCATATGGAAGAAACAGCAGTAAGCACAGGGAAATATCTGCTTCTAAATCCAAAACGCAGCTATCTAACAGAACGGTTGTCAATGTGTGCACTCAACTTCCAGAGTTAAACCCGTGTGTGGATTCAGCAGTCTGCAAACACTTTCTCTGCAGAGTCCCAAAACAGGCGTTTTCAGCCCATTACCGGCATATGGAGGAAACAGCAGTAAGCCCAGGGAAATATCTGCTTCTAAATCCAAAACGCAGCTATGTAACAGAACGGTTGTCAATGTGTGCACTCAACTTCCAGAGTTAAACCCGTGTGTGGATTCAGCAGTCTGCAAACACTTTCTCTGCAGAGTCCCAAAGCAGGCGTTTTCAGCCCATTACCGGCATATGGAAGAAACAGCAGTAAGCACAGGGAAATATCTGCTTCTAAATCCAAAACGCAGCTATCTAACAGAACGGTTGTCAATGTGTGCACTCAACTTCCAGAGTTAAACCCGTGTGTGGATTCAGCAGTCTGCAAACACTTTCTGTGCAGAGTCTCAAAACAGGCCTTTCCGGCCCAGTACCGGCATATATAAGAAAGAGCATTAAGACTGCGTCTAAAACTCAGAAGAAACGTTTCTTTCAAACTGCTCGGCCTTGTGTTCTTTGGCCTAAGGGAGTTGAAACTATGTTTAGATTCAGCGAGATAGAAACACGTTTATTCTCGGAGCTGTCTTTGGATATTCCAGATTGAATGGGAGTATATGCTGTAAAGAGAAATATCTGTTTCTAAAACCAAAATGGATCTATCTAGCAGAGTGGTTGTGAATGTGTGCCTTCTGCTTAAAGAGGTAAACTGCTCTTCTCATGCAGCACTTTAGAAACCCTTTCTATGCAAATTCTCATACAGACCTTTCCAGCGAAACACCAGCCTGTAGGAAATAGCAGTAAGACTGCATCTTTAACATGGAAGAAACTGTTTTCAAACTGCTCTGCTGTGTGTTCATTCATATAAGAGACTTGAATATATGTTCAGTTTCAGCTAGTTAGCAACACGTTTCTTCCAGGAGCTGTGTTTGCCTATTCCAGAGTATACTGGAGTATAAGATGTAAAGACAAATGTCTCGTTCCAAAAGAAAAACGGATGATCTAATGGAATGGTTGTCAATGTGTGCATTCAACTTACTGAGCTAAACTGCTGTTTGTATGCAGCAGTTTAGAAAACATTTCTGTGTAGATTCTCAAACAGACATTTCCAGCAAAATACCGGCCTATAAGAAATAGCAGTAAGACTGCGTCTAAAACTCAGAGGGAACGTTTCTTTCAAACTGCTCTGCAGTGTGTTCGTTCACCAAAGGTCGTTGACTCTAAGTTTGGATTCAGCGAGTTTGAAACACGTTTATTCTAGGAGCTGCATTTCGATATTCCAGAGTGTATGGGAGTAAATGCTGTAAAGAGAAATATCTGTTTCTAAAACCAAAACGGAGCTATCTAACAGAATGGTTGTGAATGTGTGCATTCAACTTAAAGGGTTAATCTGCTCTTCTTAGGCAGCAGTTTAGAAACCCTTTATATGCAAATTCTAAAATCAACATTTGCAGCAAAACACCAGCCTAAAACAAGTAGCAGTAAGACTGCATCTATAACATAGAAGAAACGTTTTCTTCAAAATGCTCTGCTCTGTGTTCATTCACCTAAGAGTCTTGAGTATATGTTCAGATTCAGCGAGTAAGAAACACGTTTCTTCCAGGAGCTGCATTTGCATATTCCAGAGTGTACTGGAGTATAAGGTTTAAAGTGAAATATCTGGTTCTAAAACAAACACGGAGCCATCTAACAGAATGGTTGTCACTGTGTGCATTCAGCTTATTGAGATAAACTGTTGTTTCTATGCAGCAGTTTAGAAAAGATTTTTGTGCAGATTCTAACACAGACATTCCCAGCAAAATACTGGCCTCTAAGAAATAGCAATAAGACTGCGTCTAAAACTCAAATAAAACGTTTCTTTCAAACTGCTGTGCTGTGTGTTCGTTCACCTAAGGGAGTTGAATCTATGTTTAGATTCAGCGACTTAGAAACACGTCTATTCTGGGAGCTGCGTTTGGCTATTCCAGAATGAATGGGAGTATATGCTGTAACTAGAAACACAGGCTTCTAAAACCAAAACGGAGCTAGCTAACAGAATGATTGTGAATGAGGGCATTCAACTTAACGAATTAAACTGCTCCACTTAAGCAGCAGTTTACAAACCATTTATATGGAAATTCTAAAACCAACATTTCCAGGAAAACACCAGCCTAAAAACAATAGCAGTAACAGGGCATCTATAACATGGAAGAAATGTTTTTTTCAAACTCCTCTGCTGTGTGTTCATTCACCTAAGAGACTTCAATATATGCACAGATTCAGCGAGTTACAAACACGTTTCTTCCAGGAGCTGCGTATGCATATATCAGAGTGTACTGGGGTACAAGATGTAAAGAGAAATATCTGATTATACTTAGAAACCCGTTTCTTTCAGGAGCTGTGTTTGGATATTCCGGAGTGAATGAGAGTATATGCTGTAAAGAGAAATAACTGCTTCTAAAACCAAAAGGCAGCTATCTAACTGAATGGTTGTCAATGCGTGCACTCAACTTCCAGAGATAAACCCGTGTGTGGATTCAGCAGTCTGCAAACACTTTCTATGCAGAGTCCCAAAACAGGCGTTTTCAGCCCATTACCGGCATGTGGAAGAAACAGCAGTAAGCACAGGGAAATATCTGCTTCTAAATCCAAAACGCAGCTATCTAACAGAACGGTTGTCAATGTGTGCACTCAACTTCCAGAGTTAAACCCGTGTGTGGATTCAGCAGTCTGCAAACATCTTCTCTGCAGAGTCCCAAACCAGGCGTTTTCAGCCCATTACCGGCATATGGAAGAAACAGCAGTAAGCACAGGGAAATATCTGCTTCTAAATCCAAAACGCAGCTATCTAACAGAACGGTTGTCAATGTGTGCACTCAACTTCCAGAGTTAAACCCGTGTGTGGATTCAGCAGTCTGCAAACACTTTCTCTGCAGAGTCCCAAACCAGGCGTTTTCAGCCCATTACCGGCATATGGAAGAAACAGCAGTAAGCACAGGGAAATATCTGCTTCTAAATCCAAAACGCAGCTATCTAACAGAACGGTTGTCAATGTGTGCACTCAACTTCCAGAGTTAAACCCGTGTGTGGATTCAGCAGTCTGCAAACACTTCCTCTGCAGAGTCCCAAAACAGGCGTTTTCAGCCCATTACCGGCATATGGAAGAAACAGCAGTCAGCACAGGGAAATATCTGCTTCTAAATCCAAAACGCAGCTATCTAACAGAACGGTTGTCAATGTGTGCACTCAACTTCCAGAGTTAAACCCGTGTGTGGATTCAGCAGTCTGCAAACACTTTCTCTGCAGAGTCCCAAAGCAGGCGTTTTCAGCCCATTACCGGCATATGGAAGAAACAGCAGTAAGCCCAGGGAAATATCTGCTTCTAAATCCAAAACGCAGCTATCTAACAGAACGGTTGTCAATGTGTGCACTCAACTTCCAGACTTAAACCCGTGTGTGGATTCAGCAGTCTGCAAACACTTTCTCTGCAGAGTCCCAAAACAGGCGTTTTCAGCCCATTACCGGCATATGGAAGAAACAGCAGTAAGCCCAGGGAAATATCTGCTTCTAAATCCAAAACGCAGCTATCTAACAGAACGGTTGTCAATGTGTGCACTCAACTTCCAGAGTTAAACCCGTGTGTGGATTCAGCAGTCTGCAAACACTTTCTCTGCAGAGTCCCAAAACAGGCGTTTTCAGCCCATTACCGGCATATGGAAGAAACAGCAGTAAGCACAGGGAAATATCTGCTTCTAAATCCAAAACGCAGCTATCTAACAGAATGGTTGTCAATGTGTGCACTCAGCTTCCAGAGTTAAACCCGTGTGTGGATTCAGCAGTCTGCAAACACTTTCTCTGCAGAGTCCCAAAACAGGCGTTTTCAGCCCATTACGGGCATATGGAAGAAACTGCAGTAAGCACAGGGAAATATCTGCTTCTAAATCCAAAACGCAGCTATCTAACAGAACGGTTGTCAATGTGTGCACTCAACTTCCAGAGTTAAACCCGTGTGTGGATTCAGCAGTCTGCAAACATCTTCTCTGCAGAGTCCCAAACCAGGCGTTTTCAGCCCATTACCGGCATATGGAAGAAACAGCAGTAAGCACAGGGAAATATCTGCTTCTAAATCCAAAACGCAGCTATCTAACAGAACGGTTGTCAATGTGTGCACTCAACTTCCAGAGTTAAACCCGTGTGTGGATTCAGCAGTCTGCAAACACTTTCTCTGCAGAGTCCCAAAACAGGCGTTTTCAGCCCATTACCGGCATATGGAGGAAACAGCAGTAAGCCCAGGGAAATATCTGCTTCTAAATCCAAAACGCAGCTATCTAACAGAACGGTTGTCAATGTGTGCACTCAACTTCCAGAGTTAAACCCGTGTGTGGATTCAGCAGTCTGCAAACACTTTCTCTGCAGAGTCCCAAAGCAGGCGTTTTCAGCCCATTACCGGCATATGGAAGAAACAGCAGTAAGCACAGGGAAATATCTGCTTCTAAATCCAAAACGCAGCTATCTAACAGAACGGTTGTCAATGTGTGCACTCAACTTCCAGAGTTAAACCCGTGTGTGGATTCAGCAGTCTGCAAACACTTTCTGTGCAGAGTCTCAAAACAGGCCTTTCCGGCCCAGTACCGGCATATATAAGAAAGAGCATTAAGACTGCGTCTAAAACTCAGAAGAAACGTTTCTTTCAAACTGCTCGGCCTTGTGTTCTTTGGCCTAAGGGAGTTGAAACTATGTTTAGATTCAGCGAGATAGAAACACGTTTATTCTCGGAGCTGTCTTTGGATATTCCAGATTGAATGGGAGTATATGCTGTAAAGAGAAATATCTGTTTCTAAAACCAAAATGGATCTATCTAGCAGAGTGGTTGTGAATGTGTGCCTTCTGCTTAAAGAGGTAAACTGCTCTTCTCATGCAGCACTTTAGAAACCCTTTCTATGCAAATTCTCATACAGACCTTTCCAGCGAAACACCAGCCTGTAGGAAATAGCAGTAAGACTGCATCTTTAACATGGAAGAAACTGTTTTCAAACTGCTCTGCTGTGTGTTCATTCATATAAGAGACTTGAATATATGTTCAGTTTCAGCTAGTTAGCAACACGTTTCTTCCAGGAGCTGTGTTTGCCTATTCCAGAGTATACTGGAGTATAAGATGTAAAGACAAATGTCTCGTTCCAAAAGAAAAACGGATGATCTAATGGAATGGTTGTCAATGTGTGCATTCAACTTACTGAGCTAAACTGCTGTTTGTATGCAGCAGTTTAGAAAACATTTCTGTGTAGATTCTCAAACAGACATTTCCAGCAAAATACCGGCCTATAAGAAATAGCAGTAAGACTGCGTCTAAAACTCAGAGGGAACGTTTCTTTCAAACTGCTCTGCAGTGTGTTCGTTCACCAAAGGTCGTTGACTCTAAGTTTGGATTCAGCGAGTTTGAAACACGTTTATTCTAGGAGCTGCATTTCGATATTCCAGAGTGTATGGGAGTAAATGCTGTAAAGAGAAATATCTGTTTCTAAAACCAAAACGGAGCTATCTAACAGAATGGTTGTGAATGTGTGCATTCAACTTAAAGGGTTAATCTGCTCTTCTTAGGCAGCAGTTTAGAAACCCTTTATATGCAAATTCTAAAATCAACATTTGCAGCAAAACACCAGCCTAAAACAAGTAGCAGTAAGACTGCATCTATAACATAGAAGAAACGTTTTCTTCAAAATGCTCTGCTCTGTGTTCATTCACCTAAGAGTCTTGAGTATATGTTCAGATTCAGCGAGTAAGAAACACGTTTCTTCCAGGAGCTGCATTTGCATATTCCAGAGTGTACTGGAGTATAAGGTTTAAAGTGAAATATCTGGTTCTAAAACAAACACGGAGCCATCTAACAGAATGGTTGTCACTGTGTGCATTCAGCTTATTGAGATAAACTGTTGTTTCTATGCAGCAGTTTAGAAAAGATTTTTGTGCAGATTCTAACACAGACATTCCCAGCAAAATACTGGCCTCTAAGAAATAGCAATAAGACTGCGTCTAAAACTCAAATAAAACGTTTCTTTCAAACTGCTGTGCTGTGTGTTCGTTCACCTAAGGGAGTTGAATCTATGTTTAGATTCAGCGACTTAGAAACACGTCTATTCTGGGAGCTGCGTTTGGCTATTCCAGAATGAATGGGAGTATATGCTGTAACTAGAAACACAGGCTTCTAAAACCAAAACGGAGCTAGCTAACAGAATGATTGTGAATGAGGGCATTCAACTTAACGAATTAAACTGCTCCACTTAAGCAGCAGTTTACAAACCATTTATATGGAAATTCTAAAACCAACATTTCCAGGAAAACACCAGCCTAAAAACAATAGCAGTAACAGGGCATCTATAACATGGAAGAAATGTTTTTTTCAAACTCCTCTGCTGTGTGTTCATTCACCTAAGAGACTTCAATATATGCACAGATTCAGCGAGTTACAAACACGTTTCTTCCAGGAGCTGCGTATGCATATATCAGAGTGTACTGGGGTACAAGATGTAAAGAGAAATATCTGATTATACTTAGAAACCCGTTTCTTTCAGGAGCTGTGTTTGGATATTCCGGAGTGAATGAGAGTATATGCTGTAAAGAGAAATAACTGCTTCTAAAACCAAAAGGCAGCTATCTAACTGAATGGTTGTCAATGCGTGCACTCAACTTCCAGAGATAAACCCGTGTGTGGATTCAGCAGTCTGCAAACACTTTCTCTGCAGAGTCCCAAAACTGGCGTTTTCAGCCCATTACCGGCATATGGAAGAAACAGCAGTAAGCACAGGGAAATATCTGCTTCTAAATCCAAAACGCAGCTATCTAACAGAACGGTTGTCAATGTGTGCACTCAACTTCCAGAGTTAAACCCGTGTGTGGATTCAGCAGTCTGCAAACATCTTCTCTGCAGGGTCCCAAACCAGGCGTTTTCAGCCCAATACCGGCATATGGAAGAAACTGCAGTAAGCACAGGGAAATATCTGCTTCTAAATCCAAAACGCAGCTATCTAACAGAACGGTTGTCAATGTGTGCACTCAACTTCCAGAGTTAAACCCGTGTGTGGATTCAGCAGTCTGCAAACACTTTCTCTGCAGAGTCCCAAACCAGGCGTTTTCAGCCCATTACCGGCATATGGAAGAAACAGCAGTAAGCACAGGGAAATATCTGCTTCTAAATCCAAAACGCAGCTATCTAACAGAACGGTTGTCAATGTGTGCACTCAACTTCCAGAGATAAACCCGTGTGTGGATTCAGCAGTCTGCAAACACTTTCTCTGCAGAGTGCCAAAGCAGGCGTTTTCAGCCCATTACCGGCATGTGGAAGAAACAGCAGTAAGCACAGGGAAATATCTGCTTCTAAATCCAAAACGCAGCTATCTAACAGAACGGTTGTCAATGTGTGCACTCAACTTCCAGAGTTAAACCCGTGTGTGGATTCAGCAGTCTGCAAACACTTTCTCTGCAGAGTCCCAAACCAGGCGTTTTCAGCCCATTACCGGCATATGGAAGAAACAGCAGTAAGCCCAGGGAAATATCTGCTTCTAAATCCAAAACGCAGCTATCTAACAGAACGGTTGTCAATGTGTGCACTCAACTTGCAGAGTTAAACCCGTGTGTGGATTCAGCAGTCTGCAAACACTTTCTCTGCAGAGTCCCAAAACAGGCGTTTTCAGCCCATTACCGGCATATGGAAGAAACAGCAGTAAGCACAGGGAAATATCTGCTTCTAAATCCAAAACGCAGCTATCTAACAGAACGGTTGTCAATGTGTGCACTCAACTTCCAGAGTTAAACCCGTGTGTGGATTCAGCAGTCTGCAAACATCTTCTCTGCAGAGTCCCAAACCAGGCGTTTTCAGCCCATTACCGGCATATGGAAGAAACAGCAGTAAGCACAGGGAAATATCTGCTTCTAAATCCAAAACGCAGCTATCTAACAGAACGATTGTCAATGTGTGCACTCAACTTCCAGAGTTAAACCCGTGTGTGGATTCAGCAGTCTGCAAACACTTTCTCTGCAGAGTCCCAAAACAGGCGTTTTCAGCCCATTACCGGCATATGGAAGAAACAGCAGTAAGCCCAGGGAAATATCTGCTTCTAAATCCAAAACGCAGCTATCTAACAGAACGGTTGTCAATGTGTGCACTCAACTTCCAGAGTTAAACCCGTGTGTGGATTCAGCAGTCTGCAAACACTTTCTCTGCAGAGTCCCAAAACAGGCGTTTTCAGCCCATTACCGGCATATGGAAGAAACAGCAGTAAGCAAAGGGAAATATCTGCTTCTAAATCCAAAACGCAGCTATCTAACAGAACGGTTGTCAATGTGTGCACTCAACTTCCAGAGTTAAACCCGTGTGTGGATTCAGCAGTCTGCAAACATCTTCTCTGCAGGGTCCCAAACCAGGCGTTTTCAGCCCATTACCGGCATATGGAAGAAACAGCAGTAAGCCCAGGGAAATATCTGCTTCTAAATCCAAAACGCAGCTATCTAACAGAACGGTTGTCAATGTGTGCACTCAACTTCCAGAGTTAAACCCGTGTGTGGATTCAGCAGTCTGCAAACACTTTCTGTGCAGAGTCTCAAAACAGGCCTTTCCGGCCCAGTACCGGCATATATAAGAAAGAGCATTAAGACTGCGTCTAAAACTCAGAAGAAACGTTTCTTTCAAACTGCTCGGCCTTGTGTTCTTTGGCCTAAGGGAGTTGAAACTATGTTTAGATTCAGCGAGATAGAAACACGTTTATTCTCGGAGCTGTCTTTGGATATTCCAGATTGAATGGGAGTATATGCTGTAAAGAGAAATATCTGTTTCTAAAACCAAAATGGATCTATCTAGCAGAGTGGTTGTGAATGTGTGCCTTCTGCTTAAAGAGGTAAACTGCTCTTCTCATGCAGCACTTTAGAAACCCTTTCTATGCAAATTCTCATACAGACCTTTCCAGCGAAACACCAGCCTGTAGGAAATAGCAGTAAGACTGCATCTTTAACATGGAAGAAACTGTTTTCAAACTGCTCTGCTGTGTGTTCATTCATATAAGAGACTTGAATATATGTTCAGTTTCAGCTAGTTAGCAACATGTTTCTTCCAGGAGCTGTGTTTGCCTATTCCAGAGTATACTGGAGTATAAGATGTAAAGACAAATGTCTCGTTCCAAAAGAAAAACGGATGATCTAATGGAATGGTTGTCAATGTGTGCATTCAACTTACTGAGCTAAACTGCTGTTTGTATGCAGCAGTTTAGAAAACATTTCTGTGTAGATTCTCAAACAGACATTTCCAGCAAAATACCGGCCTATAAGAAATAGCAGTAAGACTGCGTCTAAAACTCAGAGGGAACGTTTCTTTCAAACTGCTCTGCAGTGTGTTCGTTCACCAAAGGTCGTTGACTCTAAGTTTGGATTCAGCGAGTTTGAAACACGTTTATTCTAGGAGCTGCATTTCGATATTCCAGAGTGTATGGGAGTAAATGCTGTAAAGAGAAATATCTGTTTCTAAAACCAAAACGGAGCTATCTAACAGAATGGTTGTGAATGTGTGCATTCAACTTAAAGGGTTAATCTGCTCTTCTTAGGCAGCAGTTTAGAAACCCTTTATATGCAAATTCTAAAATCAACATTTGCAGCAAAACACCAGCCTAAAACAAGTAGCAGTAAGACTGCATCTATAACATAGAAGAAACGTTTTCTTCAAAATGCTCTGCTCTGTGTTCATTCACCTAAGAGTCTTGAGTATATGTTCAGATTCAGCGAGTAAGAAACACGTTTCTTCCAGGAGCTGCATTTGCATATTCCAGAGTGTACTGGAGTATAAGGTTTAAAGTGAAATATCTGGTTCTAAAACAAACACGGAGCCATCTAACAGAATGGTTGTCACTGTGTGCATTCAGCTTATTGAGATAAACTGTTGTTTCTATGCAGCAGTTTAGAAAAGATTTTTGTGCAGATTCTAACACAGACATTCCCAGCAAAATACTGGCCTCTAAGAAATAGCAATAAGACTGCGTCTAAAACTCAAATAAAACGTTTCTTTCAAACTGCTGTGCTGTGTGTTCGTTCACCTAAGGGAGTTGAATCTATGTTTAGATTCAGCGACTTAGAAACACGTCTATTCTGGGAGCTGCGTTTGGCTATTCCAGAATGAATGGGAGTATATGCTGTAACTAGAAACACAGGCTTCTAAAACCAAAACGGAGCTAGCTAACAGAATGATTGTGAATGAGGGCATTCAACTTAACGAATTAAACTGCTCCACTTAAGCAGCAGCTTACAAACCATTTATATGGAAATTCTAAAACCAACATTTCCAGGAAAACACCAGCCTAAAAACAATAGCAGTAACAGGGCATCTATAACATGGAAGAAATGTTTTTTTCAAACTCCTCTGCTGTGTGTTCATTCACCTAAGAGACTTCAATATATGCACAGATTCAGCGAGTTACAAACACGTTTCTTCCAGGAGCTGCGTATGCATATATCAGAGTGTACTGGGGTACAAGATGTAAAGAGAAATATCTGATTATACTTAGAAACCCGTTTCTTTCAGGAGCTGTGTTTGGATATTCCGGAGTGAATGAGAGTATATGCTGTAAAGAGAAATAACTGCTTCTAAAACCAAAAGGCAGCTATCTAACTGAATGGTTGTCAATGCGTGCACTCAACTTCCAGAGATAAACCCGTGTGTGGATTCAGCAGTCTGCAAACACTTTCTATGCAGAGTCCCAAAACAGGCGTTTTCAGCCCATTACCGGCATGTGGAAGAAACAGCAGTAAGCACAGGGAAATATCTGCTTCTAAATCCAAAACGCAGCTATCTAACAGAACGGTTGTCAATGTGTGCACTCAACTTCCAGAGTTAAACCCGTGTGTGGATTCAGCAGTCTGCAAACATCTTCTCTGCAGAGTCCCAAACCAGGCGTTTTCAGCTCATTACCGGCATATGGAAGAAACAGCAGTAAGCACAGGGAAAAATCTGCTTCTAAATCCAAAACGCAGCTATCTAACAGAACGGTTGTCAATGTGTGCACTCAACTTCCAGAGTTAAACCCGTGTGTGGATTCAGCAGTCTGCAAACACTTTCTCTGCAGAGTCCCAAAACAGGCGTTTTCAGCCCATTACCGGCATATGGAAGAAACAGCAGTAAGCACAGGGAAATATCTGCTTCTAAATCCAAAACGCAGCTATCTAACAGAACGGTTGTCAATGTGTGCACTCAACTTCCAGAGTTAAACCCGTGTGTGGATTCAGCAGTCTGCAAACACTTCCTCTGCAGAGTCCCAAAACAGGCGTTTTCAGCCCATTACCGGCATATGGAAGAAACAGCAGTCAGCACAGGGAAATATCTGCTTCTAAATCCAAAACGCAGCTATCTAACAGAACGGTTGTCAATGTGTGCACTCAACTTCCAGAGTTAAACCCGTGTGTGGATTCAGCAGTCTGCAAACACTTTCTCTGCAGAGTCCCAAAGCAGGCGTTTTCAGCCCATTACCGGCATATGGAAGAAACAGCAGTAAGCCCAGGGAAATATCTGCTTCTAAATCCAAAACGCAGCTATCTAACAGAACGGTTGTCAATGTGTGCACTCAACTTCCAGAGTTAAACCCGTGTGTGGATTCAGCAGTCTGCAAACACTTTCTCTGCAGAGTCCCAAAACAGGCGTTTTCAGCCCATTACCGGCATATGGAAGAAACAGCAGTAAGCACAGGGAAATATCTGCTTCTAAATCCAAAACGCAGCTATCTAACAGAACGGTTGTCAATGTGTGCACTCAACTTCCAGAGTTAAACCCGTGTGTGGATTCAGCAGTCTGCAAACACTTTCTCTGCAGAGTCCCAAAACAGGCGTTTTCAGCCCATTACCGGCATATGGAAGAAACAGCAGTAAGCCCAGGGAAATATCTGCTTCTAAATCCAAAACGCAGCTATCTAACAGAACGGTTGTCAATGTGTGCACTCAACTTCCAGAGTTAAACCCGTGTGTGGATTCAGCAGTCTGCAAACACTTTCTCTGCAGAGTCCCAAAACAGGCGTTTTCAGCCCATTACCGGCATATGGAAGAAACAGCAGTAAGCACAGGGAAATATCTGCTTCTAAATCCAAAACGCAGCTATCTAACAGAACGGTTGTCAATGTGTGCACTCAACTTCCAGAGTTAAACCCGTGTGTGGATTCAGCAGTCTGCAAACACTTTCTCTGCAGAGTCCCAAAACAGGCGTTTTCAGCCCATTACCGGCATATGGAAGAAACAGCAGTAAGCACAGGGAAATATCTGCTTCTAAATCCAAAACGCAGCTATCTAACAGAACGGTTGTCAATGTGTGCACTCAACTTCCAGAGTTAAACCCGTGTGTGGATTCAGCAGTCTGCAAACACTTTCTCTGCAGAGTCCCAAAACAGGCGTTTTCAGCCCATTACCGGCATATGGAAGAAACAGCCATAAGCACAGGGAAATATCTGCTTCTAAATCCAAAGCGCAGCTATCTAACAGAACGGTTGTCAATGTGTGCACTCAACTTCCAGAGTTAAACCCGTGTGTGGATTCAGCAGTCTGCAAACATCTTCTCTGCAGAGTCCTAAACCAGGGGTTTTCAGCCTATTACCGGCATATGGAAGAAACAGCAGTAAGCACAGGGAAATATCTGCTTCTAAATCCAAAACGCAGCTTTCTAACAGAACGGTTGTCAATGTGTGCACTCAACTTCCAGAGTTAAACCCGTGTGTGGATTCAGCAGTCTGCAAACACTTTCTCTGCAGAGTCCCAAAACAGGCGTTTTCAGCCCATTACCGGCATATGGAAGAAACAGCAGTAAGCACAGGGAAATACCTGCTTCTAAATCCAAAACGCAGCTATCTAACAGAACCGTTGTCAATGTGTGCACTCAACTTCCAGAGTTAAACCCGTGTGTGGATTCAGCAGTCTGCAAACACTTTCTCTGCAGAGTCCCAAAACAGGCGTTTTCAGCCCATTACCGGCATATGGAAGAAACAGCAGTAAGCACAGGGAAATATCTGTTTCTAAATCCAAAACGCAGCTATCTAACAGAACGGTTGTCAATGTGTGCACTCAAATTCCAGAGTTAAACCCGTGTGTGGATTCAGCAGTCTGCAAACACTTTCTCTGCAGAGTCCCAAAACAGGCGTTTTCAGCCCATTACCGGCATATGGAAGAAACAGCAGTAAGCACAGGGAAATATCTGCTTCTAAATCCAAAACGCAGCTATCTAACAGAACGGATGTCAATGTGTGCACTCAACTTCCAGAGTTAAACCCGTGTGTGGATTCAGCAGTCTGCAAACACTTTCTCTGCAGAGTCCCAAAACAGGCGTTTTCAGCCCATTACCGGCATATGGAAGAAACAGCAGTAAGCACAGGGAAATATCTGCTTCTAAATCCAAAACGCAGCTATCTAACAGAACGGTTGTCAATGTGTGCACTAACGTCCAGAGTTAAACCCGTGTGGGGATTCAGCAGTCTGCAAACATCTTCTCTGCAGAGTCCCAAACCAGGCGTTTTCAGCCCATTACCGGCATATGGAAGAAACAGCAGTAAGCCCAGGGAAATATCTGCTTCTAAATCCAAAACGCAGCTATCTAACAGAACGGTTGTCAATGTGTGCACTCAACTTCCAGAGTTAAACCCGTGTGTGGATTCAGCAGTCTGCAAACACTTTCTCTGCAGAGTCCCAAAACAGGCGTTTTCAGCCCATTACCGGCATATGGAAGAAACAGCAGTAAGCACAGGGAAATATCTCCTTCTAAATCCAAAACGCAGCTATCTAACAGAACGGTTGTCAATGTGTGCACTCAACTTCCAGAGTTAAACCCGTGTGTGGATTCAGCAGTCTGCAAACATCTTCTCTGCAGAGTCCCAAACCAGGCGTTTTCAGCCCATTACCGGCATATGGAAGAAACAGCAGTAAGCCCAGGGAAATATCTGCTTCTAAATCCAAAATGCAGCTATCTAACAGAACGGTTGTCAATGTGTGCACTCAACTTCCAGAGTTAACCCATGTGTGGATTCAGCAGTCTGCAAACACTTTCTCTGCAGAGTCCCAAACCAGGCGTTTTCAGCCCATTACCGGCATATGGAAGAAACAGCAGTAAGCACAGGGAAATATCTGCTTCTAAATCCAAAACGCAGCTATCTAACAGAACGGTTGTCAATGTGTGCACTCAACTTCCAGAGTTAAACCCGTGTGTGGATTCAGCAGTCTGCAAACACTTTCTCTGCAGAGTCCCAAAACAGGCGTTTTCAGCCCATTACCGGCATATGGAAGAAACAGCAGTAAGCACAGGGAAATATCTGCTTCTAAATCCAAAACGCAGCTATCTAACAGAACGGTTGTCAATGTGTGCACTCAACTTCCAGAGTTAAACCCGTGTGTGGATTCAGCAGTCTGCAAACAACCTCTCTGCAGAGTCCCAAACCAGGCGTTTTCAGCCCATTACCGGCATATGGAAGAAACAGCAGTAAGCACAGGGAAATATCTGCTTCTAAATCCAAAACGCAGCTATCTAACAGAACGGTTGTCAATGTGTGCACTCAACTTCCAGAGTTAAACCCGTGTGTGGATTCAGCAGTCTGCAAACACTTTCTCTGCAGAGTCCCAAAACAGGCGTTTTCAGCCCATTACCGGCATATGGAAGAAACAGCAGTAAGCCCAGGGAAATATCTGCTTCTAAATCCAAAACGCAGCTATCTAACAGAACGGTTGTCAATGTGTGCACTCAACTTCCAGAGTTAAACCCGTGTGTGGATTCAGCAGTCTGCAAACATCTTCTCTGCAGAGTCCCAAACCAGGCGTTTTCAGCCCTTTACCGGCATATGGAAGAAACAGCAGTAAGCCCAGGGAAATATCTGCTTCTAAATCCAAAACGCAGCTATCTAACAGAACGGTTGTCAATGTGTGCACTCAACTTCCAGAGTTAAACCCGTGTGTGGATTCAGCAGTCTGCAAAAACTTTCTCTGCAGAGTCCCAAAACAGGCGTTTTCAGCCCATTACCGGCATATGGAAGAAACAGCAGTAAGCACAGGGAAATATCTGCTTCTAAATCCAAAACGCAGCTATCTAACAGAACGGTTGTCAATGTGTGCACTCAACTTCCAGAGTTAAACCCGTGTGTGGATTCAGCAGTCTGCAAACATCTTCTCTGCAGAGTCCCAAACCAGGCGTTTTCAGCCCATTACCGGCATATGGAAGAAACAGCAGTAAGCCCAGGGAAATATCTGCTTCTAAATCCAAAACGCAGCTATCTAACAGAACGGTTGTCAATGTGTGCACTCAACTTCCAGAGTTAAACCCGTGTGTGGATTCAGCAGTCTGCAAACACTTTCTCTGCAGAGTCCCAAAACAGGCGTTTTCAGCCCATTACCGGCATATGGAAGAAACAGCAGTAAGCACAGGGAAATATCTGCTTCTAAATCCAAAACGCAGCTATCTAACAGAACGGTTGTCAATGTGTGCACTCAACTTCCAGAGTTAAACCCGTGTGTGGATTCAGCAGTCTGCAAACATCTTCTCTGCAGAGTCCCAAACCAGGCGTTTTCAGCCCATTACCGGCATATGGAAGAAACAGCAGTAAGCACAGGGAAATATCTGCTTCTAAATCCAAAACGCAGCTATCTAACAGAACGGTTGTCAATGTGTGCACTCAACTTCCAGAGTTAAACCCGTGTGTGGATTCAGCAGTCTGCAAACACTTTCTCTGCAGAGTCCCAAAACAGGCGTTTTCAGCCCATTACCGGCATATGGAAGAAACAGCAGTAAGCCCAGGGAAATATCTGCTTCTAAATCCAAAACGCAGCTATCTAACAGAACGGTTGTCAATGTGTGCACTCAACTTCCAGAGTTAAACCCGTGTGTGGATTCAGCAGTCTGCAAACATCTTCTCTGCAGAGTCCCAAACCAGGCGTTTTCAGCCCTTTACCGGCATATGGAAGAAACAGCAGTAAGCCCAGGGAAATATCTGCTTCTAAATCCAAAACGCAGCTATCTAACAGAACGGTTGTCAATGTGTGCACTCAACTTCCAGAGTTAAACCCGTGTGTGGATTCAGCAGTCTGCAAACACTTTCTCTGCAGAGTCCCAAAACAGGCGTTTTCAGCCCATTACCGGCATATGGAAGAAACAGCAGTAAGCACAGGGAAATATCTGCTTCTAAATCCAAAACGCAGCTATCTAACAGAACGGTTGTCAATGTGTGCACTCAACTTCCAGAGTTAAACCCGTGTGTGGATTCAGCAGTCTGCAAACACTTTCTCTGCAGAGTCCCAAAACAGGCGTTTTCAGCCCATTACCGGCATATGGAAGAAACAGCAGTAAGCACAGGGAAATATCTGCTTCTAAATCCAAAACGCAGCTATCTAACAGAACGGTTGTCAATGTGTGCACTCAACTTCCAGAGTTAAACCCGTGTGTGGATTCAGCAGTCTGCAAACACTTTCTCTGCAGAGTCCCAAAACAGGCGTTTTCAGCCCATTACCGGCATATGGAAGAAACAGCAGTAAGCACAGGGAAATATCTGCTTCTAAATCCAAAACGCAGCTATCTAACAGAACGGTTGTCAATGTGTGCACTCAACTTCCAGAGTTAAACCCGTGTGTGGATTCAGCAGTCTGCAAACACTTTCTCTGCAGAGTCCCAAAACAGGCGTTTTCAGCTCATTACCGGCATATGGAAGAAACAGCAGTAAGCACAGGGAAATATCTGCTTCTAAATCCAAAACGCAGCTATCTAACAGAACGGTTGTCAATGTGTGCACTCAACTTCCAGAGTTAAACCCGTGTGTGGATTCAGCAGTCTGCAAACACTTTCTCTGCAGAGTCCCAAAACAGGCGTTTTCAGCCCATTACCGGCATATGGAAGAAACTGCAGTAAGCACAGGGAAATATCTGCTTCTAAATCCAAAACGCAGCTATCTAACAGAACGGTTGTCAATGTGTGCACTCAACTTCCAGAGTTAAACCCGTGTGTGGATTCAGCAGTCTGCAAACATCTTCTCTGCAGAGTCCCAAACCAGGCGTTTTCAGCCCTTTACCGGCATATGGAAGAAACAGCAGTAAGCCCAGGGAAATATCTGCTTCTAAATCCAAAACGCAGCTATCTAACAGAACGGTTGTCAATGTGTGCACTCAACTTCCAGAGTTAAACCCGTGTGTGGATTCAGCAGTCTGCAAACACTTTCTCTGCAGAGTCCCAAAACAGGCGTTTTCAGCCCATTACCGGCATATGGAAGAAACAGGTGTAAGCACAGGGAAATATCTGCTTCTAAATCCAAAACGCAGCTATCTAACAGAACGGTTGTCAATGTGTGCACTCAACTTCCAGAGTTAAACC
Source organism: Aotus nancymaae (assembly GCF_030222135.1). Taxonomy (NCBI): domain Eukaryota; kingdom Metazoa; phylum Chordata; class Mammalia; order Primates; family Aotidae; genus Aotus; species Aotus nancymaae. Next base: position 28,355 of record NW_026989039.1, read on the forward strand.
CGTGTGTGGATTCAGCAGTCTGCAAACATCTTCTCTGCAGAGTCCCAAACCAGGCGTTTTCAGCCCATTACCGGCATATGGAAGAAACAGCAGTAAGCACAGTGAAATATCTGCTTCTAAATCCAAAACGCAGCTATCTAACAGAACGGTTGTCAATGTGTGCACTCAACTTGCAGAGTTAAACCCGTGTGTGGATTCAGCAGTCTGCAAACACTTTCTCTGCAGAGTCCCAAAACAGGCGTTTTCAGCCCATTACCGGCATATGGAAGAAACAGCAGTAAGCAAAGGGAAATATCTGCTTCTAAATCCAAAACGCAGCTATCTAACAGAACGGTTGTCAATGTGTGCACTCAACTTCCAGAGTTAAACCCGTGTGTGGATTCAGCAGTCTGCAAACATCTTCTCTGCAGAGTCCCAAACCAGGCGTTTTCAGCCCTTTACCGGCATATGGAAGAAACAGCAGTAAGCCCAGGGAAATATCTGCTTCTAAATCCAAAACGCAGCTATCTAACAGAACGGTTGTCAATGTGTGCACTCAACTTCCAGAGTTAAACCCGTGTGTGGATTCAGCAGTCTGCAAACACTTTCTCTGCAGAGTCCCAAAACAGGCGTTTTCAGCCCATTACCGGCATATGGAAGAAACAGCAGTAAGCACAGGGAAATATCTGCTTCTAAATCCAAAACGCAGCTATCTAACAGAACGGTTGTCAATGTGTGCACTCAACTTCCAGAGTTAAACCCGTGTGTGGATTCAGCAGTCTGCAAACATCTTCTCTGCAGAGTCCCAAACCAGGCGTTTTCAGCCCATTACCGGCATATGGAAGAAACAGCAGTAAGCACAGGGAAATATCTGCTTCTAAATCCAAAACGCAGCTATCTAACAGAACGGTTGTCAATGTGTGCACTCAACTTCCAGAGTTAAACCCGTGTGTGGATTCAGCAGTCTGCAAACACTTTCTCTGCAGAGTCCCAAAACAGGCGTTTTCAGCCCATTACCGGCATATGGAAGAAACAGCAGTAAGCCCAGGGAAATATCTGCTTCTAAATCCAAAACGCAGCTATCTAACAGAACGGTTGTCAATGTGTGCACTCAACTTCCAGAGTTAAACCCGTGTGTGGATTCAGCAGTCTGCAAACACTTTCTCTGCAGAGTCCCAAAACAGGCGTTTTCAGCCCATTACCGGCATATGGAACAAACAGCAGTAAGCACAGGGAAATATCTGCTTCTAAATCCAAAACGCAGCTATCTAACAGAACGGTTGTCAATGTGTGCACTCAACTTCCAGAGTTAAACCCGTGTGTGGATTCAGCAGTCTGCAAACACTTTCTCTGCAGAGTCCCAAAACAGGCGTTTTCAGCCCATTACCGGCATATGGAAGAAACTGCAGTAAGCACAGGGAAATATCTGCTTCTAAATCCAAAACGCAGCTATCTAACAGAACGGTTGTCAATGTGTGCACTCAACTTCCAGAGTTAAACCCGTGTGTGGATTCAGCAGTCTGCAAACATCTTCTCTGCAGAGTCCCAAACCAGGCGTTTTCAGCCCATTACCGGCATATGGAAGAAACAGCAGTAAGCCCAGGGAAATATCTGCTTCTAAATCCAAAACGCAGCTATCTAACAGAACGGTTGTCAATGTGTGCACTCAACTTCCAGAGTTAAACCCGTGTGTGGATTCAGCAGTCTGCAAACACTTTCTCTGCAGAGTCCCAAAACAGGCGTTTTCAGCCCATTACCGGCATATGGAAGAAACAGCAGTAAGCACAGGGAAATATCTCCTTCTAAATCCAAAACGCAGCTATCTAACAGAACGGTTGTCAATGTGTGCACTCAACTTCCAGAGTTAAACCCGTGTGTGGATTCAGCAGTCTGCAAACATCTTCTCTGCAGAGTCCCAAACCAGGCGTTTTCAGCCCATTACCGGCATATGGAAGAAACAGCAGTAAGCCCAGGGAAATATCTGCTTCTAAATCCAAAATGCAGCTATCTAACAGAACGGTTGTCAATGTGTGCACTCAACTTCCAGAGTTAACCCGTGTGTGGATTCAGCAGTCTGCAAACACTTTCTCTGCAGAGTCCCAAACCAGGCGTTTTCAGCCCATTACCGGCATATGGAAGAAACAGCAGTAAGCACAGGGAAATATCTGCTTCTAAATCCAAAACGCAGCTATCTAACAGAACGGTTGTCAATGTGTGCACTCAACTTCCAGAGTTAAACCCGTGTGTGGATTCAGCAGTCTGCAAACACTTTCTCTGCAGAGTCCCAAAACAGGCGTTTTCAGCCCATTACCGGCATATGGAAGAAACAGCAGTAAGCACAGGGAAATATCTGCTTCTAAATCCAAAACGCAGCTATCTAACAGAACGGTTGTCAATGTGTGCACTCAACTTCCAGAGTTAAACCCGTGTGTGGATTCAGCAGTCTGCAAACAACCTCTCTGCAGAGTCCCAAACCAGGCGTTTTCAGCCCATTACCGGCATATGGAAGAAACAGCAGTAAGCACAGGGAAATATCTGCTTCTAAATCCAAAACGCAGCTATCTAACAGAACGGTTGTCAATGTGTGCACTCAACTTCCAGAGTTAAACCCGTGTGTGGATTCAGCAGTCTGCAAACACTTTCTCTGCAGAGTCCCAAAACAGGCGTTTTCAGCCCATTACCGGCATATGGAAGAAACAGCAGTAAGCCCAGGGAAATATCTGCTTCTAAATCCAAAACGCAGCTATCTAACAGAACGGTTGTCAATGTGTGCACTCAACTTCCAGAGTTAAACCCGTGTGTGGATTCAGCAGTCTGCAAACATCTTCTCTGCAGAGTCCCAAACCAGGCGTTTTCAGCCCTTTACCGGCATATGGAAGAAACAGCAGTAAGCCCAGGGAAATATCTGCTTCTAAATCCAAAACGCAGCTATCTAACAGAACGGTTGTCAATGTGTGCACTCAACTTCCAGAGTTAAACCCGTGTGTGGATTCAGCAGTCTGCAAAAACTTTCTCTGCAGAGTCCCAAAACAGGCGTTTTCAGCCCATTACCGGCATATGGAAGAAACAGCAGTAAGCACAGGGAAATATCTGCTTCTAAATCCAAAACGCAGCTATCTAACAGAACGGTTGTCAATGTGTGCACTCAACTTCCAGAGTTAAACCCGTGTGTGGATTCAGCAGTCTGCAAACATCTTCTCTGCAGAGTCCCAAACCAGGCGTTTTCAGCCCATTACCGGCATATGGAAGAAACAGCAGTAAGCACAGGGAAATATCTGCTTCTAAATCCAAAACGCAGCTATCTAACAGAACGGTTGTCAATGTGTGCACTCAACTTCCAGAGTTAAACCCGTGTGTGGATTCAGCAGTCTGCAAACACTTTCTCTGCAGAGTCCCAAAACAGGCGTTTTCAGCCCATTACCGGCATATGGAAGAAACAGCAGTAAGCACAGGGAAATATCTGCTTCTAAATCCAAAACGCAGCTATCTAACAGAACGGTTGTCAATGTGTGCACTCAACTTCCAGAGTTAAACCCGTGTGTGGATTCAGCAGTCTGCAAACATCTTCTCTGCAGAGTCCCAAACCAGGCGTTTTCAGCCCATTACCGGCATATGGAAGAAACAGCAGTAAGCCCAGGGAAATATCTGCTTCTAAATCCAAAACGCAGCTATCTAACAGAACGGTTGTCAATGTGTGCACTCAACTTCCAGAGTTAAACCCGTGTGTGGATTCAGCAGTCTGCAAACACTTTCTCTGCAGAGTCCCAAAACAGGCGTTTTCAGCCCATTACCGGCATATGGAAGAAACAGCAGTAAGCCCAGGGAAATATCTGCTTCTAAATCCAAAACGCAGCTATCTAACAGAACGGTTGTCAATGTGTGCACTCAACTTCCAGAGTTAAACCCGTGTGTGGATTCAGCAGTCTGCAAACATCTTCTCTGCAGAGTCCCAAACCAGGCGTTTTCAGCCCTTTACCGGCATATGGAAGAAACAGCAGTAAGCCCAGGGAAATATCTGCTTCTAAATCCAAAACGCAGCTATCTAACAGAACGGTTGTCAATGTGTGCACTCAACTTCCAGAGTTAAACCCGTGTGTGGATTCAGCAGTCTGCAAACACTTTCTCTGCAGAGTCCCAAAACAGGCGTTTTCAGCCCATTACCGGCATATGGAAGAAACAGCAGTAAGCACAGGGAAATATCTGCTTCTAAATCCAAAACGCAGCTATCTAACAGAACGGTTGTCAATGTGTGCACTCAACTTCCAGAGTTAAACCCGTGTGTGGATTCAGCAGTCTGCAAACACTTTCTCTGCAGAGTCCCAAAACAGGCGTTTTCAGCCCATTACCGGCATATGGAAGAAACAGCAGTAAGCACAGGGAAATATCTGCTTCTAAATCCAAAACGCAGCTATCTAACAGAACGGTTGTCAATGTGTGCACTCAACTTCCAGAGTTAAACCCGTGTGTGGATTCAGCAGTCTGCAAACACTTTCTCTGCAGAGTCCCAAAACAGGCGTTTTCAGCCCATTACCGGCATATGGAAGAAACAGCAGTAAGCACAGGGAAATATCTGCTTCTAAATCCAAAACGCAGCTATCTAACAGAACGGTTGTCAATGTGTGCACTCAACTTCCAGAGTTAAACCCGTGTGTGGATTCAGCAGTCTGCAAACACTTTCTCTGCAGAGTCCCAAAACAGGCGTTTTCAGCCCATTACCGGCATATGGAAGAAACAGCAGTAAGCACAGGGAAATATCTGCTTCTAAATCCAAAACGCAGCTATCTAACAGAACGGTTGTCAATGTGTGCACTCAACTTCCAGAGTTAAACCCGTGTGTGGATTCAGCAGTCTGCAAACACTTTCTCTGCAGAGTCCCAAAACAGGCGTTTTCAGCCCATTACCGGCATATGGAAGAAACTGCAGTAAGCACAGGGAAATATCTGCTTCTAAATCCAAAACGCAGCTATCTAACAGAACGGTTGTCAATGTGTGCACTCAACTTCCAGAGTTAAACCCGTGTGTGGATTCAGCAGTCTGCAAACATCTTCTCTGCAGAGTCCCAAACCAGGCGTTTTCAGCCCTTTACCGGCATATGGAAGAAACAGCAGTAAGCCCAGGGAAATATCTGCTTCTAAATCCAAAACGCAGCTATCTAACAGAACGGTTGTCAATGTGTGCACTCAACTTCCAGAGTTAAACCCGTGTGTGGATTCAGCAGTCTGCAAACACTTTCTCTGCAGAGTCCCAAAACAGGCGTTTTCAGCCCATTACCGGCATATGGAAGAAACAGGTGTAAGCACAGGGAAATATCTGCTTCTAAATCCAAAACGCAGCTATCTAACAGAACGGTTGTCAATGTGTGCACTCAACTTCCAGAGTTAAACCCGTGTGTGGATTCAGCAGTCTGCAAACATCTTCTCTGCAGAGTCCCAAACCAGGCGTTTTCAGCCCATTACCGGCATATGGAAGAAACAGCAGTAAGCACAGTGAAATATCTGCTTCTAAATCCAAAACGCAGCTATCTAACAGAACGGTTGTCAATGTGTGCACTCAACTTGCAGAGTTAAACCCGTGTGTGGATTCAGCAGTCTGCAAACACTTTCTCTGCAGAGTCCCAAAACAGGCGTTTTCAGCCCATTACCGGCATATGGAAGAAACAGCAGTAAGCAAAGGGAAATATCTGCTTCTAAATCCAAAACGCAGCTATCTAACAGAACGGTTGTCAATGTGTGCACTCAACTTCCAGAGTTAAACCCGTGTGTGGATTCAGCAGTCTGCAAACATCTTCTCTGCAGAGTCCCAAACCAGGCGTTTTCAGCCCTTTACCGGCATATGGAAGAAACAGCAGTAAGCCCAGGGAAATATCTGCTTCTAAATCCAAAACGCAGCTATCTAACAGAACGGTTGTCAATGTGTGCACTCAACTTCCAGAGTTAAACCCGTGTGTGGATTCAGCAGTCTGCAAACACTTTCTCTGCAGAGTCCCAAAACAGGCGTTTTCAGCCCATTACCGGCATATGGAAGAAACAGCAGTAAGCACAGGGAAATATCTGCTTCTAAATCCAAAACGCAGCTATCTAACAGAACGGTTGTCAATGTGTGCACTCAACTTCCAGAGTTAAACCCGTGTGTGGATTCAGCAGTCTGCAAACATCTTCTCTGCAGAGTCCCAAACCAGGCGTTTTCAGCCCATTACCGGCATATGGAAGAAACAGCAGTAAGCACAGGGAAATATCTGCTTCTAAATCCAAAACGCAGCTATCTAACAGAACGGTTGTCAATGTGTGCACTCAACTTCCAGAGTTAAACCCGTGTGTGGATTCAGCAGTCTGCAAACACTTTCTCTGCAGAGTCCCAAAACAGGCGTTTTCAGCCCATTACCGGCATATGGAAGAAACAGCAGTAAGCCCAGGGAAATATCTGCTTCTAAATCCAAAACGCAGCTATCTAACAGAACGGTTGTCAATGTGTGCACTCAACTTCCAGAGTTAAACCCGTGTGTGGATTCAGCAGTCTGCAAACACTTTCTCTGCAGAGTCCCAAAACAGGCGTTTTCAGCCCATTACCGGCATATGGAACAAACAGCAGTAAGCACAGGGAAATATCTGCTTCTAAATCCAAAACGCAGCTATCTAACAGAACGGTTGTCAATGTGTGCACTCAACTTCCAGAGTTAAACCCGTGTGTGGATTCAGCAGTCTGCAAACACTTTCTCTGCAGAGTCCCAAAACAGGCGTTTTCAGCCCATTACCGGCATATGGAAGAAACTGCAGTAAGCACAGGGAAATATCTGCTTCTAAATCCAAAACGCAGCTATCTAACAGAACGGTTGTCAATGTGTGCACTCAACTTCCAGAGTTAAACCCGTGTGTGGATTCAGCAGTCTGCAAACATCTTCTCTGCAGAGTCCCAAAACAGGCGTTTTCAGCCCTTTACCGGCATATGGAAGAAACAGCAGTAAGCACAGGGAAATATCTGCTTCTAAATCCAAAACGCAGCTATCTAACAGAACGGTTGTCAATGTGTGCACTCAACTTCCAGAGTTAAACCCGTGTGTGGATTCAGCAGTCTGCAAACACTTTCTCTGCAGAGTCCCAAAACAGGCGTTTTCAGCCCATTACCGGCATATGGAAGAAACAGGAGTAAGCACAGGGAAATATCTGCTTCTAAATCCAAAACGCAGCTATCTAACAGAACGGTTGTCAATGTGTGCACTCAACTTCCAGAGTTAAACCCGTGTGTGGATTCAGCAGTCTGCAAACATCTTCTCTGCAGAGTCCCAAACCAGGCGTTTTCAGCCCATTACCGGCATATGGAAGAAACAGCAGTAAGCACAGGGAAATATCTGCTTCTAAATCCAAAACGCAGCTATCTAACAGAACGGTTGTCAATGTGTGCACTCAACTTGCAGAGTTAAACCCGTGTGTGGATTCAGCAGTCTGCAAACACTTTCTCTGCAGAGTCCCAAAACAGGCGTTTTCAGCCCATTACCGGCATATGGAAGAAACAGCAGTAAGCACAGGGAAATATCTGCTTCTAAATCCAAAACGCAGCTATCTAACAGAACGGTTGTCAATGTGTGCACTCAACTTCCAGAGTTAAACCCGTGTGTGGATTCAGCAGTCTGCAAACACTTTCTCTGCAGAGTCCCAAAACAGGCGTTTTCAGCCCATTACCGGCATATGGAAGAAACAGCAGTAAGCACAGGGAAATATCTGCTTCTAAATCCAAAACGCAGCTATCTAACAGAACGGTTGTCAATGTGTGCACTCAACTTCCAGAGTTAAACCCGTGTGTGGATTCAGCAGTCTGCAAACACTTTCTCTGCAGAGTCCCAAAACAGGCGTTTTCAGCCCATTACCGGCATATGGAAGAAACTGCAGTAAGCACAGGGAAATATCTGCTTCTAAATCCAAAACGCAGCTATCTAACAGAACGGTTGTCAATGTGTGCACTCAACTTCCAGAGTTAAACCCGTGTGTGGATTCAGCAGTCTGCAAACATCTTCTCTGCAGAGTCCCAAACCAGGCGTTTTCAGCCCTTTACCGGCATATGGAAGAAACAGCAGTAAGCCCAGGGAAATATCTGCTTCTAAATCCAAAACGCAGCTATCTAACAGAACGGTTGTCAATGTGTGCACTCAACTTCCAGAGTTAAACCCGTGTGTGGATTCAGCAGTCTGCAAACACTTTCTCTGCAGAGTCCCAAAACAGGCGTTTTCAGCCCATTACCGGCATATGGAAGAAACAGGTGTAAGCACAGGGAAATATCTGCTTCTAAATCCAAAACGCAGCTATCTAACAGAACGGTTGTCAATGTGTGCACTCAACTTCCAGAGTTAAACCCGTGTGTGGATTCAGCAGTCTGCAAACATCTTCTCTGCAGAGTCCCAAACCAGGCGTTTTCAGCCCATTACCGGCATATGGAAGAAACAGCAGTAAGCACAGTGAAATATCTGCTTCTAAATCCAAAACGCAGCTATCTAACAGAACGGTTGTCAATGTGTGCACTCAACTTGCAGAGTTAAACCCGTGTGTGGATTCAGCAGTCTGCAAACACTTTCTCTGCAGAGTCCCAAAACAGGCGTTTTCAGCCCATTACCGGCATATGGAAGAAACAGCAGTAAGCAAAGGGAAATATCTGCTTCTAAATCCAAAACGCAGCTATCTAACAGAACGGTTGTCAATGTGTGCACTCAACTTCCAGAGTTAAACCCGTGTGTGGATTCAGCAGTCTGCAAACATCTTCTCTGCAGAGTCCCAAACCAGGCGTTTTCAGCCCTTTACCGGCATATGGAAGAAACAGCAGTAAGCCCAGGGAAATATCTGCTTCTAAATCCAAAACGCAGCTATCTAACAGAACGGTTGTCAATGTGTGCACTCAACTTCCAGAGTTAAACCCGTGTGTGGATTCAGCAGTCTGCAAACACTTTCTCTGCAGAGTCCCAAAACAGGCGTTTTCAGCCCATTACCGGCATATGGAAGAAACAGCAGTAAGCACAGGGAAATATCTGCTTCTAAATCCAAAACGCAGCTATCTAACAGAACGGTTGTCAATGTGTGCACTCAACTTCCAGAGTTAAACCCGTGTGTGGATTCAGCAGTCTGCAAACATCTTCTCTGCAGAGTCCCAAACCAGGCGTTTTCAGCCCATTACCGGCATATGGAAGAAACAGCAGTAAGCACAGGGAAATATCTGCTTCTAAATCCAAAACGCAGCTATCTAACAGAACGGTTGTCAATGTGTGCACTCAACTTCCAGAGTTAAACCCGTGTGTGGATTCAGCAGTCTGCAAACACTTTCTCTGCAGAGTCCCAAAACAGGCGTTTTCAGCCCATTACCGGCATATGGAAGAAACAGCAGTAAGCCCAGGGAAATATCTGCTTCTAAATCCAAAACGCAGCTATCTAACAGAACGGTTGTCAATGTGTGCACTCAACTTCCAGAGTTAAACCCGTGTGTGGATTCAGCAGTCTGCAAACACTTTCTCTGCAGAGTCCCAAAACAGGCGTTTTCAGCCCATTACCGGCATATGGAACAAACAGCAGTAAGCACAGGGAAATATCTGCTTCTAAATCCAAAACGCAGCTATCTAACAGAACGGTTGTCAATGTGTGCACTCAACTTCCAGAGTTAAACCCGTGTGTGGATTCAGCAGTCTGCAAACACTTTCTCTGCAGAGTCCCAAAACAGGCGTTTTCAGCCCATTACCGGCATATGGAAGAAACTGCAGTAAGCACAGGGAAATATCTGCTTCTAAATCCAAAACGCAGCTATCTAACAGAACGGTTGTCAATGTGTGCACTCAACTTCCAGAGTTAAACCCGTGTGTGGATTCAGCAGTCTGCAAACATCTTCTCTGCAGAGTCCCAAAACAGGCGTTTTCAGCCCTTTACCGGCATATGGAAGAAACAGCAGTAAGCACAGGGAAATATCTGCTTCTAAATCCAAAACGCAGCTATCTAACAGAACGGTTGTCAATGTGTGCACTCAACTTCCAGAGTTAAACCCGTGTGTGGATTCAGCAGTCTGCAAACACTTTCTCTGCAGAGTCCCAAAACAGGCGTTTTCAGCCCATTACCGGCATATGGAAGAAACAGGAGTAAGCACAGGGAAATATCTGCTTCTAAATCCAAAACGCAGCTATCTAACAGAACGGTTGTCAATGTGTGCACTCAACTTCCAGAGTTAAACCCGTGTGTGGATTCAGCAGTCTGCAAACATCTTCTCTGCAGAGTCCCAAACCAGGCGTTTTCAGCCCATTACCGGCATATGGAAGAAACAGCAGTAAGCACAGGGAAATATCTGCTTCTAAATCCAAAACGCAGCTATCTAACAGAACGGTTGTCAATGTGTGCACTCAACTTGCAGAGTTAAACCCGTGTGTGGATTCAGCAGTCTGCAAACACTTTCTCTGCAGAGTCCCAAAACAGGCGTTTTCAGCCCATTACCGGCATATGGAAGAAACAGCAGTAAGCAAAGGGAAATATCTGCTTCTAAATCCAAAACGCAGCTATCTAACAGAACGGTTGTCAATGTGTGCACTCAACTTCCAGAGTTAAACCGGTGTGTGGATTCAGCAGTCTGCAAACACTTTCTCTGCAGAGTCCTAAAACAGGCGTTTTCAGCCCATTACCGGCATATGGAAGAAACAGCAGTAAGCAAAGGGAAATATCTGCTTCTAAATCCAAAACGCAGCTATCTAACAGAACGGTTGTCAATGTGTGCACTCAACTTCCAGAGTTAAACCGGTGTGTGGATTCAGCAGTCTGCAAACACTTTCTCTGCAGAGTCCCAAAACAGGCGTTTTCAGCCCATTACCGGCATATGGAAGAAACAGCAGTAAGCACAGGGAAATACCTGCTTCTAAATCCAAAACGCAGCTATCTAACAGAACGGTTGTCAATGTGTGCACTCAACTTCCAGAGTTAAACCCGTGTGTGGATTCAGCAGTCTGCAAACACTTTCTCTGCAGAGTCCCAAAACAGGCGTTTTCAGCCCATTACCGGCATATGGAAGAAACAGCAGTAAGCCCAGGGAAATATCTGCTTCTAAATCCAAAACGCAGCTATCTAACAGAACGGTTGTCAATGTGTGCACTCAACTTCCAGAGTTAAACCCGTGTGTGGATTCAGCAGTCTGCAAACACTTTCTCTGCAGAGTCCCAAAACAGGCGTTTTCAGCCCATTACCGGCATATGGAAGAAACAGCAGTAAGCACAGGGAAATATCTGCTTCTAAATCCAAAACGCAGCTATCTAACAGAACGGTTGTCAATGTGTGCACTCAACTTCCAGAGTTAAACCCGTGTGTGGATTCAGCAGTCTGCAAACATCTTCTCTGCAGAGTCCCAAACCAGGCGTTTTCAGCCCATTACCGGCATATGGAAGAAACAGCAGTAAGCACAGGGAAATATCTGCTTCTAAATCCAAAACGCAGCTATCTAACACAACGATTGTCAATGTGTGCACTCAACTTCCAGAGTTAAACCCGTGTGTGGATTCAGCAGTCTGCAAACACTTTCTCTGCAGAGTCCCAAAACAGGCGTTTTCAGCCCATTACCGGCATATGGAAGAAACAGCAGTAAGCCCAGGATAATATCTGCTTCTAAATCCAAAACGCAGCTATCTAACAGAACGGTTGTCAATGTGTGCACTCAACTTCCAGAGTTAAACTCGTGTGTGGATTCAGCAGTCTGCAAACACTTTCTCTGCAGAGTCCCAAAACAGGCGTTTTCAGCCCATTACCGGCATATGGAAGAAACAGCAGTAAGGAAAGGGAAATATCTGCTTCTAAATCCAAAACGCAGCTATCTAACAGAACGGTTGTCAATGTGTGCACTCAACTTCCAGAGTTAAACCCGGGTGTGGATTCAGCAGTCTGCAAACATCTTCTCTGCAGGGTCCCAAACCAGGCGTTTTCAGCCCATTACCGGCTTATGGAAGAAACAGCAGTAAGCCCAGGGAAATATCTGCTTCTAAATCCAAAACGCAGCTATCTAACAGAACGGTTGTCAATGTGTGCACTCAACTTCCAGAGTTAAACCCGTGTGTGGATTCAGCAGTCTGCAAACACTTTCTCTGCAGAGTCCCAAACCAGGCGTTTTCAGCCCATTACCGGCATATGGAAGAAACAGCAGTAAGCCCAGGGAAATATCTGCTTCTAAATCCAAAACGCAGCTATCTAACAGAACGGTTGTCAATGTGTGCACTCAACTTCCAGAGTTAAACCCGTGTGTGGATTCAGCAGTCTGCAAACACTTTCTCTGCAGAGTCCCAAAACAGGCGTTTTCAGCCCATTACCGGCATATGGAAGAAACAGCAGTAAGCACAGGGAAATATCTGCTTCTAAATCCAAAACGCAGCTATCTAACAGAACGGTTGTCAATGTGTGCACTCAACTTCCAGAGTTAAACCCGTGTGTGGATTCAGCAGTCTGCAAACACTTTCTCTGTAGAGTCCCAAAACAGGCGTTTTCAGCCCATTACCGGCATATGGAAGAAACAGCCGTAAGCACAGGGAAATATCTGCTTCTAAATCCAAAACGCAGCTATCTAACAGAACGGTTGTCAATGTGTGCACTCAACTTCCAGAGTTAAACCCGTGTGTGGATTCAGCAGTCTGCAAACATCTTCTCTGCAGAGTCCCAAACCAGGGGTTTTCAGCCCATTACAGGCATATGGAAGAAACAGCAGTAAGCCCAGGGAAATATCTGCTTCTAAATCCAAAACGCAGCTATCTAACAGAACGGTTGTCAATGTGTGCACTCAACTTCCAGAGTTAAACCCGTGTGTGGATTCAGCAGTCTGCAAACATCTTCTCTGCAGAGTCCCAAACCAGGCGTTTTCAGCCCATTACCGGCATATGGAAGAAACAGCAGTCAGCACAGTGAAATATCTGCTTCTAAATCCAAAACGCAGCTATCTAACAGAACGGTTGTCAATGTGTGCACTCAACTTGCAGAGTTACACCCGTGTGTGGATTCAGCAGTCTGCAAACACTTTCTCTGCAGAGTCCCAAAACAGGCGTTTTCAGCCCATTACCGGCATATGGAAGAAACAGCAGTAAGCAAAGGGAAATATCTGCTTCTAAATCCAAAACGCAGCTATCTAACAGAACGGTTGTCAATGTGTGCACTCAACTTCCAGAGTTAAACCCGTGTGTGGATTCAGCAGTCTGCAAACATCTTCTCTGCAGAGTCCCAAACCAGGCGTTTTCAGCCCTTTACCGGCATATGGAAGAAACAGCAGTAAGCCCAGGGAAATATCTGCTTCTAAATCCAAAACGCAGCTATCTAACAGAACGGTTGTCAATGTGTGCACTCAACTTCCAGAGTTAAACCCGTGTGTGGATTCAGCAGTCTGCAAACAATTTCTCTGCAGAGTCCCAAACCAGGCGTTTTCAGCCCATTACCGGCATATGGAAGAAACAGCAGTAAGCACAGGGAAATATCTGCTTCTAAATCCAAAACGCAGCTATCTAACAGAACGGTTGTCAATGTGTGCACTCAACTTCCAGAGTTAAACCCGTGTGTGGATTCAGCAGTCTGCAAACACTTTCTCTGCAGAGTCCCAAAACAGGCGTTTTCAGCCCATTACCGGCATATGGAAGAAACAGCAGTAAGCCCAGGGAAATATCTGCTTCTAAATCCAAAACGCAGCTATCTAACAGAACGGTTGTCAATGTGTGCACTCAGCTTCCAGAGTTAAACCCGTGTGTGGATTCAGCAGTCTGCAAACACTTTCTCTGCAGAGTCCCAAAACAGGCGTTTTCAGCCCATTACCGGCATATGGAACAAACAGCAGTAAGCACAGGGAAATATCTGCTTCTAAATCCAAAACGCAGCTATCTAACAGAACGGTTGTCAATGTGTGCACTCAACTTCCAGAGTTAAACCCGTGTGTGGATTCAGCAGTCTGCAAACACTTTCTCTGCAGAGTCCCAAAACAGGCGTTTTCAGCCCATTACCGGCATATGGAAGAAACTGCAGTAAGCACAGGGAAATATCTGCTTCTAAATCCAAAACGCAGCTATCTAACAGAACGGTTGTCAATGTGTGCACTCAACTTCCAGAGTTAAACCAGTGTGTGGATTCAGCAGTCTGCAAACATCTTCTCTGCAGAGTCCCAAAACAGGCGTTTTCAGCCCTTTACCGGCATATGGAAGAAACAGCAGTAAGCACAGGGAAATATCTGCTTCTAAATCCAAAACGCAGCTATCTAACAGAACGGTTGTCAATGTGTGCACTCAACTTCCAGAGTTAAACCCGTGTGTGGATTCAGCAGTCTGCAAACACTTTCTCTGCAGAGTCCCAAAACAGGCGTTTTCAGCCCATTACCGGCATATGGAAGAAACAGGAGTAAGCACAGGGAAATATCTGCTTCTAAATCCAAAACGCAGCTATCTAACAGAACGGTTGTCAATGTGTGCACTCAACTTCCAGAGTTAAACCCGTGTGTGGATTCAGCAGTCTGCAAACATCTTCTCTGCAGAGTCCCAAACCAGGCGTTTTCAGCCCATTACCGGCATATGGAAGAAACAGCAGTAAGCACAGGGAAATATCTGCTTCTAAATCCAAAACGCAGCTATCTAACAGAACGGTTGTCAATGTGTGCACTCAACTTGCAGAGTTAAACCCGTGTGTGGATTCAGCAGTCTGCAAACACTTTCTCTGCAGAGTCCCAAAACAGGCGTTTTCAGCCCATTACCGGCATATGGAAGAAACAGCAGTAAGCAAAGGGAAATATCTGCTTCTAAATCCAAAACGCAGCTATCTAACAGAACGGTTGTCAATGTGTGCACTCAACTTCCAGAGTTAAACCGGTGTGTGGATTCAGCAGTCTGCAAACACTTTCTCTGCAGAGTCCCAAAACAGGCGTTTTCAGCCCATTACCGGCATATGGAAGAAACAGCAGTAAGCAAAGGGAAATATCTGCTTCTAAATCCAAAACGCAGCTATCTAACAGAACGGTTGTCAATGTGTGCACTCAACTTCCAGAGTTAAACCGGTGTGTGGATTCAGCAGTCTGCAAACACTTTCTCTGCAGAGTCCCAAAACAGGCGTTTTCAGCCCATTACCGGCATATGGAAGAAACAGCAGTAAGCACAGGGAAATACCTGCTTCTAAATCCAAAACGCAGCTATCTAACAGAACGGTTGTCAATGTGTGCACTCAACTTCCAGAGTTAAACCCGTGTGTGGATTCAGCAGTCTGCAAACACTTTCTCTGCAGAGTCCCAAAACAGGCGTTTTCAGCCCATTACCGGCATATGGAAGAAACAGCAGTAAGCCCAGGGAAATATCTGCTTCTAAATCCAAAACGCAGCTATCTAACAGAACGGTTGTCAATGTGTGCACTCAACTTCCAGAGTTAAACCCGTGTGTGGATTCAGCAGTCTGCAAACACTTTCTCTGCAGAGTCCCAAAACAGGCGTTTTCAGCCCATTACCGGCATATGGAAGAAACAGCAGTAAGCCCAGGGAAATATCTGCTTCTAAATCCAAAACGCAGCTATCTAACAGAACGGTTGTCAATGTGTGCACTCAACTTCCAGAGTTAAACCCGTGTGTGGATTCAGCAGTCTGCAAACATCTTCTCTGCAGAGTCCCAAACCAGGCGTTTTCAGCCCATTACCGGCATATGGAAGAAACAGCAGTAAGCACAGGGAAATATCTGCTTCTAAATCCAAAACGCAGCTATCTAACACAACGATTGTCAATGTGTGCACTCAACTTCCAGAGTTAAACCCGTGTGTGGATTCAGCAGTCTGCAAACACTTTCTCTGCAGAGTCCCAAAACAGGCGTTTTCAGCCCATTACCGGCATATGGAAGAAACAGCAGTAAGCCCAGGATAATATCTGCTTCTAAATCCAAAACGCAGCTATCTAACAGAACGGTTGTCAATGTGTGCACTCAACTTCCAGAGTTAAACTCGTGTGTGGATTCAGCAGTCTGCAAACACTTTCTCTGCAGAGTCCCAAAACAGGCGTTTTCAGCCCATTACCGGCATATGGAAGAAACAGCAGTAAGGAAAGGGAAATATCTGCTTCTAAATCCAAAACGCAGCTATCTAACAGAACGGTTGTCAATGTGTGCACTCAACTTCCAGAGTTAAACCCGGGTGTGGATTCAGCAGTCTGCAAACATCTTCTCTGCAGGGTCCCAAACCAGGCGTTTTCAGCCCATTACCGGCTTATGGAAGAAACAGCAGTAAGCCCAGGGAAATATCTGCTTCTAAATCCAAAACGCAGCTATCTAACAGAACGGTTGTCAATGTGTGCACTCAACTTCCAGAGTTAAACCCGTGTGTGGATTCAGCAGTCTGCAAACACTTTCTCTGCAGAGTCCCAAACCAGGCGTTTTCAGCCCATTACCGGCATATGGAAGAAACAGCAGTAAGCCCAGGGAAATATCTGCTTCTAAATCCAAAACGCAGCTATCTAACAGAACGGTTGTCAATGTGTGCACTCAACTTCCAGAGTTAAACCCGTGTGTGGATTCAGCAGTCTGCAAACACTTTCTCTGCAGAGTCCCAAAACAGGCGTTTTCAGCCCATTACCGGCATATGGAAAAAACAGCAGTAAGCACAGGGAAATATCTGCTTCTAAATCCAAAACGCAGCTATCTAACAGAACGGTTGTCAATGTGTGCACTCAACTTCCAGAGTTAAACCCGTGTGTGGATTCAGCAGTCTGCAAACACTTTCTCTGTAGAGTCCCAAAACAGGCGTTTTCAGCCCATTACCGGCATATGGAAGAAACAGCCGTAAGCACAGGGAAATATCTGCTTCTAAATCCAAAACGCAGCTATCTAACAGAACGGTTGTCAATGTGTGCACTCAACTTCCAGAGTTAAACCCGTGTGTGGATTCAGCAGTCTGCAAACATCTTCTCTGCAGAGTCCCAAACCAGGGGTTTTCAGCCCATTACCGGCATATGGAAGAAACAGCAGTAAGCCCAGGGAAATATCTGCTTCTAAATCCAAAACGCAGCTATCTAACAGAACGGTTGTCAATGTGTGCACTCAACTTCCAGAGTTAAACCCGTGTGTGGATTCAGCAGTCTGCAAACACTTTCTCTGCAGAGTCCCAAAACAGGCGTTTTCAGCCCTTTACCGGCATATGGAAGAAACAGCAGTCAGCACAGGGAAATATCTGCTTCTAAATCCAAAACGCAGCTATCTAACAGAACGGTTGTCAATGTGTGCACTCAACTTCCAGAGTTACACCCGTGTGTGGATTCAGCAGTCTGCAAACACTTTCTCTGCAGAGTCCCAAAACAGGCGTTTTCAGCCCATTACCGGCATATGGAAGAAACAGCAGTAAGCCCAGGGAAATATCTGCTTCTAAATCCAAAACGCAGCTGTCTAACAGAACGGTTGTCAATGTGTGCACTCAACTTCCAGAGTTAAACCCGTGTGTGGATTCAGCAGTCTGCAAACACTTTCTCTGCAGAGTCCCAAAACAGGCGTTTTCAGCCCATTACCGGCATATGGAAGAAACAGCAGTAAGCACAGGGAAATATCTGCTTCTAAATCCAAAACGCAGCTATCTAACAGAACGGTTGTCAATGTGTGCACTCAACTTCCAGAGTTAAACCCGTGTGTGGATTCAGCAGTCTGCAAACACTTTCTCTGCAGAGTCCCAAAACAGGCGTTTTCAGCCCATTACCGGCATGTGGAAGAAACAGCAGTAAGCACAGGGAAATATCTGCTTCTAAATCCAAAACGCAGCTATCTAACAGAACGGTTGTCAATGTGTGCACTCAACTTCCAGAGTTAAACCCGTGTGTGGATTCAGCAGTCTGCAAACACTTTCTCTGCAGAGTGCCAAAGCAGGCGTTTTCAGCCCATTACCGGCATATGGAAGAAACAGCAGTAAGCACAGGGAAATATCTGCTTCTAAATCCAAAACGCAGCTATCTAACAGAACGGTTGTCAATGTGTGCACTCAACTTCCAGAGTTAAACCCGTGTGTGGATTCAGCAGTCTGCAAACTCTTTGTCTGCAGAGTCCCAAAAGAGGCGATTTCAGCCCATTACCGGCATATGGAAAAAACAGCAGTAAACACAGGGAAATATCTGCTTCTAAATCCAAAACGCAGCTATCTAACAGAACGGTTGTCAATGTGTGCACTCAACTTGCAGAGTTAAACCCGTGTGTGGATTCAGCAGTCTGCAAACATCTTCTCTGCAGAGTCCCAAACCAGGCGTTTTCAGCCCATTACCGGCATATGGAAGAAACAGCAGTAAGCCCAGGGAAATATCTGCTTCTAAATCCAAAACGCAGCTATCTAACAGAACGGTTGTCAATGTGTGCACTCAACTTCCAGAGTTAAACCCGTGTGTGGATTCAGCAGTCTGCAAACACTTTCTCTGCAGAGTCCCAAAACAGGCGTTTTCAGCCCATTACCGGCATATGGAAGAAACAGCAGTAAGCCCAGGGAAATATCTGCTTCTAAATCCAAAACGCAGCTATCTAACAGAACGGTTGTCAATGTGTGCACTCAACTTCCAGAGTTAAACCCGTGTGTGGATTCAGCAGTCTGCAAACACTTTCTCTGCAGAGTCCCAAAACAGGCGTTTTCAGCCCATTACCGGCATATGGAAGAAACAGCAGTAAGCACAGGGAAATATCTGCTTCTAAATCCAAAACGCAGCTATCTAACAGAACGGTTGTCAATGTGTGCACTCAACTTCCAGAGTTAAACCCGTGTGTGGATTCAGCAGTCTGCAAACACTTTCTCTGCAGAGTCCCAAAACAGGCGTTTTCAGCCCATTACCGGCATATGGAAGAAACAGCAGTAAGCACAGGGAAATATCTGCTTCTAAATCCAAAACGCAGCTATCTAACAGAACGGTTGTCAATGTGTGCACTCAACTTCCAGAGTTAAACCCGTGTGTGGATTCAGCAGTCTGCAAACACTTTCTCTGCAGAGTCCCAAAACAGGCGTTTTCAGCCCATTACCGGCATATGGAAGAAACAGCAGTAAGCACAGGGAAATATCTGCTTCTAAATCCAAAACGCAGCTATCTAACAGAACGGTTGTCAATGTGTGCACTCAACTTCCAGAGGTAAACCCGTGTGTGGATTCAGCAGTCTGCAAACACTTTCTCTGCAGAGTGCCAAAGCAGGCGTTTTCAGCCCATTACCGGCATATGGAAGAAACAGCAGTAAGCACAGGGAAATATCTGCTTCTAAATCCAAAACGCAGCTATCTAACAGAACGGTTGTCAATGTGTGCACTCAACTTCCAGAGTTAAACCCGTGTGTGGATTCAGCAGTCTGCAAACACTTTCTCTGCAGAGTGCCAAAGCAGGCGTTTTCAGCCCATTACCGGCATATGGAAAAAACAGCAGTAAACACAGGGAAATATCTGCTTCTAAATCCAAAACGCAGCTATCTAACAGAACGGTTGTCAATGTGTGCACTCAACTTGCAGAGTTAAACCCGTGTGTGGATTCAGCAGTCTGCAAACACTTTCTCTGCAGAGTCCCAAAACAGGCGTTTTCAGCCCATTACCGGCATATGGAAGAAACAGCAGTAAGCAAAGGGAAATATCTGCTTCTAAATCCAAAACGCAGCTATCTAACAGAACGGTTGTCAATGTGTGCACTCAACTTCCAGAGTTAAACCGGTGTGTGGATTCAGCAGTCTGCAAACACTTTCTCTGCAGAGTCCCAAAACAGGCGTTTTCAGCCCATTACCGGCATATGGAAGAAACAGCAGTAAGCAAAGGGTAATATCTGCTTCTAAATCCAAAACGCAGCTATCTAACAGAACGGTTGTCAATGTGTGCACTCAACTTCCAGAGTTAAACCGGTGTGTGGATTCAGCAGTCTGCAAACACTTTCTCTGCAGAGTCCCAAAACAGGCGTTTTCAGCCCATTACCGGCATATGGAAGAAACAGCAGTAAGCACAGGGAAATACCTGCTTCTAAATCCAAAACGCAGATATCTAACAGAACGGTTGTCAATGTGTGCACTCAACTTCCAGAGTTAAACCCGTGTGTGGATTCAGCAGTCTGCAAACACTTTCTCTGCAGAGTCCCAAAACAGGCGTTTTCAGCCCATTACCGGCATATGGAAGAAACAGCAGTAAGCCCAGGGAAATATCTGCTTCTAAATCCAAAACGCAGCTATCTAACAGAACGGTTGTCAATGTGTGCACTCAACTTCCAGAGTTAAACCCGTGTGTGGATTCAGCAGTCTGCAAACACTTTCTCTGCAGAGTCCCAAAACAGGCGTTTTCAGCCCATTACCGGCATATGGAAGAAACAGCAGTAAGCCCAGGGAAATATCTGCTTCTAAATCCAAAACGCAGCTATCTAACAGAACGGTTGTCAATGTGTGCACTCAACTTCCAGAGTTAAACCCGTGTGTGGATTCAGCAGTCTGCAAACATCTTCTCTGCAGAGTCCCAAACCAGGCGTTTTCAGCCCATTACCGGCATATGGAAGAAACAGCAGTAAGCACAGGGAAATATCTGCTTCTAAATCCAAAACGCAGCTATCTAACACAACGATTGTCAATGTGTGCACTCAACTTCCAGAGTTAAACCCGTGTGTGGATTCAGCAGTCTGCAAACACTTTCTCTGCAGAGTCCCAAAACAGGCGTTTTCAGCCCATTACCGGCATATGGAAGAAACAGCAGTAAGCCCAGGATAATATCTGCTTCTAAATCCAAAACGCAGCTATCTAACAGAACGGTTGTCAATGTGTGCACTCAACTTCCAGAGTTAAACTCGTGTGTGGATTCAGCAGTCTGCAAACACTTTCTCTGCAGAGTCCCAAAACAGGCGTTTTCAGCCCATTACCGGCATATGGAAGAAACAGCAGTAAGGAAAGGGAAATATCTGCTTCTAAATCCAAAACGCAGCTATCTAACAGAACGGTTGTCAATGTGTGCACTCAACTTCCAGAGTTAAACCCGGGTGTGGATTCAGCAGTCTGCAAACATCTTCTCTGCAGGGTCCCAAACCAGGCGTTTTCAGCCCATTACCGGCTTATGGAAGAAACAGCAGTAAGCCCAGGGAAATATCTGCTTCTAAATCCAAAACGCAGCTATCTAACAGAACGGTTGTCAATGTGTGCACTCAACTTCCAGAGTTAAACCCGTGTGTGGATTCAGCAGTCTGCAAACACTTTCTCTGCAGAGTCCCAAACCAGGCGTTTTCAGCCCATTACCGGCATATGGAAGAAACAGCAGTAAGCCCAGGGAAATATCTGCTTCTAAATCCAAAACGCAGCTATCTAACAGAACGGTTGTCAATGTGTGCACTCAACTTCCAGAGTTAAACCCGTGTGTGGATTCAGCAGTCTGCAAACACTTTCTCTGCAGAGTCCCAAAACAGGCGTTTTCAGCCCATTACCGGCATATGGAAAAAACAGCAGTAAGCACAGGGAAATATCTGCTTCTAAATCCAAAACGCAGCTATCTAACAGAACGGTTGTCAATGTGTGCACTCAACTTCCAGAGTTAAACCCGTGTGTGGATTCAGCAGTCTGCAAACACTTTCTCTGTAGAGTCCCAAAACAGGCGTTTTCAGCCCATTACCGGCATATGGAAGAAACAGCCGTAAGCACAGGGAAATATCTGCTTCTAAATCCAAAACGCAGCTATCTAACAGAACGGTTGTCAATGTGTGCACTCAACTTCCAGAGTTAAACCCGTGTGTGGATTCAGCAGTCTGCAAACATCTTCTCTGCAGAGTCCCAAACCAGGGGTTTTCAGCCCATTACCGGCATATGGAAGAAACAGCAGTAAGCCCAGGGAAATATCTGCTTCTAAATCCAAAACGCAGCTATCTAACAGAACGGTTGTCAATGTGTGCACTCAACTTCCAGAGTTAAACCCGTGTGTGGATTCAGCAGTCTGCAAACACTTTCTCTGCAGAGTCCCAAAACAGGCGTTTTCAGCCCATTACCGGCATATGGAAGAAACAGCAGTCAGCACAGGGAAATATCTGCTTCTAAATCCAAAACGCAGCTATCTAACAGAACGGTTGTCAATGTGTGCACTCAACTTCCAGAGTTACACCCGTGTGTGGATTCAGCAGTCTGCAAACACTTTCTCTGCAGAGTCCCAAAACAGGCGTTTTCAGCCCATTACCGGCATATGGAAGAAACAGCAGTAAGCCCAGGGAAATATCTGCTTCTAAATCCAAAACGCAGCTGTCTAACAGAACGGTTGTCAATGTGTGCACTCAACTTCCAGAGTTAAACCCGTGTGTGGATTCAGCAGTCTGCAAACACTTTCTCTGCAGAGTCCCAAAACAGGCGTTTTCAGCCCATTACCGGCATATGGAAGAAACAGCAGTAAGCACAGGGAAATATCTGCTTCTAAATCCAAAACGCAGCTATCTAACAGAACGGTTGTCAATGTGTGCACTCAACTTCCAGAGTTAAACCCGTGTGTGGATTCAGCAGTCTGCAAACACTTTCTCTGCAGAGTCCCAAAACAGGCGTTTTCAGCCCATTACCGGCATGTGGAAGAAACAGCAGTAAGCACAGGGAAATATCTGCTTCTAAATCCAAAACGCAGCTATCTAACAGAACGGTTGTCAATGTGTGCACTCAACTTCCAGAGTTAAACCCGTGTGTGGATTCAGCAGTCTGCAAACACTTTCTCTGCAGAGTGCCAAAGCAGGCGTTTTCAGCCCATTACCGGCATATGGAAGAAACAGCAGTAAGCACAGGGAAATATCTGCTTCTAAATCCAAAACGCAGCTATCTAACAGAACGGTTGTCAATGTGTGCACTCAACTTCCAGAGTTAAACCCGTGTGTGGATTCAGCAGTCTGCAAACTCTTTGTCTGCAGAGTCCCAAAAGAGGCGATTTCAGCCCATTACCGGCATATGGAAAAAACAGCAGTAAACACAGGGAAATATCTGCTTCTAAATCCAAAACGCAGCTATCTAACAGAACGGTTGTCAATGTGTGCACTCAACTTGCAGAGTTAAACCCGTGTGTGGATTCAGCAGTCTGCAAACATCTTCTCTGCAGAGTCCCAAACCAGGCGTTTTCAGCCCATTACCGGCATATGGAAGAAACAGCAGTAAGCCCAGGGAAATATCTGCTTCTAAATCCAAAACGCAGCTATCTAACAGAACGGTTGTCAATGTGTGCACTCAACTTCCAGAGTTAAACCCGTGTGTGGATTCAGCAGTCTGCAAACACTTTCTCTGCAGAGTCCCAAAACAGGCGTTTTCAGCCCATTACCGGCATATGGAAGAAACAGCAGTAAGCCCAGGGAAATATCTGCTTCTAAATCCAAAACGCAGCTATCTAACAGAACGGTTGTCAATGTGTGCACTCAACTTCCAGAGTTAAACCCGTGTGTGGATTCAGCAGTCTGCAAACACTTTCTCTGCAGAGTCCCAAAACAGGCGTTTTCAGCCCATTACCGGCATATGGAAGAAACAGCAGTAAGCACAGGGAAATATCTGCTTCTAAATCCAAAACGCAGCTATCTAACAGAACGGTTGTCAATGTGTGCACTCAACTTCCAGAGTTAAACCCGTGTGTGGATTCAGCAGTCTGCAAACACTTTCTCTGCAGAGTGCCAAACCAGGCGTTTTCAGCCCATTACCGGCATATGGAAGAAACAGCAGTAAGCACAGGGAAATATCTGCTTCTAAATCCAAAACGCAGCTATCTAACAGAACGGTTGTCAATGTGTGCACTCAACTTCCAGAGTTAAACCCGTGTGTGGATTCAGCAGTCTGCAAACACTTTCTCTGCAGAGTCCCAAAACAGGCGTTTTCAGCCCATTACCGGCATATGGAAGAAACAGCAGTAAGCACAGGGAAATATCTGCTTCTAAATCCAAAACGCAGCTATCTAACAGAACGGTTGTCAATGTGTGCACTCAACTTCCAGAGGTAAACCCGTGTGTGGATTCAGCAGTCTGCAAACACTTTCTCTGCAGAGTGCCAAAGCAGGCGTTTTCAGCCCATTACCGGCATATGGAAGAAACAGCAGTAAGCACAGGGAAATATCTGCTTCTAAATCCAAAACGCAGCTATCTAACAGAACGGTTGTCAATGTGTGCACTCAACTTCCAGAGTTAAACCCGTGTGTGGATTCAGCAGTCTGCAAACACTTTCTCTGCAGAGTGCCAAAGCAGGCGTTTTCAGCCCATTACCGGCATATGGAAAAAACAGCAGTAAACACAGGGAAATATCTGCTTCTAAATCCAAAACGCAGCTATCTAACAGAACGGTTGTCAATGTGTGCACTCAACTTGCAGAGTTAAACCCGTGTGTGGATTCAGCAGTCTGCAAACACTTTCTCTGCAGAGTGCCAAAGCAGGCGTTTTCAGCCCATTACCGGCATATGGAAGAAACAGCAGTAAGCACAGGGAAATATCTGCTTCTAAATCCAAAACGCAGCTATCTAACAGAACGGTTGTCAATGTGTGCACTCAACTTCCAGAGTTAAACCCGTGTGTGGATTCAGCAGTCTGCAAACACTTTCTCTGCAGAGTCCCAAAACAGGCGTTTTCAGCCCATTACCGGCATATGGAAGAAACAGCAGTAAGCACAGGGAAATATCTGCTTCTAAATCCAAAACGCAGCTATCTAACAGAACGGTTGTCAATGTGTGCACTCAACTTCCAGAGTTAAACCCGTGTGTGGATTCAGCAGTCTGCAAACACTTTCTCTTCAGAGTCCCAAAACAGGCGTTTTCAGCCCATTACCGGCATATGGAAGAAACAGCAGTAAGCACAGGGAAATATCTGCTTCTAAATCCAAAACGCAGCTATCTAACAGAACGGTTGTCAATGTGTGCACTCAACTTGCAGAGTTAAACCCGTGTGTGGATTCAGCAGTCTGCAAACACTTTCTCTGCAGAGTCCCAAAACAGGCGTTTTCAGCCCATTACCGGCATATGGAAGAAACAGCAGTAAGCCCAGGGAAATATCTGCTTCTAAATCCAAAACGCAGCTATCTAACAGAACGGTTGTCAATGTGTGCACTCAACTTCCAGAGTTAAACCCGTGTGTGGATTCAGCAGTCTGCAAACACTTTCTCTGCAGAGTCCCAAAACAGGCGTTTTCAGCCCATTACCGGCATATGGAAGAAACAGCAGTAAGCACAGGGAAATATCTGCTTCTAAATCCAAAACGCAGCTATCTAACAGAACGGTTGTCAATGTGTGCACTCAACTTCCAGAGTTAAACCCGTGTGTGGATTCAGCAGTCTGCAAACATCTTCTCTGCAGTGTCCCAAACCAGGCGTTTTCAGCCCATTACCGGCATATGGAAGAAACAGCAGTAAGCACAGGGAAATATCTGCTTCTAAATCCAAAACGCAGCTATCTAACAGAACGATTGTCAATGTGTGCACTCAACTTCCAGAGTTAAACCCGTGTGTGGATTCAGCAGTCTGCAAACACTTTCTCTGCAGAGTCCCAAAAGAGGCGTTTTCAGCCCATTACCGGCATATGGAAGAAACAGCAGTAAGCCCAGGGAAATATCTGCTTCTAAATCCAAAACGCAGCTATCTAACAGAACGGTTGTCAATGTGTGCACTCAACTTCCAGAGTTAAACCCGTGTGTGGATTCAGCAGTCTGCAAACACTTTCTCTGCAGAGTCCCAAAACAGGCGTTTTCAGCCCATTACCGGCATATGGAAGAAACAGCAGTAAGCCCAGGGAAATATCTGCTTCTAAATCCAAAACGCAGCTATCTAACAGAACGGTTGTCAATGTGTGCACTCAACTTCCAGAGTTAAACCCGTGTGTGGATTCAGCAGTCTGCAAACATCTTCTCTGCAGGGTCCCAAACCAGGCGTTTTCAGCCCATTACCGGCATATGGAAGAAACAGCAGTAAGCCCAGGGAAATATCTGCTTCTACATCCAAAACGCAGCTATCTAACAGAACGATTGTCAATGTGTGCACTCAACTTCCAGAGTTAAACCCGTGTGTGGATTCAGCAGTCTGCAAACACTTTGTCTGCAGAGTCCCAAAAGAGGCGATTTCAGCCCATTACCGGCATATGGAAAAAACAGCAGTAAACACAGGGAAATATCTGCTTCTAAATCCAAAACGCAGCTATCTAACAGAACGGTTGTCAATGTGTGCACTCAACTTGCAGAGTTAAACCCGTGTGTGGATTCAGCAGTCTGCAAACACTTTCTCTGCAGAGTCCCAAAACAGGCGTTTTCAGCTCATTACCGGCATATGGAAGAAACTGCAGTAAGCACAGGGAAATATCTGCTTCTAAATCCAAAACGCAGCTATCTAACAGAACGGTTGTCAATGTGTGCACTCAACTTCCAGACTTAAACCCGTGTGTGGATTCAGCAGTCTGTAAACACTTTCTCTGCAGAGTCCCAAAACAGGCGTTTTCAGCCCATTACCGGCATATGGAAGAAACAGCAGTAAGCACAGGGAAATATCTGCTTCTAAATCCAAAACGCAGCTATCTAACAGAACGGTTCTCAATGTGTGCACTCAACTTCCAGAGTTAAACCCGTGTGTGTATTCAGCAGTCTGCAAACACTTTCTCTGCAGAGTGCCAAAGCAGGCGTTTTCAGCCCATTACCGGCATGTGGAAGAAACAGCAGTAAGCACAGGGAAATATCTGCTTCTAAATCCAAAACGCAGCTATCTAACAGAACGGTTGTCAATGTGTGCACTCAACTTGCAGAGTTAAACCCGTGTGTGGATTCAGCAGTCTGCAAACACTTTCTCTGCAGAGTCCCAAAACAGGCGTTTTCAGCCCATTACCGGCATATGGAAGAAACAGCAGTAAGCACAGGGAAATATCTGCTTCTAAATCCAAAACGCAGCTATCTAACAGAACGGTTGTCAATGTGTGCACTCAACTTCCAGAGTTAAACCCGTGTGTGGATTCAGCAGTCTGCAAACACTTTCTCTGCAGAGTCCCAAAACAGGCGTTTTCAGCCCATTACCGGCATATGGAAGAAACAGCAGTAAGCACAGGGAAATATCTGCTTCTAAATCCAAAACGCAGCTATCTAACAGAACGGTTGTCAATGTGTGCACTCAACTTCCAGAGTTAAACCCGTGTGTGGATTCAGCGGTCTGCAAACACTTTCTCTGCAGAGTGCCAAAGCAGGCGTTTTCAGCCCATTACCGGCATATGGAAGAAACAGCAGTAAGCACAGGGAAATATCTGCTTCTAAATCCAAAACGCAGCTATCTAACAGAACGGTTGTCAATGTGTGCACTCAACTTCCAGAGTTAAACCCGTGTGTGGATTCAGCAGTCTGCAAACACTTTCTCTGCAGAGTCCCAAAACAGGCGTTTTCAGCCCATTACCGGCATATGGAAGAAACAGCAGTAAGCCCAGGGAAATATCTGCTTCTAAATCCAAAACGCAGCTATCTAACAGAACGGTTGTCAATGTGTGCACTCAACTTCCAGAGTTAAACCCGTGTGTGGATTCAGCAGTCTGCAAACACTTTCTCTGCAGAGTCCCAAAACAGGCGTTTTCAGCCCATTACCGGCATATGGAAGAAACAGCAGTAAGCACAGGGAAATATCTGCTTCTAAATCCAAAACGCAGCTATCTAACAGAACGGTTGTCAATGTGTGCACTCAACTTCCAGAGTTAAACCCGTGTGTGGATTCAGCAGTCTGCAAACATCTTCTCTGCAGTGTCCCAAACCAGGCGTTTTCAGCCCATTACCGGCATATGGAAGAAACAGCAGTAAGCACAGGGAAATATCTGCTTCTAAATCCAAAACGCAGCTATCTAACAGAACGATTGTCAATGTGTGCACTCAACTTCCAGAGTTAAACCCGTGTGTGGATTCAGCAGTCTGCAAACACTTTCTCTGCAGAGTCCCAAAAGAGGCGTTTTCAGCCCATTACCGGCATATGGAAGAAACAGCAGTAAGCCCAGGGAAATATCTGCTTCTAAATCCAAAACGCAGCTATCTAACAGAACGGTTGTCAATGTGTGCACTCAACTTCCAGAGTTAAACCCGTGTGTGGATTCAGCAGTCTGCAAACACTTTCTCTGCAGAGTCCCAAAACAGGCGTTTTCAGCCCATTACCGGCATATGGAAGAAACAGCAGTAAGCCCAGGGAAATATCTGCTTCTAAATCCAAAACGCAGCTATCTAACAGAACGGTTGTCAATGTGTGCACTCAACTTCCAGAGTTAAACCCGTGTGTGGATTCAGCAGTCTGCAAACATCTTCTCTGCAGGGTCCCAAACCAGGCGTTTTCAGCCCATTACCGGCATATGGAAGAAACAGCAGTAAGCCCAGGGAAATATCTGCTTCTACATCCAAAACGCAGCTATCTAACAGAACGATTGTCAATGTGTGCACTCAACTTCCAGAGTTAAACCCGTGTGTGGATTCAGCAGTCTGCAAACACTTTGTCTGCAGAGTCCCAAAAGAGGCGATTTCAGCCCATTACCGGCATATGGAAAAAACAGCAGTAAACACAGGGAAATATCTGCTTCTAAATCCAAAACGCAGCTATCTAACAGAACGGTTGTCAATGTGTGCACTCAACTTGCAGAGTTAAACCCGTGTGTGGATTCAGCAGTCTGCAAACACTTTCTCTGCAGAGTCCCAAAACAGGCGTTTTCAGCTCATTACCGGCATATGGAAGAAACTGCAGTAAGCACAGGGAAATATCTGCTTCTAAATCCAAAACGCAGCTATCTAACAGAACGGTTGTCAATGTGTGCACTCAACTTCCAGACTTAAACCCGTGTGTGGATTCAGCAGTCTGCAAACACTTTCTCTGCAGAGTCCCAAAACAGGCGTTTTCAGCCCATTACCGGCATATGGAAGAAACAGCAGTAAGCACAGGGAAATATCTGCTTCTAAATCCAAAACGCAGCTATCTAACAGAACGGTTCTCAATGTGTGCACTCAACTTCCAGAGTTAAACCCGTGTGTGTATTCAGCAGTCTGCAAACACTTTCTCTGCAGAGTGCCAAAGCAGGCGTTTTCAGCCCATTACCGGCATGTGGAAGAAACAGCAGTAAGCACAGGGAAATATCTGCTTCTAAATCCAAAACGCAGCTATCTAACAGAACGGTTGTCAATGTGTGCACTCAACTTCCAGAGTTAAACCCGTGTGTGGATTCAGCAGTCTGCAAACACTTTCTCTGCAGAGTCCCAAAACAGGCGTTTTCAGCCCATTACCGGCATATGGAAGAAACAGCAGTAAGCCCAGGGAAATATCTGCTTCTAAATCCAAAACGCAGCTATCTAACAGAACGGTTGTCAATGTGTGCACTCAACTTCCAGAGTTAAACCCGGGTGTGGATTCAGCAGTCTGCAAACACTTTCTCTGCACAGTCCCAAAACAGGCGTTTTCAGCCCATTACCGGCATATGGAAGAAACAGCAGTAAGCCCAGGGAAATATCTGCTTCTAAATCCAAAACGCAGCTATCTAACAGAACGGTTGTCAATGTGTGCACTCAACTTCCAGAGTTAAACCGGTGTGTGGATTCAGCAGTCTGCAAACATCTTCTCTGCAGAGTCCCAAACCAGGCGTTTTCAGCCCATTACCGGCATATGGCAGAAACTGCAGTAAGCACAGGGAAATACCTGCTTCTAAATCCAAAACGCAGCTATCTAACAGAACGGTTGTCAATGTGTGCACTCAACTTCCAGAGTTAAACCCGTGTGTGGATTCAGCAGTCTGCAAACAGTTTCTCTGCAGAGTCCAAAAACAGGCGTTTTCAGCCCATTACCGGCATATGGAAGAAACAGCAGTAAGCCCAGGGAAATATCTGCTTCTAAATCCAAAACGCAGCTATCTAACAGAACGGTTGTCAATGTGTGCACTCAACTTCCAGAGTTAAACCCGTGTGTGGATTCAGCAGTCTGCAAACACTTTCTCTGCAGAGTCCCAAAACAGGCGTTTTCAGCCCATTACCGGCATATGGAAGAAACAGCAGTAAGCAAAGGGAAATATCTGCTTCTAAATCCAAAACGCAGCTATCTAACAGAACGGTTGTCAATGTGTGCACTCAACTTCCAGAGTTAAACCCGTGTGTGGATTCAGCAGTCTGCAAACACTTTCTCTGCAGAGTCCAAAAACAGGCGCTTTCAGCCCATTACCGGCATATGGAAGAAACAGCAGTAAGCCCAGGGAAATATCTGCTTCTAAATCCAAAACGCAGCTATCTAACAGAACGGTTGTCAATGTGTGCACTCAACTTCCAGAGTTAAACCCGTGTGTGGATTCAGCAGTCTGCAAACACTTTCTCTGCAGAGTCCCAAACCAGGCGTTTTCAGCCCATTACCGGCATATGGAAGAAACAGCAGTAAGCCCAGGGAAATATCTGCTTCTACATCCAAAACGCAGCTATCTAACAGAACGGTTGTCAATGTGTGCACTCAACTTCCAGAGTTAAACCCGTGTGTGGATTCAGCAGTCTGCAAACACTTTGTCTGCAGAGTCCCAAAAGAGGCGATTTCAGCCCATTACCGGCATATGGAAAAAACAGCAGTAAACACAGGGAAATATCTGCTTCTAAATCCAAAACGCAGCTATCTAACAGAACGGTTGTCAATGTGTGCACTCAACTTGCAGAGTTAAACCCGTGTGTGGATTCAGCAGTCTGCAAACACTTTCTCTGCAGAGTCCCAAAACAGGCGTTTTCAGCTCATTACCGGCATATGGAAGAAACTGCAGTAAGCACAGGGAAATATCTGCTTCTAAATCCAAAACGCAGCTATCTAACAGAACGGTTGTCAATGTGTGCACTCAACTTCCAGACTTAAACCCGTGTGTGGATTCAGCAGTCTGCAAACACTTTCTCTGCAGAGTCCCAAAACAGGCGTTTTCAGCCCATTACCGGCATATGGAAGAAACAGCAGTAAGCACAGGGAAATATCTGCTTCTAAATCCAAAACGCAGCTATCTAACAGAACGGTTCTCAATGTGTGCACTCAACTTCCAGAGTTAAACCCGTGTGTGTATTCAGCAGTCTGCAAACACTTTCTCTGCAGAGTGCCAAAGCAGGCGTTTTCAGCCCATTACCGGCATGTGGAAGAAACAGCAGTAAGCACAGGGAAATATCTGCTTCTAAATCCAAAACGCAGCTATCTAACAGAACGGTTGTCAATGTGTGCACTCAACTTCCAGAGTTAAACCCGTGTGTGGATTCAGCAGTCTGCAAACACTTTCTCTGCAGAGTCCCAAAACAGGCGTTTTCAGCCCATTACCGGCATATGGAAGAAACAGCAGTAAGCCCAGGGAAATATCTGCTTCTAAATCCAAAACGCAGCTATCTAACAGAACGGTTGTCAATGTGTGCACTCAACTTCCAGAGTTAAACCCGGGTGTGGATTCAGCAGTCTGCAAACACTTTCTCTGCACAGTCCCAAAACAGGCGTTTTCAGCCCATTACCGGCATATGGAAGAAACAGCAGTAAGCCCAGGGAAATATCTGCTTCTAAATCCAAAACGCAGCTATCTAACAGAACGGTTGTCAATGTGTGCACTCAACTTCCAGAGTTAAACCGGTGTGTGGATTCAGCAGTCTGCAAACATCTTCTCTGCAGAGTCCCAAACCAGGCGTTTTCAGCCCATTACCGGCATATGGCAGAAACTGCAGTAAGCACAGGGAAATATCTGCTTCTAAATCCAAAACGCAGCTATCTAACAGAACGGTTGTCAATGTGTGCACTCAACTTCCAGAGTTAAACCCGTGTGTGGATTCAGCAGTCTGCAAACAGTTTCTCTGCAGAGTCCAAAAACAGGCGTTTTCAGCCCATTACCGGCATATGGAAGAAACAGCAGTAAGCCCAGGGAAATATCTGCTTCTAAATCCAAAACGCAGCTATCTAACAGAACGGTTGTCAATGTGTGCACTCAACTTCCAGAGTTAAACCCGTGTGTGGATTCAGCAGTCTGCAAACACTTTCTCTGCAGAGTCCCAAAACAGGCGTTTTCAGCCCATTACCGGCATATGGAAGAAACAGCAGTAAGCAAAGGGAAATATCTGCTTCTAAATCCAAAACGCAGCTATCTAACAGAACGGTTGTCAATGTGTGCACTCAACTTCCAGAGTTAAACCCGTGTGTGGATTCAGCAGTCTGCAAACACTTTCTCTGCAGAGTCCAAAAACAGGCGCTTTCAGCCCATTACCGGCATATGGAAGAAACAGCAGTAAGCCCAGGGAAATATCTGCTTCTAAATCCAAAACGCAGCTATCTAACAGAACGGTTGTCAATGTGTGCACTCAACTTCCAGAGTTAAACCCGTGTGTGGATTCAGCAGTCTGCAAACACTTTCTCTGCAGAGTCCCAAACCAGGCGTTTTCAGCCCATTACCGGCATATGGAAGAAACAGCAGTAAGCCCAGGGAAATATCTGCTTCTACATCCAAAACGCAGCTATCTAACAGAACGGTTGTCAATGTGTGCACTCAACTTCCAGAGTTAAACCCGTGTGTGGATTCAGCAGTCTGCAAACACTTTCTCTGCAGAGTCCCAAAACAGGCGTTTTCAGCCCATTACCGGCATATGGAAGAAACAGCAGTAAGCAAAGGGAAATATCTGCTTCTAAATCCAAAACGCAGCTATCTAACAGAACGGTTGTCAATGTGTGCACTCAACTTCCAGAGTTAAACCCGTGTGTGGATTCAGCAGTCTGCAAACACTTTCTCTGCAGAGTCCAAAAACAGGCGCTTTCAGCCCATTACCGGCATATGGAAGAAACAGCAGTAAGCCCAGGGAAATATCTGCTTCTAAATCCAAAACGCAGCTATCTAACAGAACGGTTGTCAATGTGTGCACTCAACTTCCAGAGTTAAACCCGTGTGTGGATTCAGCAGTCTGCAAACACTTTCTCTGCAGAGTCCCAAACCAGGCGTTTTCAGCCCATTACCGGCATATGGAAGAAACAGCAGTAAGCCCAGGGAAATATCTGCTTCTACATCCAAAACGCAGCTATCTAACAGAACGATTGTCAATGTGTGCACTCAACTTCCAGAGTTAAACCCGTGTGTGGATTCAGCAGTCTGCAAACACTTTGTCTGCAGAGTCCCAAAAGAGGCGATTTCAGCCCATTACCGGCATATGGAAAAAACAGCAGTAAACACAGGGAAATATCTGCTTCTAAATCCAAAACGCAGCTATCTAACAGAACGGTTGTCAATGTGTGCACTCAACTTGCAGAGTTAAACCCGTGTGTGGATTCAGCAGTCTGCAAACACTTTCTCTGCAGAGTCCCAAAACAGGCATTTTCAGCTCATTACCGGCATATGGAAGAAACTGCAGTAAGCACAGGGAAATATCTGCTTCTAAATCCAAAACGCAGCTATCTAACAGAACGGTTGTCAATGTGTGCACTCAACTTCCAGACTTAAACCCGTGTGTGGATTCAGCAGTCTGCAAACACTTTCTCTGCAGAGTCCCAAAACAGGCGTTTTCAGCCCATTACCGGCATATGGAAGAAACAGCAGTAAGCCCAGGGAAATATCTGCTTCTAAATCCAAAACGCAGCTATCTAACAGAACGGTTGTCAATGTGTGCACTCAACTTCCAGAGTTAAACCGGTGTGTGGATTCAGCAGTCTGCAAACATCTTCTCTGCAGAGTCCCAAACCAGGCGTTTTCAGTCCATTACCGGCATATGGAAGAAACAGCAGTAAGCACAGGGAAATATCTGCTTCTAAATCCAAAACGCAGCTATCTAACAGAACGGTTGTCAATGTGTGCACTCAACTTCCAGAGTTAAACCCGTGTGTGGATTCAGCAGTCTGCAAACACTTTCTCTGCTGAGTCCCAAAACAGGCGTTTTCAGCCCATTACCGGCATATGGAAGAAACAGCAGTAAGCCCAGGGAAATATCTGCTTCTAAATCCAAAACGCAGCTATCTAACAGAACGGTTGTCAATGTGTGCACTCAACTTCCAGAGTTAAACCCGTGTGTGGATTCAGCAGTCTGCAAACACTTTCTCTGCAGAGTCCCAAAACAGGCGTTTTCAGCCCATTACCGGCATATGGAAGAAACAGCAGTAAGCAAAGGGAAATATCTGCTTCTAAATCCAAAACGCAGCTATCTAACAGAACGGTTGTCAATGTGTGCACTCAACTTCCAGAGTTAAACCCGTGTGTGGATTCAGCAGTCTGCAAACACTTTCTCTGCAGAGTCCAAAAACAGGCGCTTTCAGCCCATTACCGGCATATGGAAGAAACAGCAGTAAGCCCAGGGAAATATCTGCTTCTAAATCCAAAACGCAGCTATCTAACAGAACGGTTGTCAATGTGTGCACTCAACTTCCAGAGTTAAACCCGTGTGTGGATTCAGCAGTCTGCAAACACTTTCTCTGCAGAGTCCCAAAACAGGCGTTTTCAGCCCATTACCGGCATATGGAAGAAACAGCAGTAAGCACAGGGAAATATCTGCTTCTAAATCCAAAACGCAGCTATCTAACAGAACGGTTGTCAATGTGTGCACTCAACTTCCAGAGTTAAACCCGTGTGTGGATTCAGCAGTCTGCAAACATCTTCTCTGCAGAGTCCCAAACCAGGCGTTTTCAGCCCATTACCGGCATATGGAAGAAACAGCAGTAAGCACAGGGAAATATCTGCTTCTAAATCCAAAACGCAGCTATCTAACAGAACGGTTGTCAATGTGTGCACTCAACTTCCAGAGTTAAACCCGTGTGTGGATTCAGCAGTCTGCAAACACTTTCTCTGCAGAGTCCCAAAACAGGCGTTTTCAGCCCATTACCGGCATATGGAAGAAACAGCAGTAAGCACAGGGAAATATCTGCTTCTAAATCCAAAACGCAGCTATCTAACAGAACGGTTGTCAATGTGTGCACTCAACTTCCAGAGTTA
Source organism: Aotus nancymaae (assembly GCF_030222135.1). Taxonomy (NCBI): domain Eukaryota; kingdom Metazoa; phylum Chordata; class Mammalia; order Primates; family Aotidae; genus Aotus; species Aotus nancymaae. The sequence continues at coordinate 63,130 of NW_026989039.1, forward strand.
AACCCGTGTGTGGATTCAGCAGTCTGCAAACACTTCCTCTGCAGAGTCCCAAAACAGGCGTTTTCAGCCCATTACCGGCATATGGAAGAAACAGCAGTCAGCACAGGGAAATATCTGCTTCTAAATCCAAAACGCAGCTATCTAACAGAACGGTTGTCAATGTGTGCACTCAACTTCCAGAGTTAAACCCGTGTGTGGATTCAGCAGTCTGCAAACACTTTCTCTGCAGAGTCCCAAAGCAGGCGTTTTCAGCCCATTACCGGCATATGGAAGAAACAGCAGTAAGCACAGGGAAATATCTGCTTCTAAATCCAAAACGCAGCTATCTAACAGAACGGTTGTCAATGTGTGCACTCAACTTCCAGAGTTAAACCCGTGTGTGGATTCAGCAGTCTGCAAACACTTTCTGTGCAGAGTCTCAAAACAGGCCTTTCCGGCCCAGTACCGGCATATATAAGAAAGAGCATTAAGACTGCGTCTAAAACTCAGAAGAAACGTTTCTTTCAAACTGCTCGGCCTTGTGTTCTTTGGCCTAAGGGAGTTGAAACTATGTTTAGATTCAGCGAGATAGAAACACATTTATTCTCGGAGCTGTCTTTGGATATTCCAGATTGAATGGGAGTATATGCTGTAAAGAGAAATATCTGTTTCTAAAACCAAAATGGATCTATCTAGCAGAGTGGTTGTGAATGTGTGCCTTCTGCTTAAAGAGGTAAACTGCTCTTCTCATGCAGCACTTTAGAAACCCTTTCTATGCAAATTCTCATACAGACCTTTCCAGCGAAACACCAGCCTGTAGGAAATAGCAGTAAGACTGCATCTTTAACATGGAAGAAACTGTTTTCAAACTGCTCTGCTGTGTGTTCATTCATATAAGAGACTTGAATATATGTTCAGTTTCAGCTAGTTAGCAACACGTTTCTTCCAGGAGCTGTGTTTGCCTATTCCAGAGTATACTGGAGTATAAGATGTAAAGACAAATGTCTCGTTCCAAAAGAAAAACGGATGATCTAATGGAATGGTTGTCAATGTGTGCATTCAACTTACTGAGCTAAACTGCTGTTTGTATGCAGCAGTTTAGAAAACATTTCTGTGTAGATTCTCAAACAGACATTTCCAGCAAAATACCGGCCTATAAGAAATAGCAGTAAGACTGCGTCTAAAACTCAGAGGGAACGTTTCTTTCAAACTGCTCTGCAGTGTGTTCGTTCACCAAAGGTCGTTGACTCTAAGTTTGGATTCAGCGAGTTTGAAACACGTTTATTCTAGGAGCTGCATTTCGATATTCCAGAGTGTATGGGAGTAAATGCTGTAAAGAGAAATATCTGTTTCTAAAACCAAAACGGAGCTATCTAACAGAATGGTTGTGAATGTGTGCATTCAACTTAAAGGGTTAATCTGCTCTTCTTAGGCAGCAGTTTAGAAACCCTTTGTATGCAAATTCTAAAATCAACATTTGCAGCAAAACACCAGCCTAAAAGAAGTAGCAGTAAGACTGCATCTATAACATAGAAGAAACGTTTTCTTCAAAATGCTCTGCTCTGTGTTCATTCACCTAAGAGTCTTGAGTATATGTTCAGATTCAGCGAGTAAGAAACACGTTTCTTCCAGGAGCTGCATTTGCATATTCCAGAGTGTACTGGAGTATAAGGTTTAAAGTGAAATATCTGGTTCTAAAACAAACACGGAGCCATCTAACAGAATGGTTGTCACTGTGTGCATTCAGCTTATTGAGATAAACTGTTGTTTCTATGCAGCAGTTTAGAAAAGATTTTTGTGCAGATTCTAACACAGACATTCCCAGCAAAATACTGGCCTCTAAGAAATAGCAATAAGACTGCGTCTAAAACTCAAATAAAACGTTTCTTTCAAACTGCTGTGCTGTGTGTTCGTTCACCTAAGGGAGTTGAATCTATGTTTAGATTCAGCGACTTAGAAACACGTCTATTCTGGGAGCTGCGTTTGGCTATTCCAGAATGAATGGGAGTATATGCTGTAACTAGAAACACAGGCTTCTAAAACCAAAACGGAGCTAGCTAACAGAATGATTGTGAATGAGGGCATTCAACTTAACGAATTAAACTGCTCCACTTAAGCAGCAGTTTACAAACCATTTACATGGAAATTCTAAAACCAACATTTCCAGGAAAACACCAGCCTAAAAACAATAGCAGTAACAGGGCATCTATAACATGGAAGAAATGTTTTTTTCAAACTCCTCTGCTGTGTGTTCATTCACCTAAGAGACTTCAATATATGCACAGATTCAGCGAGTTACAAACACGTTTCTTCCAGGAGCTGCGTATGCATATATCAGAGCGTACTGGGGTACAAGATGTAAAGAGAAATATCTGATTATACTTAGAAACCCGTTTCTTTCAGGAGCTGTGTTTGGATATTCCGGAGTGAATGAGAGTATATGCTGTAAAGAGAAATAACTGCTTCTAAAACCAAAAGGCAGCTATCTAACTGAATGGTTGTCAATGCGTGCACTCAACTTCCAGAGATAAACCCGTGTGTGGATTCAGCAGTCTGCAAACACTTTCTCTGCAGAGTCCCAAAACTGGCGTTTTCAGCCCATTACCGGCATATGGAAGAAACAGCAGTAAGCACAGGGAAATATCTGCTTCTAAATCCAAAACGCAGCTATCTAACAGAACGGTTGTCAATGTGTGCACTCAACTTCCAGAGTTAAACCCGTGTGTGGATTCAGCAGTCTGCAAACATCTTCTCTGCAGGGTCCCAAACCAGGCGTTTTCAGCCCAATACCGGCATATGGAAGAAACTGCAGTAAGCACAGGGAAATATCTGCTTCTAAATCCAAAACGCAGCTATCTAACAGAACGGTTGTCAATGTGTGCACTCAACTTCCAGAGTTAAACCCGTGTGTGGATTCAGCAGTCTGCAAACACTTTCTCTGCAGAGTCCCAAAACAGGCGTTTTCAGCCCATTACCGGCATATGGAAGAAACAGCAGTAAGCACAGGGAAATATCTGCTTCTAAATCCAAAACGCAGCTATCTAACAGAACGGTTGTCAATGTGTGCACTCAACTTCCAGAGATAAACCCGTGTGTGGATTCAGCAGTCTGCAAACACTTTCTCTGCAGAGTGCCAAAGCAGGCGTTTTCAGCCCATTACCGGCATGTGGAAGAAACAGCAGTAAGCACAGGGAAATATCTGCTTCTAAATCCAAAACGCAGCTATCTAACAGAACGGTTGTCAATGTGTGCACTCAACTTCCAGAGTTAAACCCGTGTGTGGATTCAGCAGTCTGCAAACACTTTCTCTGCAGAGTCCCAAACCAGGCGTTTTCAGCCCATTACCGGCATATGGAAGAAACAGCAGTAAGCCCAGGGAAATATCTGCTTCTAAATCCAAAACGCAGCTATCTAACAGAACGGTTGTCAATGTGTGCACTCAACTTGCAGAGTTAAACCCGTGTGTGGATTCAGCAGTCTGCAAACACTTTCTCTGCAGAGTCCCAAAACAGGCGTTTTCAGCCCATTACCGGCATATGGAAGAAACAGCAGTAAGCACAGGGAAATATCTGCTTCTAAATCCAAAACGCAGCTATCTAACAGAACGGTTGTCAATGTGTGCACTCAACTTCCAGAGTTAAACCCGTGTGTGGATTCAGCAGTCTGCAAACATCTTCTCTGCAGAGTCCCAAACCAGGCGTTTTCAGCCCATTACCGGCATATGGAAGAAACAGCAGTAAGCACAGGGAAATATCTGCTTCTAAATCCAAAACGCAGCTATCTAACAGAACGATTGTCAATGTGTGCACTCAACTTCCAGACTTAAACCCGTGTGTGGATTCAGCAGTCTGCAAACACTTTCTCTGCAGAGTCCCAAAACAGGCGTTTTCAGCCCATTACCGGCATATGGAAGAAACAGCAGTAAGCACAGGGAAATATCTGCTTCTAAATCCAAAACGCAGCTATCTAACAGAACGGTTCTCAATGTGTGCACTCAACTTCCAGAGTTAAACCCGTGTGTGTATTCAGCAGTCTGCAAACACTTTCTCTGCAGAGTGCCAAAGCAGGCGTTTTCAGCCCATTACCGGCATGTGGAAGAAACAGCAGTAAGCACAGGGAAATATCTGCTTCTAAATCCAAAACGCAGCTATCTAACAGAACGGTTGTCAATGTGTGCACTCAACTTCCAGAGTTAAACCCGTGTGTGGATTCAGCAGTCTGCAAACACTTTCTCTGCAGAGTCCCAAAACAGGCGTTTTCAGCCCATTACCGGCATATGGAAGAAACAGCAGTAAGCCCAGGGAAATATCTGCTTCTAAATCCAAAACGCAGCTATCTAACAGAACGGTTGTCAATGTGTGCACTCAACTTCCAGAGTTAAACCCGGGTGTGGATTCAGCAGTCTGCAAACACTTTCTCTGCACAGTCCCAAAACAGGCGTTTTCAGCCCATTACCGGCATATGGAAGAAACAGCAGTAAGCCCAGGGAAATATCTGCTTCTAAATCCAAAACGCAGCTATCTAACAGAACGGTTGTCAATGTGTGCACTCAACTTCCAGAGTTAAACCGGTGTGTGGATTCAGCAGTCTGCAAACATCTTCTCTGCAGAGTCCCAAACCAGGCGTTTTCAGCCCATTACCGGCATATGGCAGAAACTGCAGTAAGCACAGGGAAATATCTGCTTCTAAATCCAAAACGCAGCTATCTAACAGAACGGTTGTCAATGTGTGCACTCAACTTCCAGAGTTAAACCCGTGTGTGGATTCAGCAGTCTGCAAACAGTTTCTCTGCAGAGTCCAAAAACAGGCGTTTTCAGCCCATTACCGGCATATGGAAGAAACAGCAGTAAGCCCAGGGAAATATCTGCTTCTAAATCCAAAACGCAGCTATCTAACAGAACGGTTGTCAATGTGTGCACTCAACTTCCAGAGTTAAACCCGTGTGTGGATTCAGCAGTCTGCAAACACTTTCTCTGCAGAGTCCCAAAACAGGCGTTTTCAGCCCATTACCGGCATATGGAAGAAACAGCAGTAAGCAAAGGGAAATATCTGCTTCTAAATCCAAAACGCAGCTATCTAACAGAACGGTTGTCAATGTGTGCACTCAACTTCCAGAGTTAAACCCGTGTGTGGATTCAGCAGTCTGCAAACACTTTCTCTGCAGAGTCCAAAAACAGGCGCTTTCAGCCCATTACCGGCATATGGAAGAAACAGCAGTAAGCCCAGGGAAATATCTGCTTCTAAATCCAAAACGCAGCTATCTAACAGAACGGTTGTCAATGTGTGCACTCAACTTCCAGAGTTAAACCCGTGTGTGGATTCAGCAGTCTGCAAACACTTTCTCTGCAGAGTCCCAAACCAGGCGTTTTCAGCCCATTACCGGCATATGGAAGAAACAGCAGTAAGCCCAGGGAAATATCTGCTTCTACATCCAAAACGCAGCTATCTAACAGAACGGTTGTCAATGTGTGCACTCAACTTCCAGAGTTAAACCCGTGTGTGGATTCAGCAGTCTGCAAACACTTTCTCTGCAGAGTCCCAAAACAGGCGTTTTCAGCCCATTACCGGCATATGGAAGAAACAGCAGTAAGCAAAGGGAAATATCTGCTTCTAAATCCAAAACGCAGCTATCTAACAGAACGGTTGTCAATGTGTGCACTCAACTTCCAGAGTTAAACCCGTGTGTGGATTCAGCAGTCTGCAAACACTTTCTCTGCAGAGTCCAAAAACAGGCGCTTTCAGCCCATTACCGGCATATGGAAGAAACAGCAGTAAGCCCAGGGAAATATCTGCTTCTAAATCCAAAACGCAGCTATCTAACAGAACGGTTGTCAATGTGTGCACTCAACTTCCAGAGTTAAACCCGTGTGTGGATTCAGCAGTCTGCAAACACTTTCTCTGCAGAGTCCCAAACCAGGCGTTTTCAGCCCATTACCGGCATATGGAAGAAACAGCAGTAAGCCCAGGGAAATATCTGCTTCTACATCCAAAACGCAGCTATCTAACAGAACGATTGTCAATGTGTGCACTCAACTTCCAGAGTTAAACCCGTGTGTGGATTCAGCAGTCTGCAAACACTTTGTCTGCAGAGTCCCAAAAGAGGCGATTTCAGCCCATTACCGGCATATGGAAAAAACAGCAGTAAACACAGGGAAATATCTGCTTCTAAATCCAAAACGCAGCTATCTAACAGAACGGTTGTCAATGTGTGCACTCAACTTGCAGAGTTAAACCCGTGTGTGGATTCAGCAGTCTGCAAACACTTTCTCTGCAGAGTCCCAAAACAGGCATTTTCAGCTCATTACCGGCATATGGAAGAAACTGCAGTAAGCACAGGGAAATATCTGCTTCTAAATCCAAAACGCAGCTATCTAACAGAACGGTTGTCAATGTGTGCACTCAACTTCCAGACTTAAACCCGTGTGTGGATTCAGCAGTCTGCAAACACTTTCTCTGCAGAGTCCCAAAACAGGCGTTTTCAGCCCATTACCGGCATATGGAAGAAACAGCAGTAAGCCCAGGGAAATATCTGCTTCTAAATCCAAAACGCAGCTATCTAACAGAACGGTTGTCAATGTGTGCACTCAACTTCCAGAGTTAAACCGGTGTGTGGATTCAGCAGTCTGCAAACATCTTCTCTGCAGAGTCCCAAACCAGGCGTTTTCAGTCCATTACCGGCATATGGAAGAAACAGCAGTAAGCACAGGGAAATATCTGCTTCTAAATCCAAAACGCAGCTATCTAACAGAACGGTTGTCAATGTGTGCACTCAACTTCCAGAGTTAAACCCGTGTGTGGATTCAGCAGTCTGCAAACACTTTCTCTGCTGAGTCCCAAAACAGGCGTTTTCAGCCCATTACCGGCATATGGAAGAAACAGCAGTAAGCCCAGGGAAATATCTGCTTCTAAATCCAAAACGCAGCTATCTAACAGAACGGTTGTCAATGTGTGCACTCAACTTCCAGAGTTAAACCCGTGTGTGGATTCAGCAGTCTGCAAACACTTTCTCTGCAGAGTCCCAAAACAGGCGTTTTCAGCCCATTACCGGCATATGGAAGAAACAGCAGTAAGCACAGGGAAATATCTGCTTCTAAATCCAAAACGCAGCTATCTAACAGAACGGTTGTCAATGTGTGCACTCAACTTCCAGAGTTAAACCCGTGTGTGGATTCAGCAGTCTGCAAACACTTTCTCTGCAGAGTCCAAAAACAGGCGCTTTCAGCCCATTACCGGCATATGGAAGAAACAGCAGTAAGCCCAGGGAAATATCTGCTTCTAAATCCAAAACGCAGCTATCTAACAGAACGGTTGTCAATGTGTGCACTCAACTTCCAGAGTTAAACCCGTGTGTGGATTCAGCAGTCTGCAAACACTTTCTCTGCAGAGTCCCAAAACAGGCGTTTTCAGCCCATTACCGGCATATGGAAGAAACAGCAGTAAGCACAGGGAAATATCTGCTTCTAAATCCAAAACGCAGCTATCTAACAGAACGGTTGTCAATGTGTGCACTCAACTTCCAGAGTTAAACCCGTGTGTGGATTCAGCAGTCTGCAAACATCTTCTCTGCAGAGTCCCAAACCAGGCGTTTTCAGCCCATTACCGGCATATGGAAGAAACAGCAGTAAGCACAGGGAAATATCTGCTTCTAAATCCAAAACGCAGCTATCTAACAGAACGGTTGTCAATGTGTGCACTCAACTTCCAGAGTTAAACCCGTGTGTGGATTCAGCAGTCTGCAAACACTTTCTCTGCAGAGTCCCAAAACAGGCGTTTTCAGCCCATTACCGGCATATGGAAGAAACAGCAGTAAGCACAGGGAAATATCTGCTTCTAAATCCAAAACGCAGCTATCTAACAGAACGGTTGTCAATGTGTGCACTCAACTTCCAGAGTTAAACCCGTGTGTGGATTCAGCAGTCTGCAAACACTTCCTCTGCAGAGTCCCAAAACAGGCGTTTTCAGCCCATTACCGGCATATGGAAGAAACAGCAGTCAGCACAGGGAAATATCTGCTTCTAAATCCAAAACGCAGCTATCTAACAGAACGGTTGTCAATGTGTGCACTCAACTTCCAGAGTTAAACCCGTGTGTGGATTCAGCAGTCTGCAAACACTTTCTCTGCAGAGTCCCAAAGCAGGCGTTTTCAGCCCATTACCGGCATATGGAAGAAACAGCAGTAAGCCCAGGGAAATATCTGCTTCTAAATCCAAAACGCAGCTATCTAACAGAACGGTTGTCAATGTGTGCACTCAACTTCCAGAGTTAAACCCGTGTGTGGATTCAGCAGTCTGCAAACACTTTCTGTGCAGAGTCTCAAAACAGGCCTTTCCGGCCCAGTACCGGCATATATAAGAAAGAGCATTAAGACTGCGTCTAAAACTCAGAAGAAACGTTTCTTTCAAACTGCTCGGCCTTGTGTTCTTTGGCCTAAGGGAGTTGAAACTATGTTTAGATTCAGCGAGATAGAAACACGTTTATTCTCGGAGCTGTCTTTGGATATTCCAGATTGAATGGGAGTATATGCTGTAAAGAGAAATATCTGTTTCTAAAACCAAAATGGATCTATCTAGCAGAGTGGTTGTGAATGTGTGCCTTCTGCTTAAAGAGGTAAACTGCTCTTCTCATGCAGCACTTTAGAAACCCTTTCTATGCAAATTCTCATACAGACCTTTCCAGCGAAACACCAGCCTGTAGGAAATAGCAGTAAGACTGCATCTTTAACATGGAAGAAACTGTTTTCAAACTGCTCTGCTGTGTGTTCATTCATATAAGAGACTTGAATATATGTTCAGTTTCAGCTAGTTAGCAACACGTTTCTTCCAGGAGCTGTGTTTGCCTATTCCAGAGTATACTGGAGTATAAGATGTAAAGACAAATGTCTCGTTCCAAAAGAAAAACGGATGATCTAATGGAATGGTTGTCAATGTGTGCATTCAACTTACTGAGCTAAACTGCTGTTTGTATGCAGCAGTTTAGAAAACATTTCTGTGTAGATTCTCAAACAGACATTTCCAGCAAAATACCGGCCTATAAGAAATAGCAGTAAGACTGCGTCTAAAACTCAGAGGGAACGTTTCTTTCAAACTGCTCTGCAGTGTGTTCGTTCACCAAAGGTCGTTGACTCTAAGTTTGGATTCAGCGAGTTTGAAACACGTTTATTCTAGGAGCTGCATTTCGATATTCCAGAGTGTATGGGAGTAAATGCTGTAAAGAGAAATATCTGTTTCTAAAACCAAAACGGAGCTATCTAACAGAATGGTTGTGAATGTGTGCATTCAACTTAAAGGGTTAATCTGCTCTTCTTAGGCAGCAGTTTAGAAACCCTTTGTATGCAAATTCTAAAATCAACATTTGCAGCAAAACACCAGCCTAAAAGAAGTAGCAGTAAGACTGCATCTATAACATAGAAGAAACGTTTTCTTCAAAATGCTCTGCTCTGTGTTCATTCACCTAAGAGTCTTGAGTATATGTTCAGATTCAGCGAGTAAGAAACACGTTTCTTCCAGGAGCTGCATTTGCATATTCCAGAGTGTACTGGAGTATAAGGTTTAAAGTGAAATATCTGGTTCTAAAACAAACACGGAGCCATCTAACAGAATGGTTGTCACTGTGTGCATTCAGCTTATTGAGATAAACTGTTGTTTCTATGCAGCAGTTTAGAAAAGATTTTTGTGCAGATTCTAACACAGACATTCCCAGCAAAATACTGGCCTCTAAGAAATAGCAATAAGACTGCGTCTAAAACTCAAATAAAACGTTTCTTTCAAACTGCTGTGCTGTGTGTTCGTTCACCTAAGGGAGTTGAATCTATGTTTAGATTCAGCGACTTAGAAACACGTCTATTCTGGGAGCTGCGTTTGGCTATTCCAGAATGAATGGGAGTATATGCTGTAACTAGAAACACAGGCTTCTAAAACCAAAACGGAGCTAGCTAACAGAATGATTGTGAATGAGGGCATTCAACTTAACGAATTAAACTGCTCCACTTAAGCAGCAGTTTACAAACCATTTATATGGAAATTCTAAAACCAACATTTCCAGGAAAACACCAGCCTAAAAACAATAGCAGTAACAGGGCATCTATAACATGGAAGAAATGTTTTTTTCAAACTCCTCTGCTGTGTGTTCATTCACCTAAGAGACTTCAATATATGCACAGATTCAGCGAGTTACAAACACGTTTCTTCCAGGAGCTGCGTATGCATATATCAGAGCGTACTGGGGTACAAGATGTAAAGAGAAATATCTGATTATACTTAGAAACCCGTTTCTTTCAGGAGCTGTGTTTGGATATTCCGGAGTGAATGAGAGTATATGCTGTAAAGAGAAATAACTGCTTCTAAAACCAAAAGGCAGCTATCTAACTGAATGGTTGTCAATGCGTGCACTCAACTTCCAGAGATAAACCCGTGTGTGGATTCAGCAGTCTGCAAACACTTTCTCTGCAGAGTCCCAAAACTGGCGTTTTCAGCCCATTACCGGCATATGGAAGAAACAGCAGTAAGCACAGGGAAATATCTGCTTCTAAATCCAAAACGCAGCTATCTAACAGAACGGTTGTCAATGTGTGCACTCAACTTCCAGAGTTAAACCCGTGTGTGGATTCAGCAGTCTGCAAACATCTTCTCTGCAGGGTCCCAAACCAGGCGTTTTCAGCCCAATACCGGCATATGGAAGAAACTGCAGTAAGCACAGGGAAATATCTGCTTCTAAATCCAAAACGCAGCTATCTAACAGAACGGTTGTCAATGTGTGCACTCAACTTCCAGAGTTAAACCCGTGTGTGGATTCAGCAGTCTGCAAACACTTTCTCTGCAGAGTCCCAAAACAGGCGTTTTCAGCCCATTACCGGCATATGGAAGAAACAGCAGTAAGCACAGGGAAATATCTGCTTCTAAATCCAAAACGCAGCTATCTAACAGAACGGTTGTCAATGTGTGCACTCAACTTCCAGAGATAAACCCGTGTGTGGATTCAGCAGTCTGCAAACACTTTCTCTGCAGAGTGCCAAAGCAGGCGTTTTCAGCCCATTACCGGCATGTGGAAGAAACAGCAGTAAGCACAGGGAAATATCTGCTTCTAAATCCAAAACGCAGCTATCTAACAGAACGGTTGTCAATGTGTGCACTCAACTTCCAGAGTTAAACCCGTGTGTGGATTCAGCAGTCTGCAAACACTTTCTCTGCAGAGTCCCAAACCAGGCGTTTTCAGCCCATTACCGGCATATGGAAGAAACAGCAGTAAGCCCAGGGAAATATCTGCTTCTAAATCCAAAACGCAGCTATCTAACAGAACGGTTGTCAATGTGTGCACTCAACTTGCAGAGTTAAACCCGTGTGTGGATTCAGCAGTCTGCAAACACTTTCTCTGCAGAGTCCCAAAACAGGCGTTTTCAGCCCATTACCGGCATATGGAAGAAACAGCAGTAAGCACAGGGAAATATCTGCTTCTAAATCCAAAACGCAGCTATCTAACAGAACGGTTGTCAATGTGTGCACTCAACTTCCAGAGTTAAACCCGTGTGTGGATTCAGCAGTCTGCAAACATCTTCTCTGCAGAGTCCCAAACCAGGCGTTTTCAGCCCATTACCGGCATATGGAAGAAACAGCAGTAAGCACAGGGAAATATCTGCTTCTAAATCCAAAACGCAGCTATCTAACAGAACGATTGTCAATGTGTGCACTCAACTTCCAGAGTTAAACCCGTGTGTGGATTCAGCAGTCTGCAAACACTTTCTCTGCAGAGTCCCAAAACAGGCGTTTTCAGCCCATTACCGGCATATGGAAGAAACAGCAGTAAGCACAGGGAAATATCTGCTTCTAAATCCAAAACGCAGCTATCTAACAGAACGGTTGTCAATGTGTGCACTCAACTTCCAGAGTTAAACCCGTGTGTGGATTCAGCAGTCTGCAAACACTTTCTCTGCAGAGTCCCAAAACAGGCGTTTTCAGACCATTACCGGCATATGGAAGAAACAGCAGTAAGCAAAGGGAAATATCTGCTTCTAAATCCAAAACGCAGCTATCTAACAGAACGGTTGTCAATGTGTGCACTCAACTTCCAGAGGTAAACCCGTGTGTGGATTCAGCAGTCTGCAAACATCTTCTCTGCAGGGTCCCAAACCAGGCGTTTTCAGCCCATTACCGGCATATGGAAGAAACAGCAGTAAGCCCAGGGAAATATCTGCTTCTAAATCCAAAACGCAGCTATCTAACAGAACGGTTGTCAATGTGTGCACTCAACTTCCAGAGTTAAACCCGTGTGTGGATTCAGCAGTCTGCAAACACTTTCTCTGCAGAGTCCCAAAACAGGCGTTTTCAGCCCATTACCGGCATATGGAAGAAACAGCAGTAAGCCCAGGGAAATATCTGCTTCTAAATCCAAAACGCAGCTATCTAACAGAACGGTTGTCAATGTGTGCACTCAACTTCCAGAGTTAAACCCGTGTGTGGATTCAGCAGTCTGCAAACACTTTCTCTGCAGAGTCCCAAAACAGGCCTTTTCAGCCCATTACCGGCATATGGAAGAAACTGCAGTAAGCACAGGGAAATATCTGCTTCTAAATCCAAAACGCAGCTATCTAACAGAACGGTTGTCAATGTGTGCACTCAACTTCCAGAGTTAAACCCGTGTGTGGATTCAGCAGTCTGCAAACACTTTCTCTGCAGAGTCCCAAAACAGGCGTTTTCAGCCCATTACCGGCATATGGAAGAAACAGCAGTAAGCACAGGGAAATATCTGCTTCTAAATCCAAAACGCAGCTATCTAACAGAACGGTTGTCAATGTGTGCACTCAACTTCCAGAGTTAAACCCGTGTGTGGATTCAGCAGTCTGCAAACATCTTCTCTGCAGAGTCCCAAACCAGGGGTTTTCAGCCCCTTACCGGCATATGGAAGAAACAGCAGTAAGCCCAGGGAAATATCTACTTCTAAATCCAAAACGCAGCTATCTAACAGAACGGTTGTCAATGTGTGCACTCAACTTCCAGAGTTAAACCCGTGTGTGGATTCAGCAGTCTGCAAACACTTTCTCTGCAGAGTCCCAAAACAGGCGTTTTCAGCCCATTACCGGCATATGGAAGAAACAGCAGTCAGCAAAGGGAAATATCTGCTTCCAAATCCAAAACGCAGCTATCTAACAGAACGGTTGTCAATGTGTGCACTCAACTTCCAGAGTTAAACCCGTGTGTGGATTCAGCAGTCTGCAAACATCTTCTCTGCAGGGTCCCAAAACAGGCGTTTTCAGCCCATTACCGGCATATGGAAGAAACAGCAGTAAGCCCAGGGAAATATCTGCTTCTAAATCCAAAACGCAGCTATCTAACAGAACGGTTGTCAATGTGTGCACTCAACTTCCAGAGATAAACCCGTGTGTGGATTCAGCAGTCTGCAAACACTTTCTCTGCAGAGTCCCAAAACAGGCGTTTTCAGCCCATTACCGGCATATGGAAGAAACAGCAGTAAGCACAGGGAAATATCTGCTTCTAAATCCAAAACGCAGCTATCTAACAGAACGGTTGTCAATGTGTGCACTCAACTTCCAGAGTTAAACCCGTGTGTGGATTCAGCAGTCTGCAAACACTTTCTCTGCAGAGTCCCAAAACAGGCGTTTTCAGCCCATTACCGGCATATGGAAGAAACTGCAGTAAGCACAGGGAAATATCTGCTTCTAAATCCAAAACGCAGCTATCTAACAGAACGGTTGTCAATGTGTGCACTCAACTTCCAGAGTTAAACCCGTGTGTGGATTCAGCAGTCTGCAAACATCTTCTCTGCAGAGTCCCAAACCAGGCGTTTTCAGCCCATTACCGGCATATGGAAGAAACAGCAGTAAGCACAGGGAAATATCTGCTTCTAAATCCAAAACGCAGCTATCTAACAGAACGGTTGTCAATGTGTGCACTCAACTTCCAGAGTTAAACCCGTGTGTGGATTCAGCAGTCTGCAAACATCTTCTCTGCAGAGTCCCAAACCAGGCGTTTTCAGCCCATTACCGGCATATGGAAGAAACAGCAGTAAGCCCAGGGAAATATCTGCTTCTAAATCCAAAACGCAGCTATCTAACAGAACGGTTGTCAATGTGTGCACTCAACTTCCAGAGTTAAACCCGTGTGTGGATTCAGCAGTCTGCAAACACTTTGTCTGCAGAGTCCCAAAAGAGGCGATTTCAGCCCATTACCGGCATATGGAAAAAACAGCAGTAAACACAGGGAAATATCTGCTTCTAAATCCAAAACGCAGCTATCTAACAGAACGGTTGTCAATGTGTGCACTCAACTTGCAGAGTTAAACCCGTGTGTGGATTCAGCAGTCTGCAAACATCTTCTCTGCAGAGTCCCAAACCAGGCGTTTTCAGCCCATTACCGGCATATGGAAGAAACAGCAGTAAGCCCAGGGAAATATCTGCTTCTAAATCCAAAACGCAGCTATCTAACAGAACGGTTGTCAATGTGTGCACTCAATTTCCAGAGTTAAACCCGTGTGTGGATTCAGCAGTCTGCAAACACTTTCTCTGCAGAGTCCCAAAACAGGCGTTTTCAGCCCATTACCGGCATATGGAAGAAACAGCAGTAAGCACAGGGAAATATCTGCTTCTAAATCCAAAACGCAGCTATCTAACAGAACGGTTGTCAATGTGTGCACTCAACTTCCAGAGTTAAACCCGTGTGTGGATTCAGCAGTCTGCAAACACTTTCTCTGCAGAGTCCCAAAACAGGCGTTTTCAGCCCATTACCGGCATATGGAAGAAACAGCAGTAAGCCCAGGGAAATATCTGCTTCTAAATCCAAAACGCAGCTATCTAACAGAACGGTTGTCAATGTGTGCACTCAACTTCCAGAGTTAAACCCGTGTGAGGATTCAGCGGTCTGCAAACACTTTCTCTGCAGAGTGCCAAAGCAGGCGTTTTCAGCCCATTACCGGCATATGGAAGAAACAGCAGTAAGCACAGGGAAATATCTGCTTCTAAATCCAAAACGCAGCTATCTAACAGAACGGTTGTCAATGTGTGCACTCAACTTCCAGAGTTAAACCCGTGTGTGGATTCAGCAGTCTGCAAACACTTTCTCTGCAGAGTCCCAAAACAGGCGTTTTCAGCCCATTACCGGCATATGGAAGAAACAGCAGTAAGCCCAGGGAAATATCTGCTTCTAAATCCAAAACGCAGCTATCTAACAGAACGGTTGTCAATGTGTGCACTCAACTTCCAGAGTTAAACCCGTGTGTGGATTCAGCAGTCTGCAAACACTTTCTCTGCAGAGTCCCAAAACAGGCGTTTTCAGCCCATTACCGGCATATGGAAGAAACAGCAGTAAGCACAGGGAAATATCTGCTTCTAAATCCAAAACGCAGCTATCTAACAGAACGGTTGTCAATGTGTGCACTCAACTTCCAGAGTTAAACCCGTGTGTGGATTCAGCAGTCTGCAAACATCTTCTCTGCAGAGTCCCAAACCAGGCGTTTTCAGCCCATTACCGGCATATGGAAGAAACAGCAGTAAGCACAGGGAAATATCTGCTTCTAAATCCAAAACGCAGCTATCTAACAGAACGATTGTCAATGTGTGCACTCAACTTCCAGAGTTAAACCCGTGTGTGGATTCAGCAGTCTGCAAACACTTTCTCTGCAGAGTCCCAAAAGAGGAGTTTTCAGCCCATTACCGGCATATGGAAGAAACAGCAGTAAGCCCAGGGAAATATCTACTTCTAAATCCAAAACGCAGCTAACTAACAGAACGGTTGTCAATGTGTGCACTCAACTTCCAGAGTTAAACCCGTGTGTGGATTCAGCAGTCTGCAAACACTTTCTCTGCAGAGTCCCAAAACAGGCGTTTTCAGCCCATTACCGGCATATGGAAGAAACAGCAGTAAGCACAGGGAAATATCTGCTTCTAAATCCAAAACGCAGCTATCTAACAGAACGGTTGTCAATGTGTGCACTCAACTTCCAGAGTTAAACCAGTGTGTGGATTCAGCAGTCTGCAAACATCTTCTCTGCAGGGTCCCAAACCAGGCGTTTTCAGCCCATTACCGGCATATGGAAGAAACAGCAGTAAGCCCAGGGAAATATCTGCTTCTACATCCAAAACGCAGCTATCTAACAGAACGATTGTCAATGTGTGCACTCAACTTCCAGAGTTAAACCCGTGTGTGGATTCAGCAGTCTGCAAACACTTTGTCTGCAGAGTCCCAAAAGAGGCGATTTCAGCCCATTACCGGCATATGGAAAAAACAGCAGTAAACACAGGGAAATATCTGCTTCTAAATCCAAAACGCAGCTATCTAACAGAACGGTTGTCAATGTGTGCACTCAACTTCCAGAGTTAAACCCGTGTGTGGATTCAGCAGTCTGCAAACATCTTCTCTGCAGAGTCCCAAACCAGGCGTTTTCAGCCCATTACCGGCATATGGAAGAAACAGCAGTAAGCACAGGGAAATATCTGCTTCTAAATCCAAAACGCAGCTATCTAACAGAACGGTTGTCAATGTGTGCACTCAACTTCCAGAGTTAAACCCGTGTGTGGATTCAGCAGTCTGCAAACACTTTCTCTGCAGAGTCCCAAAGCAGGCGTTTTCAGCCCATTACCGGCATATGGAAGAAACAGCAGTAAGCACAGGGAAATATCTGCTTCTAAATCCAAAACGCAGCTATCTAACAGAACGGTTGTCAATGTGTGCACTCAACTTCCAGAGTTAAACCCGTGTGTGGATTCAGCAGTCTGCAAACACTTTCTGTGCAGAGTCTCAAAACAGGCCTTTCCGGCCCAGTACCGGCATATATAAGAAAGAGCATTAAGACTGCGTCTAAAACTCAGAAGAAACGTTTCTTTCAAACTGCTCGGCCTTGTGTTCTTTGGCCTAAGGGAGTTGAAACTATGTTTAGATTCAGCGAGATAGAAACACGTTTATTCTCGGAGCTGTCTTTGGATATTCCAGATTGAATGGGAGTATATGCTGTAAAGAGAAATATCTGTTTCTAAAACCAAAATGGATCTATCTAGCAGAGTGGTTGTGAATGTGTGCCTTCTGCTTAAAGAGGTAAACTGCTCTTCTCATGCAGCACTTTAGAAACCCTTTCTATGCAAATTCTCATACAGACCTTTCCAGCGAAACACCAGCCTGTAGGAAATAGCAGTAAGACTGCATCTTTAACATGGAAGAAACTGTTTTCAAACTGCTCTGCTGTGTGTTCATTCATATAAGAGACTTGAATATATGTTCAGTTTCAGCTAGTTAGCAACACGTTTCTTCCAGGAGCTGTGTTTGCCTATTCCAGAGTATACTGGAGTATAAGATGTAAAGACAAATGTCTCGTTCCAAAAGAAAAACGGATGATCTAATGGAATGGTTGTCAATGTGTGCATTCAACTTACTGAGCTAAACTGCTGTTTGTATGCAGCAGTTTAGAAAACATTTCTGTGTAGATTCTCAAACAGACATTTCCA
The DNA here is from genome assembly GCF_030222135.1 of Aotus nancymaae. Taxonomy (NCBI): domain Eukaryota; kingdom Metazoa; phylum Chordata; class Mammalia; order Primates; family Aotidae; genus Aotus; species Aotus nancymaae. Next base: position 80,552 of record NW_026989039.1, read on the forward strand.
GCAAAATACCGGCCTATAAGAAATAGCAGTAAGACTGCGTCTAAAACTCAGAGGGAACGTTTCTTTCAAACTGCTCTGCAGTGTGTTCGTTCACCAAAGGTCGTTGAATCTAAGTTTGGATTCAGCGAGTTTGAAACACGTTTATTCTAGGAGCTGCATTTCGATATTCCAGAGTGTATGGGAGTAAATGCTGTAAAGAGAAATATCTGTTTCTAAAACCAAAACGGAGCTATCTAACAGAATGGTTGTGAATGTGTGCATTCAACTTAAAGGGTTAATCTGCTCTTCTTAGGCAGCAGTTTAGAAACCCTTTGTATGCAAATTCTAAAATCAACATTTGCAGCAAAACACCAGCCTAAAACAAGTAGCAGTAAGACTGCATCTATAACATAGAAGAAACGTTTTCTTCAAAATGCTCTGCTCTGTGTTCATTCACCTAAGAGTCTTGAGTATATGTTCAGATTCAGCGAGTAAGAAACACGTTTCTTCCAGGAGCTGCATTTGCATATTCCAGAGTGTACTGGAGTATAAGGTTTAAAGTGAAATATCTGGTTCTAAAACAAACACGGAGCCATCTAACAGAATGGTTGTCACTGTGTGCATTCAGCTTATTGAGATAAACTGTTGTTTCTATGCAGCAGTTTAGAAAAGATTTTTGTGCAGATTCTAACACAGACATTCCCAGCAAAATACTGGCCTCTAAGAAATAGCAATAAGACTGCGTCTAAAACTCAAATAAAACGTTTCTTTCAAACTGCTGTGCTGTGTGTTCGTTCACCTAAGGGAGTTGAATCTATGTTTAGATTCAGCGACTTAGAAACACGTCTATTCTGGGAGCTGCGTTTGGCTATTCCAGAATGAATGGGAGTATATGCTGTAACTAGAAACACAGGCTTCTAAAACCAAAACGGAGCTAGCTAACAGAATGATTGTGAATGAGGGCATTCAACTTAACGAATTAAACTGCTCCACTTAAGCAGCAGTTTACAAACCATTTATATGGAAATTCTAAAACCAACATTTCCAGGAAAACACCAGCCTAAAAACAATAGCAGTAACAGGGCATCTATAACATGGAAGAAATGTTTTTTTCAAACTCCTCTGCTGTGTGTTCATTCACCTAAGAGACTTCAATATATGCACAGATTCAGCGAGTTACAAACACGTTTCTTCCAGGAGCTGCGTATGCATATATCAGAGCGTACTGGGGTACAAGATGTAAAGAGAAATATCTGATTATACTTAGAAACCCGTTTCTTTCAGGAGCTGTGTTTGGATATTCCGGAGTGAATGAGAGTATATGCTGTAAAGAGAAATAACTGCTTCTAAAACCAAAAGGCAGCTATCTAACTGAATGGTTGTCAATGCGTGCACTCAACTTCCAGAGATAAACCCGTGTGTGGATTCAGCAGTCTGCAAACACTTTCTCTGCAGAGTCCCAAAACTGGCGTTTTCAGCCCATTACCGGCATATGGAAGAAACAGCAGTAAGCACAGGGAAATATCTGATTCTAAATCCAAAACGCAGCTATCTAACAGAACGGTTGTCAATGTGTGCACTCAACTTCCAGAGTTAAACCCGTGTGTGGATTCAGCAGTCTGCAAACATCTTCTCTGCAGGGTCCCAAACCAGGCGTTTTCAGCCCAATACCGGCATATGGAAGAAACTGCAGTAAGCACAGGGAAATATCTGCTTCTAAATCCAAAACGCAGCTATCTAACAGAACGGTTGTCAATGTGTGCACTCAACTTCCAGAGTTAAACCCGTGTGTGGATTCAGCAGTCTGCAAACACTTTCTCTGCAGAGTCCCAAAACAGGCGTTTTCAGCCCATTACCGGCATATGGAAGAAACAGCAGTAAGCACAGGGAAATATCTGCTTCTAAATCCAAAACGCAGCTATCTAACAGAACGGTTGTCAATGTGTGCACTCAACTTCCAGAGATAAACCCGTGTGTGGATTCAGCAGTCTGCAAACACTTTCTCTGCAGAGTGCCAAAGCAGGCGTTTTCAGCCCATTACCGGCATGTGGAAGAAACAGCAGTAAGCACAGGGAAATATCTGCTTCTAAATCCAAAACGCAGCTATCTAACAGAACGGTTGTCAATGTGTGCACTCAACTTCCAGAGTTAAACCCGTGTGTGGATTCAGCAGTCTGCAAACACTTTCTCTGCAGAGTCCCAAACCAGGCGTTTTCAGCCCATTACCGGCATATGGAAGAAACAGCAGTAAGCCCAGGGAAATATCTGCTTCTAAATCCAAAACGCAGCTATCTAACAGAACGGTTGTCAATGTGTGCACTCAACTTGCAGAGTTAAACCCGTGTGTGGATTCAGCAGTCTGCAAACACTTTCTCTGCAGAGTCCCAAAACAGGCGTTTTCAGCCCATTACCGGCATATGGAAGAAACAGCAGTAAGCACAGGGAAATATCTGCTTCTAAATCCAAAACGCAGCTATCTAACAGAACGGTTGTCAATGTGTGCACTCAACTTCCAGAGTTAAACCCGTGTGTGGATTCAGCAGTCTGCAAACATCTTCTCTGCAGAGTCCCAAACCAGGCGTTTTCAGCCCATTACCGGCATATGGAAGAAACAGCAGTAAGCACAGGGAAATATCTGCTTCTAAATCCAAAACGCAGCTATCTAACAGAACGATTGTCAATGTGTGCACTCAACTTCCAGAGTTAAACCCGTGTGTGGATTCAGCAGTCTGCAAACACTTTCTCTGCAGAGTCCCAAAACAGGCGTTTTCAGCCCATTACCGGCATATGGAAGAAACAGCAGTAAGCACAGGGAAATATCTGCTTCTAAATCCAAAACGCAGCTATCTAACAGAACGGTTGTCAATGTGTGCACTCAACTTCCAGAGTTAAACCCGTGTGTGGATTCAGCAGTCTGCAAACACTTTCTCTGCAGAGTCCCAAAACAGGCGTTTTCAGACCATTACCGGCATATGGAAGAAACAGCAGTAAGCAAAGGGAAATATCTGCTTCTAAATCCAAAACGCAGCTATCTAACAGAACGGTTGTCAATGTGTGCACTCAACTTCCAGAGTTAAACCCGTGTGTGGATTCAGCAGTCTGCAAACATCTTCTCTGCAGGGTCCCAAACCAGGCGTTTTCAGCCCATTACCGGCATATGGAAGAAACAGCAGTAAGCCCAGGGAAATATCTGCTTCTAAATCCAAAACGCAGCTATCTAACAGAACGGTTGTCAATGTGTGCACTCAACTTCCAGAGTTAAACCCGTGTGTGGATTCAGCAGTCTGCAAACACTTTCTCTGCAGAGTCCCAAAACAGGCGTTTTCAGCCCATTACCGGCATATGGAAGAAACAGCAGTAAGCCCAGGGAAATATCTGCTTCTAAATCCAAAACGCAGCTATCTAACAGAACGGTTGTCAATGTGTGCACTCAACTTCCAGAGTTAAACCCGTGTGTGGATTCAGCAGTCTGCAAACACTTTCTCTGCAGAGTCCCAAAACAGGCCTTTTCAGCCCATTACTGGCATATGGAAGAAACTGCAGTAAGCACAGGGAAATATCTGCTTCTAAATCCAAAACGCAGCTATCTAACAGAACGGTTGTCAATGTGTGCACTCAACTTCCAGAGTTAAACCCGTGTGTGGATTCAGCAGTCTGCAAACACTTTCTCTGCAGAGTCCCAAAACAGGCGTTTTCAGCCCATTACCGGCATATGGAAGAAACAGCAGTAAGCACAGGGAAATATCTGCTTCTAAATCCAAAACGCAGCTATCTAACAGAACGGTTGTCAATGTGTGCACTCAACTTCCAGAGTTAAACCCGTGTGTGGATTCAGCAGTCTGCAAACATCTTCTCTGCAGAGTCCCAAACCAGGGGTTTTCAGCCCCTTACCGGCATATGGAAGAAACAGCAGTAAGCCCAGGGAAATATCTACTTCTAAATCCAAAACGCAGCTATCTAACAGAACGGTTGTCAATGTGTGCACTCAACTTCCAGAGTTAAACCCGTGTGTGGATTCAGCAGTCTGCAAACACTTTCTCTGCAGAGTCCCAAAACAGGCGTTTTCAGCCCATTACCGGCATATGGAAGAAACAGCAGTCAGCAAAGGGAAATATCTGCTTCCAAATCCAAAACGCAGCTATCTAACAGAACGGTTGTCAATGTGTGCACTCAACTTCCAGAGTTAAACCCGTGTGTGGATTCAGCAGTCTGCAAACATCTTCTCTGCAGGGTCCCAAAACAGGCGTTTTCAGCCCATTACCGGCATATGGAAGAAACAGCAGTAAGCCCAGGGAAATATCTGCTTCTAAATCCAAAACGCAGCTATCTAACAGAACGGTTGTCAATGTGTGCACTCAACTTCCAGAGATAAACCCGTGTGTGGATTCAGCAGTCTGCAAACACTTTCTCTGCAGAGTCCCAAAACAGGCGTTTTCAGCCCATTACCGGCATATGGAAGAAACAGCAGTAAGCACAGGGAAATATCTGCTTCTAAATCCAAAACGCAGCTATCTAACAGAACGGTTGTCAATGTGTGCACTCAACTTCCAGAGTTAAACCCGTGTGTGGATTCAGCAGTCTGCAAACACTTTCTCTGCAGAGTCCCAAAACAGGCGTTTTCAGCCCATTACCGGCATATGGAAGAAACTGCAGTAAGCACAGGGAAATATCTGCTTCTAAATCCAAAACGCAGCTATCTAACAGAACGGTTGTCAATGTGTGCACTCAACTTCCAGAGTTAAACCCGTGTGTGGTTTCAGCAGTCTGCAAACATCTTCTCTGCAGAGTCCCAAACCAGGCGTTTTCAGCCCATTACCGGCATATGGAAGAAACAGCAGTAAGCACAGGGAAATATCTGCTTCTAAATCCAAAACGCAGCTATCTAACAGAACGGTTGTCAATGTGTGCACTCAACTTCCAGAGTTAAACCCGTGTGTGGATTCAGCAGTCTGCAAACATCTTCTCTGCAGAGTCCCAAACCAGGCGTTTTCAGCCCATTACCGGCATATGGAAGAAACAGCAGTAAGCCCAGGGAAATATCTGCTTCTAAATCCAAAACGCAGCTATCTAACAGAACGGTTGTCAATGTGTGCACTCAACTTCCAGAGTTAAACCCGTGTGTGGATTCAGCAGTCTGCAAACACTTTGTCTGCAGAGTCCCAAAAGAGGCGATTTCAGCCCATTACCGGCATATGGAAAAAACAGCAGTAAACACAGGGAAATATCTGCTTCTAAATCCAAAACGCAGCTATCTAACAGAACGGTTGTCAATGTGTGCACTCAACTTGCAGAGTTAAACCCGTGTGTGGATTCAGCAGTCTGCAAACATCTTCTCTGCAGAGTCCCAAACCAGGCGTTTTCAGCCCATTACCGGCATATGGAAGAAACAGCAGTAAGCCCAGGGAAATATCTGCTTCTAAATACAAAACGCAGCTATCTAACAGAACGGTTGTCAATGTGTGCACTCAATTTCCAGAGTTAAACCCGTGTGTGGATTCAGCAGTCTGCAAATACTTTCTCTGCAGAGTCCCAAAACAGGCGTTTTCAGCCCATTACCGGCATATGGAAGAAACAGCAGTAAGCACAGGGAAATATCTGCTTCTAAATCCAAAACGCAGCTATCTAACAGAACGGTTGTCAATGTGTGCACTCAACTTCCAGAGTTAAACCCGTGTGTGGATTCAGCAGTCTGCAAACACTTTCTCTGCAGAGTCCCAAAACAGGCGTTTTCAGCCCATTACCGGCATATGGAAGAAACAGCAGTAAGCCCAGGGAAATATCTGCTTCTAAATCCAAAACGCAGCTATCTAACAGAACGGTTGTCAATGTGTGCACTCAACTTCCAGAGTTAAACCCGTGTGAGGATTCAGCGGTCTGCAAACACTTTCTCTGCAGAGTGCCAAAGCAGGCGTTTTCAGCCCATTACCGGCATATGGAAGAAACAGCAGTAAGCACAGGGAAATATCTGCTTCTAAATCCAAAACGCAGCTATCTAACAGAACGGTTGTCAATGTGTGCACTCAACTTCCAGAGTTAAACCCGTGTGTGGATTCAGCAGTCTGCAAACACTTTCTCTGCAGAGTCCCAAAACAGGCGTTTTCAGCCCATTACCGGCATATGGAAGAAACAGCAGTAAGCCCAGGGAAATATCTGCTTCTAAATCCAAAACGCAGCTATCTAACAGAACGGTTGTCAATGTGTGCACTCAACTTCCAGAGTTAAACCCGTGTGTGGATTCAGCAGTCTGCAAACACTTTCTCTGCAGAGTCCCAAAACAGGCGTTTTCAGCCCATTACCGGCATATGGAAGAAACAGCAGTAAGCACAGGGAAATATCTGCTTCTAAATCCAAAACGCAGCTATCTAACAGAACGGTTGTCAATGTGTGCACTCAACTTCCAGAGTTAAACCCGTGTGTGGATTCAGCAGTCTGCAAACATCTTCTCTGCAGAGTCCCAAACCAGGCGTTTTCAGCCCATTACCGGCATATGGAAGAAACAGCAGTAAGCACAGGGAAATATCTGCTTCTAAATCCAAAACGCAGCTATCTAACAGAACGATTGTCAATGTGTGCACTCAACTTCCAGAGTTAAACCCGTGTGTGGATTCAGCAGTCTGCAAACACTTTCTCTGCAGAGTCCCAAAAGAGGAGTTTTCAGCCCATTACCGGCATATGGAAGAAACAGCAGTAAGCCCAGGGAAATATCTACTTCTAAATCCAAAACGCAGCTATCTAACAGAACGGTTGTCAATGTGTGCACTCAACTTCCAGAGTTAAACCCGTGTGTGGATTCAGCAGTCTGCAAACACTTTCTCTGCAGAGTCCCAAAACAGGCGTTTTCAGCCCATTACCGGCATATGGAAGAAACAGCAGTAAGCACAGGGAAATATCTGCTTCTAAATCCAAAACGCAGCTATCTAACAGAACGGTTGTCAATGTGTGCACTCAACTTCCAGAGTTAAACCCGTGTGTGGATTCAGCAGTCTGCAAACATCTTCTCTGCAGGGTCCCAAACCAGGCGTTTTCACCCCATTACCGGCATATGGAAGAAACAGCAGTAAGCACAGGGAAATATCTGCTTCTACATCCAAAACGCAGCTATCTAACAGAACGATTGTCAATGTGTGCACTCAACTTCCAGAGTTAAACCCGTGTGTGGATTCAGCAGTCTGCAAACACTTTCTCTGCAGAGTCCCAAAAGAGGCAATTTCAGCCCATTACCGGCATATGGGAAAAACAGCAGTAAACACAGGGAAATATCTGCTTCTAAATCCAAAACGCAGCTATCTAACAGAACGGTTGTCAATGTGTGCACTCAACTTGCAGAGTTAAACCCGTGTGTGGATTCAGCAGTCTGCAAACATCTTCTCTGCAGAGTCCCAAACCAGGCGTTTTCAGCCCATTACCGGCATATGGAAGAAACAGCAGTAAGCACAGGGAAATATCTGCTTCTAAATCCAAAACGCAGCTATCTAACAGAACGGTTGTCAATGTGTGCACTCAACTTCCAGAGTTAAACCCATGTGTGGATTCAGCAGTCTGCAAACACTTTCTCTGCAGAGTCCCAAAACAGGCGTTTTCAGCCCATTACCGGCATATGGAAGAAACAGCAGTAAGCACAGGGAAATATCTGCTTCTAAATCCAAAACGCAGCTATCTAACAGAACGGTTGTCAATGTGTGCACTCAACTTCCAGAGTTAAACCCGTGTGTGGATTCAGCAGTCTGCAAACACTTCCTCTGCAGAGTCCCAAAACAGGCGTTTTCAGCCCATTACCGGCATATGGAAGAAACAGCAGTCAGCACAGGGAAATATCTGCTTCTAAATCCAAAACGCAGCTATCTAACAGAACGGTTGTCAATGTGTGCACTCAACTTCCAGAGTTAAACCCGTGTGTGGATTCAGCAGTCTGCAAACACTTTCTCTGCAGAGTCCCAAAGCAGGCGTTTTCAGCCCATTACCGGCATATGGAAGAAACAGCAGTAAGCCCAGGGAAATATCTGCTTCTAAATCCAAAACGCAGCTATCTAACAGAACGGTTGTCAATGTGTGCACTCAACTTCCAGAGTTAAACCCGTGTGTGGATTCAGCAGTCTGCAAACACTTTCTCTGCAGAGTCCCAAAACAGGCGTTTTCAGCCCATTACCGGCATATGGAAGAAACAGCAGTAAGCCCAGGGAAATATCTGCTTCTAAATCCAAAACGCAGCTATCTAACAGAACGGTTGTCAATGTGTGCACTCAACTTCCAGAGTTAAACCCGTGTGTGGATTCAGCAGTCTGCAAACATCTTCTCTGCAGAGTCCCAAACCAGGCGTTTTCAGCCCATTACCGGCATATGGAAGAAACAGCAGTAAGCCCAGGGAAATATCTGCTTCTAAATCCAAAACGCAGCTATCTAACAGAACGGTTGTCAATGTGTGCACTCAACTTCCAGAGTTAAACCCGTGTGTGGATTCAGCAGTCTGCAAACACTTTGTCTGCAGAGTCCCAAAAGAGGCGATTTCAGCCCATTACCGGCATATGGAAAAAACAGCAGTAAACACAGGGAAATATCTGCTTCTAAATCCAAAACGCAGCTATCTAACAGAACGGTTGTCAATGTGTGCACTCAACTTGCAGAGTTAAACCCGTGTGTGGATTCAGCAGTCTGCAAACATCTTCTCTGCAGAGTCCCAAACCAGGCGTTTTCAGCCCATTACCGGCATATGGAAGAAACAGCAGTAAGCCCAGGGAAATATCTGCTTCTAAATACAAAACGCAGCTATCTAACAGAACGGTTGTCAATGTGTGCACTCAATTTCCAGAGTTAAACCCGTGTGTGGATTCAGCAGTCTGCAAATACTTTCTCTGCAGAGTCCCAAAACAGGCGTTTTCAGCCCATTACCGGCATATGGAAGAAACAGCAGTAAGCACAGGGAAATATCTGCTTCTAAATCCAAAACGCAGCTATCTAACAGAACGGTTGTCAATGTGTGCACTCAACTTCCAGAGTTAAACCCGTGTGTGGATTCAGCAGTCTGCAAACACTTTCTCTGCAGAGTCCCAAAACAGGCGTTTTCAGCCCATTACCGGCATATGGAAGAAACAGCAGTAAGCCCAGGGAAATATCTGCTTCTAAATCCAAAACGCAGCTATCTAACAGAACGGTTGTCAATGTGTGCACTCAACTTCCAGAGTTAAACCCGTGTGAGGATTCAGCGGTCTGCAAACACTTTCTCTGCAGAGTGCCAAAGCAGGCGTTTTCAGCCCATTACCGGCATATGGAAGAAACAGCAGTAAGCACAGGGAAATATCTGCTTCTAAATCCAAAACGCAGCTATCTAACAGAACGGTTGTCAATGTGTGCACTCAACTTCCAGAGTTAAACCCGTGTGTGGATTCAGCAGTCTGCAAACACTTTCTCTGCAGAGTCCCAAAACAGGCGTTTTCAGCCCATTACCGGCATATGGAAGAAACAGCAGTAAGCCCAGGGAAATATCTGCTTCTAAATCCAAAACGCAGCTATCTAACAGAACGGTTGTCAATGTGTGCACTCAACTTCCAGAGTTAAACCCGTGTGTGGATTCAGCAGTCTGCAAACACTTTCTCTGCAGAGTCCCAAAACAGGCGTTTTCAGCCCATTACCGGCATATGGAAGAAACAGCAGTAAGCACAGGGAAATATCTGCTTCTAAATCCAAAACGCAGCTATCTAACAGAACGGTTGTCAATGTGTGCACTCAACTTCCAGAGTTAAACCCGTGTGTGGATTCAGCAGTCTGCAAACATCTTCTCTGCAGAGTCCCAAACCAGGCGTTTTCAGCCCATTACCGGCATATGGAAGAAACAGCAGTAAGCACAGGGAAATATCTGCTTCTAAATCCAAAACGCAGCTATCTAACAGAACGATTGTCAATGTGTGCACTCAACTTCCAGAGTTAAACCCGTGTGTGGATTCAGCAGTCTGCAAACACTTTCTCTGCAGAGTCCCAAAAGAGGAGTTTTCAGCCCATTACCGGCATATGGAAGAAACAGCAGTAAGCCCAGGGAAATATCTACTTCTAAATCCAAAACGCAGCTATCTAACAGAACGGTTGTCAATGTGTGCACTCAACTTCCAGAGTTAAACCCGTGTGTGGATTCAGCAGTCTGCAAACACTTTCTCTGCAGAGTCCCAAAACAGGCGTTTTCAGCCCATTACCGGCATATGGAAGAAACAGCAGTAAGCACAGGGAAATATCTGCTTCTAAATCCAAAACGCAGCTATCTAACAGAACGGTTGTCAATGTGTGCACTCAACTTCCAGAGTTAAACCCGTGTGTGGATTCAGCAGTCTGCAAACATCTTCTCTGCAGAGTCCCAAACCAGGCGTTTTCAGCCCATTACCGGCATATGGAAGAAACAGCAGTAAGCACAGGGAAATATCTGCTTCTAAATCCAAAACGCAGCTATCTAACAGAACGATTGTCAATGTGTGCACTCAACTTCCAGAGTTAAACCCGTGTGTGGATTCAGCAGTCTGCAAACACTTTCTCTGCAGAGTCCCAAAAGAGGAGTTTTCAGCCCATTACCGGCATATGGAAGAAACAGCAGTAAGCCCAGGGAAATATCTACTTCTAAATCCAAAACGCAGCTAACTAACAGAACGGTTGTCAATGTGTGCACTCAACTTCCAGAGTTAAACCCGTGTGTGGATTCAGCAGTCTGCAAACACTTTCTCTGCAGAGTCCCAAAACAGGCGTTTTCAGCCCATTACCGGCATATGGAAGAAACAGCAGTAAGCACAGGGAAATATCTGCTTCTAAATCCAAAACGCAGCTATCTAACAGAACGGTTGTCAATGTGTGCACTCAACTTCCAGAGTTAAACCAGTGTGTGGATTCAGCAGTCTGCAAACATCTTCTCTGCAGGGTCCCAAACCAGGCGTTTTCAGCCCATTACCGGCATATGGAAGAAACAGCAGTAAGCCCAGGGAAATATCTGCTTCTACATCCAAAACGCAGCTATCTAACAGAACGATTGTCAATGTGTGCACTCAACTTCCAGAGTTAAACCCGTGTGTGGATTCAGCAGTCTGCAAACACTTTGTCTGCAGAGTCCCAAAAGAGGCGATTTCAGCCCATTACCGGCATATGGAAAAAACAGCAGTAAACACAGGGAAATATCTGCTTCTAAATCCAAAACGCAGCTATCTAACAGAACGGTTGTCAATGTGTGCACTCAACTTCCAGAGTTAAACCCGTGTGTGGATTCAGCAGTCTGCAAACATCTTCTCTGCAGAGTCCCAAACCAGGCGTTTTCAGCCCATTACCGGCATATGGAAGAAACAGCAGTAAGCACAGGGAAATATCTGCTTCTAAATCCAAAACGCAGCTATCTAACAGAACGGTTGTCAATGTGTGCACTCAACTTCCAGAGTTAAACCCGTGTGTGGATTCAGCAGTCTGCAAACACTTTCTCTGCAGAGTCCCAAAGCAGGCGTTTTCAGCCCATTACCGGCATATGGAAGAAACAGCAGTAAGCACAGGGAAATATCTGCTTCTAAATCCAAAACGCAGCTATCTAACAGAACGGTTGTCAATGTGTGCACTCAACTTCCAGAGTTAAACCCGTGTGTGGATTCAGCAGTCTGCAAACACTTTCTGTGCAGAGTCTCAAAACAGGCCTTTCCGGCCCAGTACCGGCATATATAAGAAAGAGCATTAAGACTGCGTCTAAAACTCAGAAGAAACGTTTCTTTCAAACTGCTCGGCCTTGTGTTCTTTGGCCTAAGGGAGTTGAAACTATGTTTAGATTCAGCGAGATAGAAACACGTTTATTCTCGGAGCTGTCTTTGGATATTCCAGATTGAATGGGAGTATATGCTGTAAAGAGAAATATCTGTTTCTAAAACCAAAATGGATCTATCTAGCAGAGTGGTTGTGAATGTGTGCCTTCTGCTTAAAGAGGTAAACTGCTCTTCTCATGCAGCACTTTAGAAACCCTTTCTATGCAAATTCTCATACAGACCTTTCCAGCGAAACACCAGCCTGTAGGAAATAGCAGTAAGACTGCATCTTTAACATGGAAGAAACTGTTTTCAAACTGCTCTGCTGTGTGTTCATTCATATAAGAGACTTGAATATATGTTCAGTTTCAGCTAGTTAGCAACACGTTTCTTCCAGGAGCTGTGTTTGCCTATTCCAGAGTATACTGGAGTATAAGATGTAAAGACAAATGTCTCGTTCCAAAAGAAAAACGGATGATCTAATGGAATGGTTGTCAATGTGTGCATTCAACTTACTGAGCTAAACTGCTGTTTGTATGCAGCAGTTTAGAAAACATTTCTGTGTAGATTCTCAAACAGACATTTCCAGCAAAATACCGGCCTATAAGAAATAGCAGTAAGACTGCGTCTAAAACTCAGAGGGAACGTTTCTTTCAAACTGCTCTGCAGTGTGTTCGTTCACCAAAGGTCGTTGAATCTAAGTTTGGATTCAGCGAGTTTGAAACACGTTTATTCTAGGAGCTGCATTTCGATATTCCAGAGTGTATGGGAGTAAATGCTGTAAAGAGAAATATCTGTTTCTAAAACCAAAACGGAGCTATCTAACAGAATGGTTGTGAATGTGTGCATTCAACTTAAAGGGTTAATCTGCTCTTCTTAGGCAGCAGTTTAGAAACCCTTTGTATGCAAATTCTAAAATCAACATTTGCAGCAAAACACCAGCCTAAAACAAGTAGCAGTAAGACTGCATCTATAACATAGAAGAAACGTTTTCTTCAAAATGCTCTGCTCTGTGTTCATTCACCTAAGAGTCTTGAGTATATGTTCAGATTCAGCGAGTAAGAAACACGTTTCTTCCAGGAGCTGCATTTGCATATTCCAGAGTGTACTGGAGTATAAGGTTTAAAGTGAAATATCTGGTTCTAAAACAAACACGGAGCCATCTAACAGAATGGTTGTCACTGTGTGCATTCAGCTTATTGAGATAAACTGTTGTTTCTATGCAGCAGTTTAGAAAAGATTTTTGTGCAGATTCTAACACAGACATTCCCAGCAAAATACTGGCCTCTAAGAAATAGCAATAAGACTGCGTCTAAAACTCAAATAAAACGTTTCTTTCAAACTGCTGTGCTGTGTGTTCGTTCACCTAAGGGAGTTGAATCTATGTTTAGATTCAGCGACTTAGAAACACGTCTATTCTGGGAGCTGCGTTTGGCTATTCCAGAATGAATGGGAGTATATGCTGTAACTAGAAACACAGGCTTCTAAAACCAAAACGGAGCTAGCTAACAGAATGATTGTGAATGAGGGCATTCAACTTAACGAATTAAACTGCTCCACTTAAGCAGCAGTTTACAAACCATTTATATGGAAATTCTAAAACCAACATTTCCAGGAAAACACCAGCCTAAAAACAATAGCAGTAACAGGGCATCTATAACATGGAAGAAATGTTTTTTTCAAACTCCTCTGCTGTGTGTTCATTCACCTAAGAGACTTCAATATATGCACAGATTCAGCGAGTTACAAACACGTTTCTTCCAGGAGCTGCGTATGCATATATCAGAGCGTACTGGGGTACAAGATGTAAAGAGAAATATCTGATTATACTTAGAAACCCGTTTCTTTCAGGAGCTGTGTTTGGATATTCCGGAGTGAATGAGAGTATATGCTGTAAAGAGAAATAACTGCTTCTAAAACCAAAAGGCAGCTATCTAACTGAATGGTTGTCAATGCGTGCACTCAACTTCCAGAGATAAACCCGTGTGTGGATTCAGCAGTCTGCAAACACTTTCTCTGCAGAGTCCCAAAACTGGCGTTTTCAGCCCATTACCGGCATATGGAAGAAACAGCAGTAAGCACAGGGAAATATCTGATTCTAAATCCAAAACGCAGCTATCTAACAGAACGGTTGTCAATGTGTGCACTCAACTTCCAGAGTTAAACCCGTGTGTGGATTCAGCAGTCTGCAAACATCTTCTCTGCAGGGTCCCAAACCAGGCGTTTTCAGCCCAATACCGGCATATGGAAGAAACTGCAGTAAGCACAGGGAAATATCTGCTTCTAAATCCAAAACGCAGCTATCTAACAGAACGGTTGTCAATGTGTGCACTCAACTTCCAGAGTTAAACCCGTGTGTGGATTCAGCAGTCTGCAAACACTTTCTCTGCAGAGTCCCAAAACAGGCGTTTTCAGCCCATTACCGGCATATGGAAGAAACAGCAGTAAGCACAGGGAAATATCTGCTTCTAAATCCAAAACGCAGCTATCTAACAGAACGGTTGTCAATGTGTGCACTCAACTTCCAGAGATAAACCCGTGTGTGGATTCAGCAGTCTGCAAACACTTTCTCTGCAGAGTGCCAAAGCAGGCGTTTTCAGCCCATTACCGGCATGTGGAAGAAACAGCAGTAAGCACAGGGAAATATCTGCTTCTAAATCCAAAACGCAGCTATCTAACAGAACGGTTGTCAATGTGTGCACTCAACTTCCAGAGTTAAACCCGTGTGTGGATTCAGCAGTCTGCAAACACTTTCTCTGCAGAGTCCCAAACCAGGCGTTTTCAGCCCATTACCGGCATATGGAAGAAACAGCAGTAAGCCCAGGGAAATATCTGCTTCTAAATCCAAAACGCAGCTATCTAACAGAACGGTTGTCAATGTGTGCACTCAACTTGCAGAGTTAAACCCGTGTGTGGATTCAGCAGTCTGCAAACACTTTCTCTGCAGAGTCCCAAAACAGGCGTTTTCAGCCCATTACCGGCATATGGAAGAAACAGCAGTAAGCACAGGGAAATATCTGCTTCTAAATCCAAAACGCAGCTATCTAACAGAACGGTTGTCAATGTGTGCACTCAACTTCCAGAGTTAAACCCGTGTGTGGATTCAGCAGTCTGCAAACATCTTCTCTGCAGAGTCCCAAACCAGGCGTTTTCAGCCCATTACCGGCATATGGAAGAAACAGCAGTAAGCACAGGGAAATATCTGCTTCTAAATCCAAAACGCAGCTATCTAACAGAACGATTGTCAATGTGTGCACTCAACTTCCAGAGTTAAACCCGTGTGTGGATTCAGCAGTCTGCAAACACTTTCTCTGCAGAGTCCCAAAACAGGCGTTTTCAGCCCATTACCGGCATATGGAAGAAACAGCAGTAAGCACAGGGAAATATCTGCTTCTAAATCCAAAACGCAGCTATCTAACAGAACGGTTGTCAATGTGTGCACTCAACTTCCAGAGTTAAACCCGTGTGTGGATTCAGCAGTCTGCAAACACTTTCTCTGCAGAGTCCCAAAACAGGCGTTTTCAGACCATTACCGGCATATGGAAGAAACAGCAGTAAGCAAAGGGAAATATCTGCTTCTAAATCCAAAACGCAGCTATCTAACAGAACGGTTGTCAATGTGTGCACTCAACTTCCAGAGTTAAACCCGTGTGTGGATTCAGCAGTCTGCAAACATCTTCTCTGCAGGGTCCCAAACCAGGCGTTTTCAGCCCATTACCGGCATATGGAAGAAACAGCAGTAAGCCCAGGGAAATATCTGCTTCTAAATCCAAAACGCAGCTATCTAACAGAACGGTTGTCAATGTGTGCACTCAACTTCCAGAGTTAAACCCGTGTGTGGATTCAGCAGTCTGCAAACACTTTCTCTGCAGAGTCCCAAAACAGGCGTTTTCAGCCCATTACCGGCATATGGAAGAAACAGCAGTAAGCCCAGGGAAATATCTGCTTCTAAATCCAAAACGCAGCTATCTAACAGAACGGTTGTCAATGTGTGCACTCAACTTCCAGAGTTAAACCCGTGTGTGGATTCAGCAGTCTGCAAACACTTTCTCTGCAGAGTCCCAAAACAGGCCTTTTCAGCCCATTACTGGCATATGGAAGAAACTGCAGTAAGCACAGGGAAATATCTGCTTCTAAATCCAAAACGCAGCTATCTAACAGAACGGTTGTCAATGTGTGCACTCAACTTCCAGAGTTAAACCCGTGTGTGGATTCAGCAGTCTGCAAACACTTTCTCTGCAGAGTCCCAAAACAGGCGTTTTCAGCCCATTACCGGCATATGGAAGAAACAGCAGTAAGCACAGGGAAATATCTGCTTCTAAATCCAAAACGCAGCTATCTAACAGAACGGTTGTCAATGTGTGCACTCAACTTCCAGAGTTAAACCCGTGTGTGGATTCAGCAGTCTGCAAACATCTTCTCTGCAGAGTCCCAAACCAGGGGTTTTCAGCCCCTTACCGGCATATGGAAGAAACAGCAGTAAGCCCAGGGAAATATCTACTTCTAAATCCAAAACGCAGCTATCTAACAGAACGGTTGTCAATGTGTGCACTCAACTTCCAGAGTTAAACCCGTGTGTGGATTCAGCAGTCTGCAAACACTTTCTCTGCAGAGTCCCAAAACAGGCGTTTTCAGCCCATTACCGGCATATGGAAGAAACAGCAGTCAGCAAAGGGAAATATCTGCTTCCAAATCCAAAACGCAGCTATCTAACAGAACGGTTGTCAATGTGTGCACTCAACTTCCAGAGTTAAACCCGTGTGTGGATTCAGCAGTCTGCAAACATCTTCTCTGCAGGGTCCCAAAACAGGCGTTTTCAGCCCATTACCGGCATATGGAAGAAACAGCAGTAAGCCCAGGGAAATATCTGCTTCTAAATCCAAAACGCAGCTATCTAACAGAACGGTTGTCAATGTGTGCACTCAACTTCCAGAGATAAACCCGTGTGTGGATTCAGCAGTCTGCAAACACTTTCTCTGCAGAGTCCCAAAACAGGCGTTTTCAGCCCATTACCGGCATATGGAAGAAACAGCAGTAAGCACAGGGAAATATCTGCTTCTAAATCCAAAACGCAGCTATCTAACAGAACGGTTGTCAATGTGTGCACTCAACTTCCAGAGTTAAACCCGTGTGTGGATTCAGCAGTCTGCAAACACTTTCTCTGCAGAGTCCCAAAACAGGCGTTTTCAGCCCATTACCGGCATATGGAAGAAACTGCAGTAAGCACAGGGAAATATCTGCTTCTAAATCCAAAACGCAGCTATCTAACAGAACGGTTGTCAATGTGTGCACTCAACTTCCAGAGTTAAACCCGTGTGTGGTTTCAGCAGTCTGCAAACATCTTCTCTGCAGAGTCCCAAACCAGGCGTTTTCAGCCCATTACCGGCATATGGAAGAAACAGCAGTAAGCACAGGGAAATATCTGCTTCTAAATCCAAAACGCAGCTATCTAACAGAACGGTTGTCAATGTGTGCACTCAACTTCCAGAGTTAAACCCGTGTGTGGATTCAGCAGTCTGCAAACATCTTCTCTGCAGAGTCCCAAACCAGGCGTTTTCAGCCCATTACCGGCATATGGAAGAAACAGCAGTAAGCCCAGGGAAATATCTGCTTCTAAATCCAAAACGCAGCTATCTAACAGAACGGTTGTCAATGTGTGCACTCAACTTCCAGAGTTAAACCCGTGTGTGGATTCAGCAGTCTGCAAACACTTTGTCTGCAGAGTCCCAAAAGAGGCGATTTCAGCCCATTACCGGCATATGGAAAAAACAGCAGTAAACACAGGGAAATATCTGCTTCTAAATCCAAAACGCAGCTATCTAACAGAACGGTTGTCAATGTGTGCACTCAACTTGCAGAGTTAAACCCGTGTGTGGATTCAGCAGTCTGCAAACATCTTCTCTGCAGAGTCCCAAACCAGGCGTTTTCAGCCCATTACCGGCATATGGAAGAAACAGCAGTAAGCCCAGGGAAATATCTGCTTCTAAATACAAAACGCAGCTATCTAACAGAACGGTTGTCAATGTGTGCACTCAATTTCCAGAGTTAAACCCGTGTGTGGATTCAGCAGTCTGCAAATACTTTCTCTGCAGAGTCCCAAAACAGGCGTTTTCAGCCCATTACCGGCATATGGAAGAAACAGCAGTAAGCACAGGGAAATATCTGCTTCTAAATCCAAAACGCAGCTATCTAACAGAACGGTTGTCAATGTGTGCACTCAACTTCCAGAGTTAAACCCGTGTGCGGATTCAGCAGTCTGCAAACACTTTCTCTGCAGAGTCCCAAAACAGGCGTTTTCAGCCCATTACCGGCATATGGAAGAAACAGCAGTAAGCCCAGGGAAATATCTGCTTCTAAATCCAAAACGCAGCTATCTAACAGAACGGTTGTCAATGTGTGCACTCAACTTCCAGAGTTAAACCCGTGTGAGGATTCAGCGGTCTGCAAACACTTTCTCTGCAGAGTGCCAAAGCAGGCGTTTTCAGCCCATTACCGGCATATGGAAGAAACAGCAGTAAGCACAGGGAAATATCTGCTTCTAAATCCAAAACGCAGCTATCTAACAGAACGGTTGTCAATGTGTGCACTCAACTTCCAGAGTTAAACCCGTGTGTGGATTCAGCAGTCTGCAAACACTTTCTCTGCAGAGTCCCAAAACAGGCGTTTTCAGCCCATTACCGGCATATGGAAGAAACAGCAGTAAGCCCAGGGAAATATCTGCTTCTAAATCCAAAACGCAGCTATCTAACAGAACGGTTGTCAATGTGTGCACTCAACTTCCAGAGTTAAACCCGTGTGTGGATTCAGCAGTCTGCAAACACTTTCTCTGCAGAGTCCCAAAACAGGCGTTTTCAGCCCATTACCGGCATATGGAAGAAACAGCAGTAAGCACAGGGAAATATCTGCTTCTAAATCCAAAACGCAGCTATCTAACAGAACGGTTGTCAATGTGTGCACTCAACTTCCAGAGTTAAACCCGTGTGTGGATTCAGCAGTCTGCAAACATCTTCTCTGCAGAGTCCCAAACCAGGCGTTTTCAGCCCATTACCGGCATATGGAAGAAACAGCAGTAAGCACAGGGAAATATCTGCTTCTAAATCCAAAACGCAGCTATCTAACAGAACGATTGTCAATGTGTGCACTCAACTTCCAGAGTTAAACCCGTGTGTGGATTCAGCAGTCTGCAAACACTTTCTCTGCAGAGTCCCAAAAGAGGAGTTTTCAGCCCATTACCGGCATATGGAAGAAACAGCAGTAAGCCCAGGGAAATATCTACTTCTAAATCCAAAACGCAGCTATCTAACAGAACGGTTGTCAATGTGTGCACTCAACTTCCAGAGTTAAACCCGTGTGTGGATTCAGCAGTCTGCAAACACTTTCTCTGCAGAGTCCCAAAACAGGCGTTTTCAGCCCATTACCGGCATATGGAAGAAACAGCAGTAAGCACAGGGAAATATCTGCTTCTAAATCCAAAACGCAGCTATCTAACAGAACGGTTGTCAATGTGTGCACTCAACTTCCAGAGTTAAACCCGTGTGTGGATTCAGCAGTCTGCAAACATCTTCTCTGCAGGGTCCCAAACCAGGCGTTTTCACCCCATTACCGGCATATGGAAGAAACAGCAGTAAGCCCAGGGAAATATCTGCTTCTACATCCAAAACGCAGCTATCTAACAGAACGATTGTCAATGTGTGCACTCAACTTCCAGAGTTAAACCCGTGTGTGGATTCAGCAGTCTGCAAACACTTTCTCTGCAGAGTCCCAAAAGAGGCAATTTCAGCCCATTACCGGCATATGGGAAAAACAGCAGTAAACACAGGGAAATATCTGCTTCTAAATCCAAAACGCAGCTATCTAACAGAACGGTTGTCAATGTGTGCACTCAACTTGCAGAGTTAAACCCGTGTGTGGATTCAGCAGTCTGCAAACATCTTCTCTGCAGAGTCCCAAACCAGGCGTTTTCAGCCCATTACCGGCATATGGAAGAAACAGCAGTAAGCACAGGGAAATATCTGCTTCTAAATCCAAAACGCAGCTATCTAACAGAACGGTTGTCAATGTGTGCACTCAACTTCCAGAGTTAAACCCATGTGTGGATTCAGCAGTCTGCAAACACTTTCTCTGCAGAGTCCCAAAACAGGCGTTTTCAGCCCATTACCGGCATATGGAAGAAACAGCAGTAAGCACAGGGAAATATCTGCTTCTAAATCCAAAACGCAGCTATCTAACAGAACGGTTGTCAATGTGTGCACTCAACTTCCAGAGTTAAACCCGTGTGTGGATTCAGCAGTCTGCAAACACTTCCTCTGCAGAGTCCCAAAACAGGCGTTTTCAGCCCATTACCGGCATATGGAAGAAACAGCAGTCAGCACAGGGAAATATCTGCTTCTAAATCCAAAACGCAGCTATCTAACAGAACGGTTGTCAATGTGTGCACTCAACTTCCAGAGTTAAACCCGTGTGTGGATTCAGCAGTCTGCAAACACTTTCTCTGCAGAGTCCCAAAGCAGGCGTTTTCAGCCCATTACCGGCATATGGAAGAAACAGCAGTAAGCCCAGGGAAATATCTGCTTCTAAATCCAAAACGCAGCTATCTAACAGAACGGTTGTCAATGTGTGCACTCAACTTCCAGAGTTAAACCCGTGTGTGGATTCAGCAGTCTGCAAACACTTTCTCTGCAGAGTCCCAAAACAGGCGTTTTCAGCCCATTACCGGCATATGGAAGAAACAGCAGTAAGCCCAGGGAAATATCTGCTTCTAAATCCAAAACGCAGCTATCTAACAGAACGGTTGTCAATGTGTGCACTCAACTTCCAGAGTTAAACCCGTGTGTGGATTCAGCAGTCTGCAAACATCTTCTCTGCAGAGTCCCAAACCAGGCGTTTTCAGCCCATTACCGGCATATGGAAGAAACAGCAGTAAGCCCAGGGAAATATCTGCTTCTAAATCCAAAACGCAGCTATCTAACAGAACGGTTGTCAATGTGTGCACTCAACTTCCAGAGTTAAACCCGTGTGTGGATTCAGCAGTCTGCAAACACTTTGTCTGCAGAGTCCCAAAAGAGGCGATTTCAGCCCATTACCGGCATATGGAAAAAACAGCAGTAAACACAGGGAAATATCTGCTTCTAAATCCAAAACGCAGCTATCTAACAGAACGGTTGTCAATGTGTGCACTCAACTTGCAGAGTTAAACCCGTGTGTGGATTCAGCAGTCTGCAAACATCTTCTCTGCAGAGTCCCAAACCAGGCGTTTTCAGCCCATTACCGGCATATGGAAGAAACAGCAGTAAGCCCAGGGAAATATCTGCTTCTAAATACAAAACGCAGCTATCTAACAGAACGGTTGTCAATGTGTGCACTCAATTTCCAGAGTTAAACCCGTGTGTGGATTCAGCAGTCTGCAAATACTTTCTCTGCAGAGTCCCAAAACAGGCGTTTTCAGCCCATTACCGGCATATGGAAGAAACAGCAGTAAGCACAGGGAAATATCTGCTTCTAAATCCAAAACGCAGCTATCTAACAGAACGGTTGTCAATGTGTGCACTCAACTTCCAGAGTTAAACCCGTGTGTGGATTCAGCAGTCTGCAAACACTTTCTCTGCAGAGTCCCAAAACAGGCGTTTTCAGCCCATTACCGGCATATGGAAGAAACAGCAGTAAGCCCAGGGAAATATCTGCTTCTAAATCCAAAACGCAGCTATCTAACAGAACGGTTGTCAATGTGTGCACTCAACTTCCAGAGTTAAACCCGTGTGAGGATTCAGCGGTCTGCAAACACTTTCTCTGCAGAGTGCCAAAGCAGGCGTTTTCAGCCCATTACCGGCATATGGAAGAAACAGCAGTAAGCACAGGGAAATATCTGCTTCTAAATCCAAAACGCAGCTATCTAACAGAACGGTTGTCAATGTGTGCACTCAACTTCCAGAGTTAAACCCGTGTGTGGATTCAGCAGTCTGCAAACACTTTCTCTGCAGAGTCCCAAAACAGGCGTTTTCAGCCCATTACCGGCATATGGAAGAAACAGCAGTAAGCCCAGGGAAATATCTGCTTCTAAATCCAAAACGCAGCTATCTAACAGAACGGTTGTCAATGTGTGCACTCAACTTCCAGAGTTAAACCCGTGTGTGGATTCAGCAGTCTGCAAACACTTTCTCTGCAGAGTCCCAAAACAGGCGTTTTCAGCCCATTACCGGCATATGGAAGAAACAGCAGTAAGCACAGGGAAATATCTGCTTCTAAATCCAAAACGCAGCTATCTAACAGAACGGTTGTCAATGTGTGCACTCAACTTCCAGAGTTAAACCCGTGTGTGGATTCAGCAGTCTGCAAACATCTTCTCTGCAGAGTCCCAAACCAGGCGTTTTCAGCCCATTACCGGCATATGGAAGAAACAGCAGTAAGCACAGGGAAATATCTGCTTCTAAATCCAAAACGCAGCTATCTAACAGAACGATTGTCAATGTGTGCACTCAACTTCCAGAGTTAAACCCGTGTGTGGATTCAGCAGTCTGCAAACACTTTCTCTGCAGAGTCCCAAAAGAGGAGTTTTCAGCCCATTACCGGCATATGGAAGAAACAGCAGTAAGCCCAGGGAAATATCTACTTCTAAATCCAAAACGCAGCTATCTAACAGAACGGTTGTCAATGTGTGCACTCAACTTCCAGAGTTAAACCCGTGTGTGGATTCAGCAGTCTGCAAACACTTTCTCTGCAGAGTCCCAAAACAGGCGTTTTCAGCCCATTACCGGCATATGGAAGAAACAGCAGTAAGCACAGGGAAATATCTGCTTCTAAATCCAAAACGCAGCTATCTAACAGAACGGTTGTCAATGTGTGCACTCAACTTCCAGAGTTAAACCCGTGTGTGGATTCAGCAGTCTGCAAACATCTTCTCTGCAGGGTCCCAAACCAGGCGTTTTCACCCCATTACCGGCATATGGAAGAAACAGCAGTAAGCCCAGGGAAATATCTGCTTCTACATCCAAAACGCAGCTATCTAACAGAACGATTGTCAATGTGTGCACTCAACTTCCAGAGTTAAACCCGTGTGTGGATTCAGCAGTCTGCAA
Organism: Aotus nancymaae; assembly: GCF_030222135.1. NCBI lineage: Eukaryota > Metazoa > Chordata > Mammalia > Primates > Aotidae > Aotus > Aotus nancymaae. Next base: position 103,350 of record NW_026989039.1, read on the forward strand.
ACACTTTCTCTGCAGAGTCCCAAAAGAGGCAATTTCAGCCCATTACCGGCATATGGGAAAAACAGCAGTAAACACAGGGAAATATCTGCTTCTAAATCCAAAACGCAGCTATCTAACAGAACGGTTGTCAATGTGTGCACTCAACTTGCAGAGTTAAACCCGTGTGTGGATTCAGCAGTCTGCAAACATCTTCTCTGCAGAGTCCCAAACCAGGCGTTTTCAGCCCATTACCGGCATATGGAAGAAACAGCAGTAAGCACAGGGAAATATCTGCTTCTAAATCCAAAACGCAGCTATCTAACAGAACGGTTGTCAATGTGTGCACTCAACTTCCAGAGTTAAACCCGTGTGTGGATTCAGCAGTCTGCAAACACTTTCTCTGCAGAGTCCCAAAACAGGCGTTTTCAGCCCATTACCGGCATATGGAAGAAACAGCAGTAAGCACAGGGAAATATCTGCTTCTAAATCCAAAACGCAGCTATCTAACAGAACGGTTGTCAATGTGTGCACTCAACTTCCAGAGTTAAACCCGTGTGTGGATTCAGCAGTCTGCAAACACTTCCTCTGCAGAGTCCCAAAACAGGCGTTTTCAGCCCATTACCGGCATATGGAAGAAACAGCAGTCAGCACAGGGAAATATCTGCTTCTAAATCCAAAACGCAGCTATCTAACAGAACGGTTGTCAATGTGTGCACTCAACTTCCAGAGTTAAACCCGTGTGTGGATTCAGCAGTCTGCAAACACTTTCTCTGCAGAGTCCCAAAGCAGGCGTTTTCAGCCCATTACCGGCATATGGAAGAAACAGCAGTAAGCCCAGGGAAATATCTGCTTCTAAATCCAAAACGCAGCTATCTAACAGAACGGTTGTCAATGTGTGCACTCAACTTCCAGAGTTAAACCCGTGTGTGGATTCAGCAGTCTGCAAACACTTTCTCTGCAGAGTCCCAAAACAGGCGTTTTCAGCCCATTACCGGCATATGGAAGAAACAGCAGTAAGCCCAGGGAAATATCTGCTTCTAAATCCAAAACGCAGCTATCTAACAGAACGGTTGTCAATGTGTGCACTCAACTTCCAGAGTTAAACCCGTGTGTGGATTCAGCAGTCTGCAAACACTTTCTCTGCAGAGTCCCAAAACAGGCGTTTTCAGCCCATTACCGGCATATGGAAGAAACAGGAGTAAGCACAGGGAAATATCTGCTTCTAAATCCAAAACGCAGCTATCTAACAGAACGGTTGTCAATGTGTGCACTCAGCTTCCAGAGTTAAACCCGTGTGTGGATTCAGCAGTCTGCAAACACTTTCTCTGCAGAGTCCCAAAACAGGCGTTTTCAGCCCATTACGGGCATATGGAAGAAACTGCAGTAAGCACAGGGAAATATCTGCTTCTAAATCCAAAACGCAGCTATCTAACAGAACGGTTGTCAATGTGTGCACTCAACTTCCAGAGTTAAACCCGTGTGTGGATTCAGCAGTCTGCAAACACTTTCTCTGCAGAGTCCCAAAGCAGGCGTTTTCAGCCCATTACCGGCATATGGAAGAAACAGCAGTAAGCACAGGGAAATATCTGCTTCTAAATCCAAAACGCAGCTATCTAACAGAACGGTTGTCAATGTGTGCACTCAACTTCCAGAGTTAAACCCGTGTGTGGATTCAGCAGTCTGCAAACACTTTCTGTGCAGAGTCTCAAAACAGGCCTTTCCGGCCCAGTACCGGCATATATAAGAAAGAGCATTAAGACTGCGTCTAAAACTCAGAAGAAACGTTTCTTTCAAACTGCTCGGCCTTGTGTTCTTTGGCCTAAGGGAGTTGAAACTATGTTTAGATTCAGCGAGATAGAAACACGTTTATTCTCGGAGCTGTCTTTGGATATTCCAGATTGAATGGGAGTATATGCTGTAAAGAGAAATATCTGTTTCTAAAACCAAAATGGATCTATCTAGCAGAGTGGTTGTGAATGTGTGCCTTCTGCTTAAAGAGGTAAACTGCTCTTCTCATGCAGCACTTTAGAAACCCTTTCTATGCAAATTCTCATACAGACCTTTCCAGCGAAACACCAGCCTGTAGGAAATAGCAGTAAGACTGCATCTTTAACATGGAAGAAACTGTTTTCAAACTGCTCTGCTGTGTGTTCATTCATATAAGAGACTTGAATATATGTTCAGTTTCAGCTAGTTAGCAACACGTTTCTTCCAGGAGCTGTGTTTGCCTATTCCAGAGTATACTGGAGTATAAGATGTAAAGACAAATGTCTCGTTCCAAAAGAAAAACGGATGATCTAATGGAATGGTTGTCAATGTGTGCATTCAACTTACTGAGCTAAACTGCTGTTTGTATGCAGCAGTTTAGAAAACATTTCTGTGTAGATTCTCAAACAGACATTTCCAGCAAAATACCGGCCTATAAGAAATAGCAGTAAGACTGCGTCTAAAACTCAGAGGGAACGTTTCTTTCAAACTGCTCTGCAGTGTGTTCGTTCACCAAAGGTCGTTGAATCTAAGTTTGGATTCAGCGAGTTTGAAACACGTTTATTCTAGGAGCTGCATTTCGATATTCCAGAGTGTATGGGAGTAAATGCTGTAAAGAGAAATATCTGTTTCTAAAACCAAAACGGAGCTATCTAACAGAATGGTTGTGAATGTGTGCATTCAACTTAAAGGGTTAATCTGCTCTTCTTAGGCAGCAGTTTAGAAACCCTTTATATGCAAATTCTAAAATCAACATTTGCAGCAAAACACCAGCCTAAAACAAGTAGCAGTAAGACTGCATCTATAACATAGAAGAAACGTTTTCTTCAAAATGCTCTGCTCTGTGTTCATTCACCTAAGAGTCTTGAGTATATGTTCAGATTCAGCGAGTAAGAAACACGTTTCTTCCAGGAGCTGCATTTGCATATTCCAGAGTGTACTGGAGTATAAGGTTTAAAGTGAAATATCTGGTTCTAAAACAAACACGGAGCCATCTAACAGAATGGTTGTCACTGTGTGCATTCAGCTTATTGAGATAAACTGTTGTTTCTATGCAGCAGTTTAGAAAAGATTTTTGTGCAGATTCTAACACAGACATTCCCAGCAAAATACTGGCCTCTAAGAAATAGCAATAAGACTGCGTCTAAAACTCAAATAAAACGTTTCTTTCAAACTGCTGTGCTGTGTGTTCGTTCACCTAAGGGAGTTGAATCTATGTTTAGATTCAGCGACTTAGAAACACGTCTATTCTGGGAGCTGCGTTTGGCTATTCCAGAATGAATGGGAGTATATGCTGTAACTAGAAACACAGGCTTCTAAAACCAAAACGGAGCTAGCTAACAGAATGATTGTGAATGAGGGCATTCAACTTAACGAATTAAACTGCTCCACGTAAGCAGCAGTTTACAAACCATTTACATGGAAATTCTAAAACCAACATTTCCAGGAAAACACCAGCCTAAAAACAATAGCAGTAACAGGGCATCTATAACATGGAAGAAATGTTTTTTTCAAACTCCTCTGCTGTGTGTTCATTCACCTAAGAGACTTCAATATATGCACAGATTCAGCGAGTTACAAACACGTTTCTTCCAGGAGCTGCGTATGCATATATCAGAGTGTACTGGGGTACAAGATGTAAAGAGAAATATCTGATTATACTTAGAAACCCGTTTCTTTCAGGAGCTGTGTTTGGATATTCCGGAGTGAATGAGAGTATATGCTGTAAAGAGAAATAACTGCTTCTAAAACCAAAAGGCAGCTATCTAACTGAATGGTTGTCAATGCGTGCACTCAACTTCCAGAGATAAACCCGTGTGTGGATTCAGCAGTCTGCAAACACTTTCTCTGCAGAGTCCCAAAACAGGCGTTTTCAGCCCATTACCGGCATATGGAAGAAACAGCAGTAAGCACAGGGAAATATCTGCTTCTAAATCCAAAACGCAGCTATCTAACAGAACGGTTGTCAATGTGTGCACTTAACTTCCAGAGTTAAACCCGTGTGTGGATTCAGCAGTCTGCAAACATCTTCTCTGCAGGGTCCCAAACCAGGCGTTTTCAGCCCATTACCGGCATATGGAAGAAACAGCAGTAAGCACAGGGAAATATCTGCTTCTAAATCCAAAACGCAGCTATCTAACAGAACGGTTGTCAATGTGTGCACTCAACTTCCAGAGTTAAACCCGTGTGTGGATTCAGCAGTCTGCAAACACTTTCTCTGCAGAGTCCCAAAACAGGCGTTTTCAGCCCATTACCGGCATATGGAAGAAACAGCAGTAAGCACAGGGAAATATCTGCTTCTAAATCCAAAACGCAGCTATCTAACAGAACGGTTGTAAATGTGTGCACTCAACTTCCAGAGATAAACCCGTGTGTGGATTCAGCAGTCTGCAAACACTTTCTCTGCAGAGTGCCAAAGCAGGCGTTTTCAGCCCATTACCGGCATGTGGAAGAAACAGCAGTAAGCACAGGGAAATATCTGCTTCTAAATCCAAAACGCAGCTATCTAACAGAACGGTTGTCAATGTGTGCACTCAACTTCCAGAGTTAAACCCGTGTGTGGATTCAGCAGTCTGCAAACACTTTCTCTGCAGAGTCCCAAAGCAGGCGTTTTCAGCCCATTACCGGCATATGGAAGAAACAGCAGTAAGCCCAGGGAAATATCTGCTTCTAAATCCAAAACGCAGCTATCTAACAGAACGGTTGTCAATGTGTGCACTCAACTTCCAGAGTTAAACCCGTGTGTGGATTCAGCAGTCTGCAAACACTTTCTCTGCAGAGTCCCAAAACAGGCGTTTTCAGCCCATTACCGGCATATGGAAGAAACAGCAGTAAGCCCAGGGAAATATCTGCTTCTAAATCCAAAACGCAGCTATCTAACAGAACGGTTGTCAATGTGTGCACTCAACTTCCAGAGTTAAACCCGTGTGTGGATTCAGCAGTCTGCAAACATCTTCTCTGCAGAGTCCCAAACCAGGCGTTTTCAGCCCATTACCGGCATATGGAAGAAACAGCAGTAAGCACAGGGAAATATCTGCTTCTAAATCCAAAACGCAGCTATCTAACAGAACGATTGTCAATGTGTGCACTCAACTTCCAGAGTTAAACCCGTGTGTGGATTCAGCAGTCTGCAAACACTTTCTCTGCAGAGTCCCAAAACAGGCGTTTTCAGCCCATTACCGGCATATGGAAGAAACAGCAGTAAGCCCAGGGAAATATCTGCTTCTAAATCCAAAACGCAGCTATCTAACAGAACGGTTGTCAATGTGTGCACTCAACTTCCAGAGTTAAACCCGTGTGTGGATTCAGCAGTCTGCAAACACTTTCTCTGCAGAGTCCCAAAACAGGCATTTTCAGCCCATTACCGGCATATGGAAGAAACAGCAGTAAGCACAGGGAAATATCTGCTTCTAAATCCAAAACGCAGCTATCTAACAGAACGGTTGTCAATGTGTGCACTCAACCTCCAGAGTTAAACCCGTGTGTGGATTCAGCAGTCTGCAAACACTTTCTCTGCAGAGTGCCAAAGCAGGCGTTTTCAGCCCATTACCGGCATATGGAAGAAACAGCAGTAAGCACAGGGAAATATCTGCTTCTAAATCCAAAACGCAGCTATCTAACAGAACGGTTGTCAATGTGTGCACTCAACTTCCAGAGTTAAACCCGTGTGTGGATTCAGCAGTCTGCAAACACTTTCTCTGCAGAGTCCCAAAACAGGCGTTTTCAGCCCATTACCGGCATATGGAAGAAACAGCAGTAAGCACAGGGAAATATCTGCTTCTAAATCCAAAACGCAGCTATCTAACAGAACGGTTGTCAATGTGTGCACTCAACTTCCAGAGTTAAACCCGTGTGTGGATTCAGCAGTCTGCAAACACTTTCTCTGCAGAGTCCCAAACCAGGCGTTTTCAGCCCATTACCGGCATATGGAAGAAACAGCAGTAAGCACAGGGAAATATCTGCTTCTAAATCCAAAACGCAGCTATCTAACAGAACGGTTGTCAATGTGTGCACTCAACTTCCAGAGTTAAACCCGTGTGTGGATTCAGCAGTCTGCAAACACTTTGTCTGCAGAGTCCCAAAGCAGGCGTTTTCAGCCCATTACCGGCATATGGAAGAAAAAGCAGTAAGCCCAGGGAAATATCTGCTTCTAAATCCAAAACGCAGCTATCTAACAGAACGGTTGTCAATGTGTGCACTCAACTTCCAGAGTTAAACCCGTGTGTGGATTCAGCAGTCTGCAAACACTTTCTCTGCAGAGTCCCAAAACAGGCGTTTTCAGCCCATTACCGGCATATGGAAGAAACAGCAGTAAGCACAGGGAAATATCTGCTTCTAAATCCAAAACGCAGCTATCTAACAGAACGGTTGTCAATGTGTGCACTCAACTTCCAGAGTTAAACCCGTGTGTGGATTCAGCAGTCTGCAAACACTTTCTCTGCAGAGTCCCAAAACAGGCGTTTTCAGCCCATTACCGGCATATGGAAGAAACAGCAGTAAGCACAGGGAAATATCTGCTTCTAAATCCAAAACGCAGCAATCTAACAGAACGGTTGTCAATGTGTGCACTCAACTTCCAGAGTTAAACCCGTGTGTGGATTCAGCAGTCTGCAAACACTTCCTCTGCAGAGTCCCAAAACAGGCGTTTTCAGCCCATTACCGGCATATGGAAGAAACAGCAGTAAGCACAGGGAAATATCTGCTTCTAAATCCAAAACGCAGCTATCTAACAGAACGGTTGTCAATGTGTGCACTCAACTTCCAGAGTTAAACCCGTGTGTGGATTCAGCAGTCTGCAAACACTTTGTCTGCAGAGTCCCAAAGCAGGCGTTTTCAGCCCATTACCGGCATATGGAAGAAACAGCAGTCAGCACAGGGAAATATCTGCTTCTAAATCCAAAACGCAGCTATCTAACAGAACGGTTGTCAATGTGTGCACTCAACTTCCAGAGTTAAACCAGTGTGTGGATTCAGCAGTCTGCAAACACTTTCTCTGCAGAGTCCCAAAACAGGCGTTTTCAGCCCATTACCGGCATATGGAAGAAACAGCAGTAAGCCCAGGGAAATATCTGCTTCTAAATCCAAAACGCAGCTATCTAACAGAACGGTTGTCAATGTGTGCACTCAACTTCCAGAGTTAAACCCGTGTGTGGATTCAGCAGTCTGCAAACACTTTCTCTGCAGAGTCCCAAAACAGGCGTTTTCAGCCCATTACCGGCATATGGAAGAAACAGCAGTAAGCACAGGGAAATATCTGCTTCTAAATCCAAAACGCAGCTATCTAACAGAACGGTTGTCAATGTGTGCACTCAACTTCCAGAGTTAAAACCGTGTGTGGATTCATCAGTCTGCAAACATCTTCTCTGCAGAGTCCCAAACCAGGCGTTTTCAGCCCATTACGGGCATATGGAAGAAACTGCAGTAAGCACAGGGAAATATCTGCTTCTAAATCCAAAACGCAGCTATCTAACAGAACGGTTGTCAATGTGTGCACTCAACTTCCAGAGTTAAACCCGTGTGTGGATTCAGCAGTCTGCAAACATCTTCTCTGCAGAGTCCCAAACCAGGCGTTTTCAGCCCATTACCGGCATATGGAAGAAACAGCAGTAAGCACAGGGAAATATCTGCTTCTAAATCCAAAACGCAGCTATCTAACAGAACGGTTGTCAATGTGTGCACTCAACTTCCAGAGTTAAACCCGTGTGTGGATTCAGCAGTCTGCAAACACTTTCTCTGCAGAGTCCCAAAGCAGGCGTTTTCAGCCCATTACCGGCATATGGAAGAAACAGCAGTAAGCACAGGGAAATATCTGCTTCTAAATCCAAAACGCAGCTATCTAACAGAACGGTTGTCAATGTGTGCACTCAACTTCCAGAGTTAAACCCGTGTGTGGATTCAGCAGTCTGCAAACACTTTCTGTGCAGAGTCTCAAAACAGGCCTTTCCGGCCCAGTACCGGCATATATAAGAAAGAGCATTAAGACTGCGTCTAAAACTCAGAAGAAACGTTTCTTTCAAACTGCTCGGCCTTGTGTTCTTTGGCCTAAGGGTGTTGAAACTATGTTTAGATTCAGCGAGATAGAAACACGTTTATTCTCGGAGCTGTCTTTGGATATTCCAGATTGAATGGGAGTATATGCTGTAAAGAGAAATATCTGTTTCTAAAACCAAAATGGATCTATCTAGCAGAGTGGTTGTGAATGTGTGCCTTCTGCTTAAAGAGGTAAACTGCTCTTCTCATGCAGCACTTTAGAAACCCTTTCTATGCAAATTCTCATACAGACCTTTCCAGCGAAACACCAGCCTGTAGGAAATAGCAGTAAGACTGCATCTTTAACATGGAAGAAACTGTTTTCAAACTGCTCTGCTGTGTGTTCATTCATATAAGAGACTTGAATTTATGTTCAGTTTCAGCTAGTTAGCAACACGTTTCTTCCAGGAGCTGTGTTTGCCTATTCCAGAGTATACTGGAGTATAAGATGTAAAGACAAATGTCTCGTTCCAAAAGAAAAACGGATGATCTAATGGAATGGTTGTCAATGTGTGCATTCAACTTACTGAGCTAAACTGCTGTTTGTATGCAGCAGTTTAGAAAACATTTCTGTGTAGATTCTCAAACAGACATTTCCAGCAAAATACCGGCCTATAAGAAATAGCAGTAAGACTGCGTCTAAAACTCAGAGGGAACGTTTCTTTCAAACTGCTCTGCAGTGTGTTCGTTCACCAAAGGTCGTTGACTCTAAGTTTGGATTCAGCGAGTTTGAAACACGTTTATTCTAGCAGCTGCATTTCGATATTCCAGAGTGTATGGGAGTAAATGCTGTAAAGAGAAATATCTGTTTCTAAAACCAAAACGGAGCTATCTAACAGAATGGTTGTGAATGTGTGCATTCAACTTAAAGGGTTAATCTGCTCTTCTTAGGCAGCAGTTTAGAAACCCTTTATATGCAAATTCTAAAATCAACATTTGCAGCAAAACACCAGCCTAAAACAAGTAGCAGTAAGACTGCATCTATAACATAGAAGAAACGTTTTCTTCAAAATGCTCTGCTCTGTGTTCATTCACCTAAGAGTCTTGAGTATATGTTCAGATTCAGCGAGTAAGAAACACGTTTCTTCCAGGAGCTGCATTTGCATATTCCAGAGTGTACTGGAGTATAAGGTTTAAAGTGAAATATCTGGTTCTAAAACAAACACGGAGCCATCTAACAGAATGGTTGTCACTGTGTGCATTCAGCTTATTGAGATAAACTGTTGTTTCTATGCAGCAGTTTAGAAAAGATTTTTGTGCAGATTCTAACACAGACATTCCCAGCAAAATACTGGCCTCTAAGAAATAGCAATAAGACTGCGTCTAAAACTCAAATAAAACGTTTCTTTCAAACTGCTGTGCTGTGTGTTCGTTCACCTAAGGGAGTTGAATCTATGTTTAGATTCAGCGACTTAGAAACACGTCTATTCTGGGAGCTGCGTTTGGCTATTCCAGAATGAATGGGAGTATATGCTGTAACTAGAAACACAGGCTTCTAAAACCAAAACGGAGCTAGCTAACAGAATGATTGTGAATGAGGGCATTCAACTTAACGAATTAAACTGCTCCACTTAAGCAGCAGTTTACAAACCATTTATATGGAAATTCTAAAACCAACATTTCCAGGAAAACACCAGCCTAAAAACAATAGCAGTAACAGGGCATCTATAACATGGAAGAAATGTTTTTTTCAAACTCCTCTGCTGTGTGTTCATTCACCTAAGAGACTTCAATATATGCACAGATTCAGCGAGTTACAAACACGTTTCTTCCAGGAGCTGCGTATGCATATATCAGAGTGTACTGGGGTACAAGATGTAAAGAGAAATATCTGATTATACTTAGAAACCCGTTTCTTTCAGGAGCTGTGTTTGGATATTCCGGAGTGAATGAGAGTATATGCTGTAAAGAGAAATAACTGCTTCTAAAACCAAAAGGCAGCTATCTAACTGAATGGTTGTCAATGCGTGCACTCAACTTCCAGAGATAAACCCGTGTGTGGATTCAGCAGTCTGCAAACACTTTCTCTGCAGAGTCCCAAAACAGGCGTTTTCAGCCCATTACCGGCATATGGAAGAAACAGCAGTCAGCACAGGGAAATATCTGCTTCTAAATCCAAAACGCAGCTATCTAACAGAACGGTTGTCAATGTGTGCACTCAACTTCCAGAGTTAAACCCGTGTGTGGATTCAGCAGTCTGCAAACACTTTCTCTGCAGAGTCCCAAAGCAGGCGTTTTCAGCCCATTACCGGCATATGGAAGAAACAGCAGTAAGCCCAGGGAAATATCTGCTTCTAAATCCAAAACGCAGCTATCTAACAGAACGGTTGTCAATGTGTGCACTCAACTTCCAGAGTTAAACCCGTGTGTGGATTCAGCAGTCTGCAAACACTTTCTCTGCAGAGTCCCAAAACAGGCGTTTTCAGCCCATTACCGGCATATGGAAGAAACAGCAGTAAGCCCAGGGAAATATCTGCTTCTAAATCCAAAACGCAGCTATCTAACAGAACGGTTGTCAATGTGTGCACTCAACTTCCAGAGTTAAACCCGTGTGTGGATTCAGCAGTCTGCAAACACTTTCTCTGCAGAGTCCCAAAACAGGCGTTTTCAGCCCATTACCGGCATATGGAAGAAACAGCAGTAAGCACAGGGAAATATCTGCTTCTAAATCCAAAACGCAGCTATCTAACAGAACGGTTGTCAATGTGTGCACTCAGCTTCCAGAGTTAAACCCGTGTGTGGATTCAGCAGTCTGCAAACACTTTCTCTGCAGAGTCCCAAAACAGGCGTTTTCAGCCCATTACGGGCATATGGAAGAAACTGCAGTAAGCACAGGGAAATATCTGCTTCTAAATCCAAAACGCAGCTATCTAACAGAACGGTTGTCAATGTGTGCACTCAACTTCCAGAGTTAAACCCGTGTGTGGATTCAGCAGTCTGCAAACATCTTCTCTGCAGAGTCCCAAACCAGGCGTTTTCAGCCCATTACCGGCATATGGAAGAAACAGCAGTAAGCACAGGGAAATATCTGCTTCTAAATCCAAAACGCAGCTATCTAACAGAACGGTTGTCAATGTGTGCACTCAACTTCCAGAGTTAAACCCGTGTGTGGATTCAGCAGTCTGCAAACACTTTCTCTGCAGAGTCCCAAAGCAGGCGTTTTCAGCCCATTACCGGCATATGGAGGAAACAGCAGTAAGCCCAGGGAAATATCTGCTTCTAAATCCAAAACGCAGCTATCTAACAGAACGGTTGTCAATGTGTGCACTCAACTTCCAGAGTTAAACCCGTGTGTGGATTCAGCAGTCTGCAAACACTTTCTCTGCAGAGTCCCAAAGCAGGCGTTTTCAGCCCATTACCGGCATATGGAAGAAACAGCAGTAAGCACAGGGAAATATCTGCTTCTAAATCCAAAACGCAGCTATCTAACAGAACGGTTGTCAATGTGTGCACTCAACTTCCAGAGTTAAACCCGTGTGTGGATTCAGCAGTCTGCAAACACTTTCTGTGCAGAGTCTCAAAACAGGCCTTTCCGGCCCAGTACCGGCATATATAAGAAAGAGCATTAAGACTGCGTCTAAAACTCAGAAGAAACGTTTCTTTCAAACTGCTCGGCCTTGTGTTCTTTGGCCTAAGGGAGTTGAAACTATGTTTAGATTCAGCGAGATAGAAACACGTTTATTCTCGGAGCTGTCTTTGGATATTCCAGATTGAATGGGAGTATATGCTGTAAAGAGAAATATCTGTTTCTAAAACCAAAATGGATCTTTCTAGCAGAGTGGTTGTGAATGTGTGCCTTCTGCTTAAAGAGGTAAACTGCTCTTCTCATGCAGCACTTTAGAAACCCTTTCTATGCAAATTCTCATACAGACCTTTCCAGCGAAACACCAGCCTGTAGGAAATAGCAGTAAGACTGCATCTTTAACATGGAAGAAACTGTTTTCAAACTGCTCTGCTGTGTGTTCATTCATATAAGAGACTTGAATATATGTTCAGTTTCAGCTAGTTAGCAACACGTTTCTTCCAGGAGCTGTGTTTGCCTATTCCAGAGTATACTGGAGTATAAGATGTAAAGACAAATGTCTCGTTCCAAAAGAAAAACGGATGATCTAATGGAATGGTTGTCAATGTGTGCATTCAACTTACTGAGCTAAACTGCTGTTTGTATGCAGCAGTTTAGAAAACATTTCTGTGTAGATTCTCAAACAGACATTTCCAGCAAAATACCGGCCTATAAGAAATAGCAGTAAGACTGCGTCTAAAACTCAGAGGGAACGTTTCTTTCAAACTGCTCTGCAGTGTGTTCGTTCACCAAAGGTCGTTGACTCTAAGTTTGGATTCAGCGAGTTTGAAACACGTTTATTCTAGGAGCTGCATTTCGATATTCCAGAGTGTATGGGAGTAAATGCTGTAAAGAGAAATATCTGTTTCTAAAACCAAAACGGAGCTATCTAACAGAATGGTTGTGAATGTGTGCATTCAACTTAAAGGGTTAATCTGCTCTTCTTAGGCAGCAGTTTAGAAACCCTTTGTATGCAAATTCTAAAATCAACATTTGCAGCAAAACACCAGCCTAAAAGAAGTAGCAGTAAGACTGCATCTATAACATAGAAGAAACGTTTTCTTCAAAATGCTCTGCTCTGTGTTCATTCACCTAAGAGTCTTGAGTATATGTTCAGATTCAGCGAGTAAGAAACACGTTTCTTCCAGGAGCTGCATTTGCATATTCCAGAGTGTACTGGAGTATAAGGTTTAAAGTGAAATATCTGGTTCTAAAACAAACACGGAGCCATCTAACAGAATGGTTGTCACTGTGTGCATTCAGCTTATTGAGATAAACTGTTGTTTCTATGCAGCAGTTTAGAAAAGATTTTTGTGCAGATTCTAACACAGACATTCCCAGCAAAATACTGGCCTCTAAGAAATAGCAATAAGACTGCGTCTAAAACTCAAATAAAACGTTTCTTTCAAACTGCTGTGCTGTGTGTTCGTTCACCTAAGGGAGTTGAATCTATGTTTAGATTCAGCGACTTAGAAACACGTCTATTCTGGGAGCTGCGTTTGGCTATTCCAGAATGAATGGGAGTATATGCTGTAACTAGAAACACAGGCTTCTAAAACCAAAACGGAGCTAGCTAACAGAATGATTGTGAATGAGGGCATTCAACTTAACGAATTAAACTGCTCCACTTAAGCAGCAGTTTACAAACCATTTATATGGAAATTCTAAAACCAACATTTCCAGGAAAACACCAGCCTAAAAACAATAGCAGTAACAGGGCATCTATAACATGGAAGAAATGTTTTTTTCAAACTCCTCTGCTGTGTGTTCATTCACCTAAGAGACTTCAATATATGCACAGATTCAGCGAGTTACAAACACGTTTCTTCCAGGAGCTGCGTATGCATATATCAGAGCGTACTGGGGTACAAGATGTAAAGAGAAATATCTGATTATACTTAGAAACCCGTTTCTTTCAGGAGCTGTGTTTGGATATTCCGGAGTGAATGAGAGTATATGCTGTAAAGAGAAATAACTGCTTCTAAAACCAAAAGGCAGCTATCTAACTGAATGGTTGTCAATGCGTGCACTCAACTTCCAGAGATAAACCCGTGTGTGGATTCAGCAGTCTGCAAACACTTTCTCTGCAGAGTCCCAAAACTGGCGTTTTCAGCCCATTACCGGCATATGGAAGAAACAGCAGTAAGCACAGGGAAATATCTGCTTCTAAATCCAAAACGCAGCTATCTAACAGAACGGTTGTCAATGTGTGCACTCAACTTCCAGAGTTAAACCCGTGTGTGGATTCAGCAGTCTGCAAACATCTTCTCTGCAGGGTCCCAAACCAGGCGTTTTCAGCCCAATACCGGCATATGGAAGAAACTGCAGTAAGCACAGGGAAATATCTGCTTCTAAATCCAAAACGCAGCTATCTAACAGAACGGTTGTCAATGTGTGCACTCAACTTCCAGAGTTAAACCCGTGTGTGGATTCAGCAGTCTGCAAACACTTTCTCTGCAGAGTCCCAAAACAGGCGTTTTCAGCCCATTACCGGCATATGGAAGAAACAGCAGTAAGCACAGGGAAATATCTGCTTCTAAATCCAAAACGCAGCTATCTAACAGAACGGTTGTCAATGTGTGCACTCAACTTCCAGAGATAAACCCGTGTGTGGATTCAGCAGTCTGCAAACACTTTCTCTGCAGAGTGCCAAAGCAGGCGTTTTCAGCCCATTACCGGCATGTGGAAGAAACAGCAGTAAGCACAGGGAAATATCTGCTTCTAAATCCAAAACGCAGCTATCTAACAGAACGGTTGTCAATGTGTGCACTCAACTTCCAGAGTTAAACCCGTGTGTGGATTCAGCAGTCTGCAAACACTTTCTCTGCAGAGTCCCAAACCAGGCGTTTTCAGCCCATTACCGGCATATGGAAGAAACAGCAGTAAGCCCAGGGAAATATCTGCTTCTAAATCCAAAACGCAGCTATCTAACAGAACGGTTGTCAATGTGTGCACTCAACTTGCAGAGTTAAACCCGTGTGTGGATTCAGCAGTCTGCAAACACTTTCTCTGCAGAGTCCCAAAACAGGCGTTTTCAGCCCATTACCGGCATATGGAAGAAACAGCAGTAAGCACAGGGAAATATCTGCTTCTAAATCCAAAACGCAGCTATCTAACAGAACGGTTGTCAATGTGTGCACTCAACTTCCAGAGTTAAACCCGTGTGTGGATTCAGCAGTCTGCAAACATCTTCTCTGCAGAGTCCCAAACCAGGCGTTTTCAGCCCATTACCGGCATATGGAAGAAACAGCAGTAAGCACAGGGAAATATCTGCTTCTAAATCCAAAACGCAGCTATCTAACAGAACGATTGTCAATGTGTGCACTCAACTTCCAGAGTTAAACCCGTGTGTGGATTCAGCAGTCTGCAAACACTTTCTCTGCAGAGTCCCAAAACAGGCGTTTTCAGCCCATTACCGGCATATGGAAGAAACAGCAGTAAGCCCAGGGAAATATCTGCTTCTAAATCCAAAACGCAGCTATCTAACAGAACGGTTGTCAATGTGTGCACTCAACTTCCAGAGTTAAACCCGTGTGTGGATTCAGCAGTCTGCAAACACTTTCTCTGCAGAGTCCCAAAACAGGCGTTTTCAGCCCATTACCGGCATATGGAAGAAACAGCAGTAAGCAAAGGGAAATATCTGCTTCTAAATCCAAAACGCAGCTATCTAACAGAACGGTTGTCAATGTGTGCACTCAACTTCCAGAGTTAAACCCGTGTGTGGATTCAGCAGTCTGCAAACATCTTCTCTGCAGGGTCCCAAACCAGGCGTTTTCAGCCCATTACCGGCATATGGAAGAAACAGCAGTAAGCCCAGGGAAATATCTGCTTCTAAATCCAAAACGCAGCTATCTAACAGAACGGTTGTCAATGTGTGCACTCAACTTCCAGAGTTAAACCCGTGTGTGGATTCAGCAGTCTGCAAACACTTTCTCTGCAGAGTCCCAAAACAGGCGTTTTCAGCCCATTACCGGCATATGGAAGAAACAGCAGTAAGCCCAGGGAAATATCTGCTTCTAAATCCAAAACGCAGCTATCTAACAGAACGGTTGTCAATGTGTGCACTCAACTTCCAGAGTTAAACCCGTGTGTGGATTCAGCAGTCTGCAAACACTTTCTCTGCAGAGTCCCAAAACAGGCGTTTTCAGCCCATTACCGGCATATGGAAGAAACTGCAGTAAGCACAGGGAAATATCTGCTTCTAAATCCAAAACGCAGCTATCTAACAGAACGGTTGTCAATGTGTGCACTCAACTTCCAGAGTTAAACCCGTGTGTGGATTCAGCAGTCTGCAAACACTTTCTCTGCAGAGTCCCAAAACAGGCGTTTTCAGCCCATTACCGGCATATGGAAGAAACAGCAGTAAGCACAGGGAAATATCTGCTTCTAAATCCAAAACGCAGCTATCTAACAGAACGGTTGTCAATGTGTGCACTCAACTTCCAGAGTTAAACCCGTGTGTGGATTCAGCAGTCTGCAAACATCTTCTCTGCAGGGTCCCAAACCAGGGGTTTTCAGCCCATTACCGGCATATGGAAGAAACAGCAGTAAGCCCAGGGAAATATCTACTTCTAAATCCAAAACGCAGCTATCTAACAGAACGGTTGTCAATGTGTGCACTCAACTTCCAGAGTTAAACCCGTGTGTGGATTCAGCAGTCTGCAAACACTTTCTCTGCAGAGTCCCAAAACAGGCGTTTTCAGCCCATTACCGGCATATGGAAGAAACAACAGTCAGCAAAGGGAAATATCTGCTTCCAAATCCAAAACGCAGCTATCTAACAGAACGGTTGTCAATGTGTGCACTCAACTTCCAGAGTTAAACCCGTGTGTGGATTCAGCAGTCTGCAAACATCTTCTCTGCAGAGTCCCAAAACAGGCGTTTTCAGCCCATTACCGGCATATGGAAGAAACAGCAGTAAGCCCAGGGAAATATCTGCTTCTAAATCCAAAACGCAGCTATCTAACAGAACGGTTGTCAATGTGTGCACGCAACTTCCAGAGATAAACCCGTGTGTGGATTCAGCAGTCTGCAAACACTTTCTCTGCAGAGTCCCAAAACAGGCGTTTTCAGCCCATTACCGGCATATGGAAGAAACAGCAGTAAGCACAGGGAAATATCTGTTTCTAAATCCAAAACGCAGCTATCTAACAGAACGGTTGTCAATGTGTGCACTCAACTTCCAGAGTTAAACCCGTGTGTGGATTCAGCAGTCTGCAAACACTTTGTCTGCAGAGTCCCAAAACAGGCGTATTCAGCCCATTACCGGCATATGGAAGAAACTGCAGTAAGCACAGGGAAATATCTGCTTCTAAATCCAAAACGCAGCTATCTAACAGAACGGTTGTCAATGTGTGCACTCAACTTCCAGAGTTAAACCCGTGTGTGGATTCAGCAGTCTGCAAACATCTTCTCTGCAGAGTCCCAAACCAGGCGTTTTCAGCCCATTACCGGCATATGGAAGAAACAGCAGTAAGCCCAGGGAAATATCTGCTTCTAAATCCAAAACGCAGCTATCTAACAGAACGGTTGTCAATGTGTGCACTCAACTTCCAGAGTTAAACCCGTGTGTGGATTCAGCAGTCTGCAAACATCTTCTCTGCAGAGTCCCAAACCAGGCGTTTTCAGCCCATTACCGGCATATGGAAGAAACAGCAGTAAGCCCAGGGAAATATCTGCTTCTAAATCCAAAACGCAGCTATCTAACAGAACGGTTGTCAATGTGTGCACTCAACTTCCAGAGTTAAACCCGTGTGTGGATTCAGCAGTCTGCAAACACTTTGTCTGCAGAGTCCCAAAAGAGGCGATTTCAGCCCATTACCGGCATATGGAAAAAACAGCAGTAAACACAGGGAAATATCTGCTTCTAAATCCAAAACGCAGCTATCTAACAGAACGGTTGTCAATGTGTGCACTCAACTTGCAGAGTTAAACCCGTGTGTGGATTCAGCAGTCTGCAAACATCTTCTCTGCAGAGTCCCAAACCAGGCGTTTTCAGCCCATTACAGGCATATGGAAGAAACAGCAGTAAGCCCAGGGAAATATCTGCTTCTAAATCCAAAACGCAGCTATCTAACAGAACGGTTGTCAATGTGTGCACTCAATTTCCAGAGTTAAACCCGTGTGTGGATTCAGCAGTCTGCAAACACTTTCTCTGCAGAGTCCCAAAACAGGCGTTTTCAGCCCATTACCGGCATATGGAAGAAACAGCAGTAAGCACAGGGAAATATCTGCTTCTAAATCCAAAACGCAGCTATCTAACAGAACGGTTGTCAATGTGTGCACTCAACTTCCAGAGTTAAACCCGTGTGTGGATTCAGCAGTCTGCAAACACTTTCTGTGCAGAGTCTCAAAACAGGCCTTTCCGGCCCAGTACCGGCATATATAAGAAAGAGCATTAAGACTGCGTCTAAAACTCAGAAGAAACGTTTCTTTCAAACTGCTCGGCCTTGTGTTCTTTGGCCTAAGGGAGTTGAAACTATGTTTAGATTCAGCGAGATAGAAACACGTTTATTCTCGGAGCTGTCTTTGGATATTCCAGATTGAATGGGAGTATATGCTGTAAAGAGAAATATCTGTTTCTAAAACCAAAATGGATCTTTCTAGCAGAGTGGTTGTGAATGTGTGCCTTCTGCTTAAAGAGGTAAACTGCTCTTCTCATGCAGCACTTTAGAAACCCTTTCTATGCAAATTCTCATACAGACCTTTCCAGCGAAACACCAGCCTGTAGGAAATAGCAGTAAGACTGCATCTTTAACATGGAAGAAACTGTTTTCAAACTGCTCTGCTGTGTGTTCATTCATATAAGAGACTTGAATATATGTTCAGTTTCAGCTAGTTAGCAACACGTTTCTTCCAGGAGCTGTGTTTGCCTATTCCAGAGTATACTGGAGTATAAGATGTAAAGACAAATGTCTCGTTCCAAAAGAAAAACGGATGATCTAATGGAATGGTTGTCAATGTGTGCATTCAACTTACTGAGCTAAACTGCTGTTTGTATGCAGCAGTTTAGAAAACATTTCTGTGTAGATTCTCAAACAGACATTTCCAGCAAAATACCGGCCTATAAGAAATAGCAGTAAGACTGCGTCTAAAACTCAGAGGGAACGTTTCTTTCAAACTGCTCTGCAGTGTGTTCGTTCACCAAAGGTCGTTGACTCTAAGTTTGGATTCAGCGAGTTTGAAACACGTTTATTCTAGGAGCTGCATTTCGATATTCCAGAGTGTATGGGAGTAAATGCTGTAAAGAGAAATATCTGTTTCTAAAACCAAAACGGAGCTATCTAACAGAATGGTTGTGAATGTGTGCATTCAACTTAAAGGGTTAATCTGCTCTTCTTAGGCAGCAGTTTAGAAACCCTTTATATGCAAATTCTAAAATCAACATTTGCAGCAAAACACCAGCCTAAAACAAGTAGCAGTAAGACTGCATCTATAACATAGAAGAAACGTTTTCTTCAAAATGCTCTGCTCTGTGTTCATTCACCTAAGAGTCTTGAGTATATGTTCAGATTCAGCGAGTAAGAAACACGTTTCTTCCAGGAGCTGCATTTGCATATTCCAGAGTGTACTGGAGTATAAGGTTTAAAGTGAAATATCTGGTTCTAAAACAAACACGGAGCCATCTAACAGAATGGTTGTCACTGTGTGCATTCAGCTTATTGAGATAAACTGTTGTTTCTATGCAGCAGTTTAGAAAAGACTTTTGTGCAGATTCTAACACAGACATTCCCAGCAAAATACTGGCCTCTAAGAAATAGCAATAAGACTGCGTCTAAAACTCAAATAAAACGTTTCTTTCAAACTGCTGTGCTGTGTGTTCGTTCACCTAAGGGAGTTGAATCTATGTTTAGATTCAGCGACTTAGAAACACGTCTATTCTGGGAGCTGCGTTTGGCTATTCCAGAATGAATGGGAGTATATGCTGTAACTAGAAACACAGGCTTCTAAAACCAAAACGGAGCTAGCTAACAGAATGATTGTGAATGAGGGCATTCAACTTAACGAATTAAACTGCTCCACTTAAGCAGCAGTTTACAAACCATTTATATGGAAATTCTAAAACCAACATTTCCAGGAAAACACCAGCCTAAAAACAATAGCAGTAACAGGGCATCTATAACATGGAAGAAATGTTTTTTTCAAACTCCTCTGCTGTGTGTTCATTCACCTAAGAGACTTCAATATATGCACAGATTCAGCGAGTTACAAACACGTTTCTTCCAGGAGCTGCGTATGCATATATCAGAGCGTACTGGGGTACAAGATGTAAAGAGAAATATCTGATTATACTTAGAAACCCGTTTCTTTCAGGAGCTGTGTTTGGATATTCCGGAGTGAATGAGAGTATATGCTGTAAAGAGAAATAACTGCTTCTAAAACCAAAAGGCAGCTATCTAACTGAATGGTTGTCAATGCGTGCACTCAACTTCCAGAGATAAACCCGTGTGTGGATTCAGCAGTCTGCAAACACTTTCTCTGCAGAGTCCCAAAACTGGCGTTTTCAGCCCATTACCGGCATATGGAAGAAACAGCAGTAAGCACAGGGAAATATCTGCTTCTAAATCCAAAACGCAGCTATCTAACAGAACGGTTGTCAATGTGTGCACTCAACTTCCAGAGTTAAACCCGTGTGTGGATTCAGCAGTCTGCAAACATCTTCTCTGCAGGGTCCCAAACCAGGCGTTTTCAGCCCAATACCGGCATATGGAAGAAACTGCAGTAAGCACAGGGAAATATCTGCTTCTAAATCCAAAACGCAGCTATCTAACAGAACGGTTGTCAATGTGTGCACTCAACTTCCAGAGTTAAACCCGTGTGTGGATTCAGCAGTCTGCAAACACTTTCTCTGCAGAGTCCCAAAACAGGCGTTTTCAGCCCATTACCGGCATATGGAAGAAACAGCAGTAAGCACAGGGAAATATCTGCTTCTAAATCCAAAACGCAGCTATCTAACAGAACGGTTGTCAATGTGTGCACTCAACTTCCAGAGATAAACCCGTGTGTGGATTCAGCAGTCTGCAAACACTTTCTCTGCAGAGTGCCAAAGCAGGCGTTTTCAGCCCATTACCGGCATGTGGAAGAAACAGCAGTAAGCACAGGGAAATATCTGCTTCTAAATCCAAAACGCAGCTATCTAACAGAACGGTTGTCAATGTGTGCACTCAACTTCCAGAGTTAAACCCGTGTGTGGATTCAGCAGTCTGCAAACACTTTCTCTGCAGAGTCCCAAACCAGGCGTTTTCAGCCCATTACCGGCATATGGAAGAAACAGCAGTAAGCCCAGGGAAATATCTGCTTCTAAATCCAAAACGCAGCTATCTAACAGAACGGTTGTCAATGTGTGCACTCAACTTCCAGAGTTAAACCCGTGTGTGGATTCAGCAGTCTGCAAACACTTTCTCTGCAGAGTCCCAAAACAGGCGTTTTCAGCCCATTACCGGCATATGGAAGAAACAGCAGTAAGCACAGGGAAATATCTGCTTCTAAATCCAAAACGCAGCTATCTAACAGAACGGTTGTCAATGTGTGCACTCAACTTCCAGAGTTAAACCCGTGTGTGGATTCAGCAGTCTGCAAACATCTTCTCTGCAGAGTCCCAAAACAGGCGTTTTCAGCCCATTACCGGCATATGGAAGAAACAGCAGTAAGCACAGGGAAATATCTGCTTCTAAATCCAAAACGCAGCTATCTAACAGAACGATTGTCAATGTGTGCACTCAACTTCCAGAGTTAAACCCGTGTGTGGATTCAGCAGTCTGCAAACACTTTCTCTGCAGAGTCCCAAAACAGGCGTTTTCAGCCCATTACCGGCATATGGAAGAAACAGCAGTAAGCCCAGGGAAATATCTGCTTCTAAATCCAAAACGCAGCTATCTAACAGAACGGTTGTCAATGTGTGCACTCAACTTCCAGAGTTAAACCCGTATGTGGATTCAGCAGTCTGCAAACACTTTCTCTGCAGAGTCCCAAAACAGGCGTTTTCAGCCCATTACCGGCATATGGAAGAAACTGCAGTAAGCACAGGGAAATATCTGCTTCTAAATCCAAAACGCAGCTATCTAACAGAACGGTTGTCAATGTGTGCACTCAACTTCCAGAGTTAAACCCGTGTGTGGATTCAGCAGTCTGCAAACATCTTCTCTGCAGGGTCCCAAACCAGGCGTTTTCAGCCCATTACCGGCATATGGAAGAAACAGCAGTAAGCCCAGGGAAATATCTGCTTCTAAATCCAAAACGCAGCTATCTAACAGAACGGTTGTCAATGTGTGCACTCAACTTCCAGAGTTAAACCCGTGTGTGGATTCAGCAGTCTGCAAACACTTTCTCTGCAGAGTCCCAAAACAGGCGTTTTCAGCCCATTACCGGCATATGGAAGAAACAGCAGTAAGCCCAGGGAAATATCTGCTTCTAAATCCAAAACGCAGCTATCTAACAGAACGGTTGTCAATGTGTGCACTCAACTTCCAGAGTTAAACCCGTGTGTGGATTCAGCAGTCTGCAAACACTTTCTGTGCAGAGTCTCAAAACAGGCCTTTCCGGCCCAGTACCGGCATATATAAGAAAGAGCATTAAGACTGCGTCTAAAACTCAGAAGAAACGTTTCTTTCAAACTGCTCGGCCTTGTGTTCTTTGGCCTAAGGGAGTTGAAACTATGTTTAGATTCAGCGAGATAGAAACACGTTTATTCTCGGAGCTGTCTTTGGATATTCCAGATTGAATGGGAGTATATGCTGTAAAGAGAAATATCTGTTTCTAAAACCAAAATGGATCTTTCTAGCAGAGTGGTTGTGAATGTGTGCCTTCTGCTTAAAGAGGTAAACTGCTCTTCTCATGCAGCACTTTAGAAACCCTTTCTATGCAAATTCTCATACAGACCTTTCCAGCGAAACACCAGCCTGTAGGAAATAGCAGTAAGACTGCATCTTTAACATGGAAGAAACTGTTTTCAAACTGCTCTGCTGTGTGTTCATTCATATAAGAGACTTGAATATATGTTCAGTTTCAGCTAGTTAGCAACACGTTTCTTCCAGGAGCTGTGTTTGCCTATTCCAGAGTATACTGGAGTATAAGATGTAAAGACAAATGTCTCGTTCCAAAAGAAAAACGGATGATCTAATGGAATGGTTGTCAATGTGTGCATTCAACTTACTGAGCTAAACTGCTGTTTGTATGCAGCAGTTTAGAAAACATTTCTGTGTAGATTCTCAAACAGACATTTCCAGCAAAATACCGGCCTATAAGAAATAGCAGTAAGACTGCGTCTAAAACTCAGAGGGAACGTTTCTTTCAAACTGCTCTGCAGTGTGTTCGTTCACCAAAGGTCGTTGACTCTAAGTTTGGATTCAGCGAGTTTGAAACACGTTTATTCTAGGAGCTGCATTTCGATATTCCAGAGTGTATGGGAGTAAATGCTGTAAAGAGAAATATCTGTTTCTAAAACCAAAACGGAGCTATCTAACAGAATGGTTGTGAATGTGTGCATTCAACTTAAAGGGTTAATCTGCTCTTCTTAGGCAGCAGTTTAGAAACCCTTTATATGCAAATTCTAAAATCAACATTTGCAGCAAAACACCAGCCTAAAACAAGTAGCAGTAAGACTGCATCTATAACATAGAAGAAACGTTTTCTTCAAAATGCTCTGCTCTGTGTTCATTCACCTAAGAGTCTTGAGTATATGTTCAGATTCAGCGAGTAAGAAACACGTTTCTTCCAGGAGCTGCATTTGCATATTCCAGAGTGTACTGGAGTATAAGGTTTAAAGTGAAATATCTGGTTCTAAAACAAACACGGAGCCATCTAACAGAATGGTTGTCACTGTGTGCATTCAGCTTATTGAGATAAACTGTTGTTTCTATGCAGCAGTTTAGAAAAGATTTTTGTGCAGATTCTAACACAGACATTCCCAGCAAAATACTGGCCTCTAAGAAATAGCAATAAGACTGCGTCTAAAACTCAAATAAAACGTTTCTTTCAAACTGCTGTGCTGTGTGTTCGTTCACCTAAGGGAGTTGAATCTATGTTTAGATTCAGCGACTTAGAAACACGTCTATTCTGGGAGCTGCGTTTGGCTATTCCAGAATGAATGGGAGTATATGCTGTAACTAGAAACACAGGCTTCTAAAACCAAAACGGAGCTAGCTAACAGAATGATTGTGAATGAGGGCATTCAACTTAACGAATTAAACTGCTCCACTTAAGCAGCAGTTTACAAACCATTTATATGGAAATTCTAAAACCAACATTTCCAGGAAAACACCAGCCTAAAAACAATAGCAGTAACAGGGCATCTATAACATGGAAGAAATGTTTTTTTCAAACTCCTCTGCTGTGTGTTCATTCACCTAAGAGACTTCAATATATGCACAGATTCAGCGAGTTACAAACACGTTTCTTCCAGGAGCTGCGTATGCATATATCAGAGCGTACTGGGGTACAAGATGTAAAGAGAAATATCTGATTATACTTAGAAACCCGTTTCTTTCAGGAGCTGTGTTTGGATATTCCGGAGTGAATGAGAGTATATGCTGTAAAGAGAAATAACTGCTTCTAAAACCAAAAGGCAGCTATCTAACTGAATGGTTGTCAATGCGTGCACTCAACTTCCAGAGATAAACCCGTGTGTGGATTCAGCAGTCTGCAAACACTTTCCCTGCAGAGTCCCAAAACTGGCGTTTTCAGCCCATTACCGGCATATGGAAGAAACAGCAGTAAGCACAGGGAAATATCTGCTTCTAAATCCAAAACGCAGCTATCTAACAGAACGGTTGTCAATGTGTGCACTCAACTTCCAGAGTTAAACCCGTGTGTGGATTCAGCAGTCTGCAAACACTTTCTCTGCAGAGTCCCAAAACAGGCGTTTTCAGCCCATTACCGGCATATGGAAGAAACAGCAGTAAGCACAGGGAAATATCTGCTTCTAAATCCAAAACGCAGCTATCTAACAGAACGGTTGTCAATGTGTGCACTCAACTTCCAGAGTTAAACCCGTGTGTGGATTCAGCAGTCTGCAAACATCTTCTCTGCAGGGTCCCAAACCAGGCGTTTTCACCCCATTACCGGCATATGGAAGAAACAGCAGTAAGCCCAGGGAAATATCTGCTTCTACATCCAAAACGCAGCTATCTAACAGAACGATTGTCAATGTGTGCACTCAACTTCCAGAGTTAAACCCGTGTGTGGATTCAGCAGTCTGCAAACACTTTGTCTGCAGAGTCCCAAAAGAGGCGATTTCAGCCCATTACCGGCATATGGAAAAAACAGCAGTAAACACAGGGAAATATCTGCTTCTAAATCCAAAACGCAGCTATCTAACAGAACGGTTGTCAATGTGTGCACTCAACTTCCAGAGTTAAACCCGTGTGTGGATTCAGCAGTCTGCAAACACTTTCTTTGCAGAGTCCCAAAACAGGCGTTTTCAGCTCATTACCGGCATATGGAAGAAACTGCAGTAAGCACAGGGAAATATCTGCTTCTAAATCCAAAACGCAGCTATCTAACAGAACGGTTGTCAATGTGTGCACTCAACTTCCAGAGTTAAACCAGTGTGTGGATTCAGCAGTCTGCAAACACTTTCTCTGCAGAGTCCCAAAACAGGCGTTTTCAGCCCATTACCGGCATATGGAAGAAACTGCAGTAAGCACAGGGAAATATCTGCTTCTAAATCCAAAACGCAGCTATCTAACAGAACGGTTGTCAATGTGTGCACTCAACTTCCAGAGTTAAACCCGTGTGTGGATTCAGCAGTCTGCAAACACTTTCTGTGCAGAGTCTCAAAACAGGCCTTTCCGGCCCAGTACCGGCATATATAAGAAAGAGCATTAAGACTGCGTCTAAAACTCAGAAGAAACGTTTCTTTCAAACTGCTCGGCCTTGTGTTCTTTGGCCTAAGGGAGTTGAAACTATGTTTAGATTCAGCGAGATAGAAACACGTTTATTCTCGGAGCTGTCTTTGGATATTCCAGATTGAATGGGAGTATATGCTGTAAAGAGAAATATCTGTTTCTAAAACCAAAATGGATCTTTCTAGCAGAGTGGTTGTGAATGTGTGCCTTCTGCTTAAAGAGGTAAACTGCTCTTCTCATGCAGCACTTTAGAAACCCTTTCTATGCAAATTCTCATACAGACCTTTCCAGCGAAACACCAGCCTGTAGGAAATAGCAGTAAGACTGCATCTTTAACATGGAAGAAACTGTTTTCAAACTGCTCTGCTGTGTGTTCATTCATATAAGAGACTTGAATATATGTTCAGTTTCAGCTAGTTAGCAACACGTTTCTTCCAGGAGCTGTGTTTGCCTATTCCAGAGTATACTGGAGTATAAGATGTAAAGACAAATGTCTCGTTCCAAAAGAAAAACGGATGATCTAATGGAATGGTTGTCAATGTGTGCATTCAACTTACTGAGCTAAACTGCTGTTTGTATGCAGCAGTTTAGAAAACATTTCTGTGTAGATTCTCAAACAGACATTTCCAGCAAAATACCGGCCTATAAGAAATAGCAGTAAGACTGCGTCTAAAACTCAGAGGGAACGTTTCTTTCAAACTGCTCTGCAGTGTGTTCGTTCACCAAAGGTCGTTGACTCTAAGTTTGGATTCAGCGAGTTTGAAACACGTTTATTCTAGGAGCTGCATTTCGATATTCCAGAGTGTATGGGAGTAAATGCTGTAAAGAGAAATATCTGTTTCTAAAACCAAAACGGAGCTATCTAACAGAATGGTTGTGAATGTGTGCATTCAACTTAAAGGGTTAATCTGCTCTTCTTAGGCAGCAGTTTAGAAACCCTTTATATGCAAATTCTAAAATCAACATTTGCAGCAAAACACCAGCCTAAAACAAGTAGCAGTAAGACTGCATCTATAACATAGAAGAAACGTTTTCTTCAAAATGCTCTGCTCTGTGTTCATTCACCTAAGAGTCTTGAGTATATGTTCAGATTCAGCGAGTAAGAAACACGTTTCTTCCAGGAGCTGCATTTGCATATTCCAGAGTGTACTGGAGTATAAGGTTTAAAGTGAAATATCTGGTTCTAAAACAAACACGGAGCCATCTAACAGAATGGTTGTCACTGTGTGCATTCAGCTTATTGAGATAAACTGTTGTTTCTATGCAGCAGTTTAGAAAAGATTTTTGTGCAGATTCTAACACAGACATTCCCAGCAAAATACTGGCCTCTAAGAAATAGCAATAAGACTGCGTCTAAAACTCAAATAAAACGTTTCTTTCAAACTGCTGTGCTGTGTGTTCGTTCACCTAAGGGAGTTGAATCTATGTTTAGATTCAGCGACTTAGAAACACGTCTATTCTGGGAGCTGCGTTTGGCTATTCCAGAATGAATGGGAGTATATGCTGTAACTAGAAACACAGGCTTCTAAAACCAAAACGGAGCTAGCTAACAGAATGATTGTGAATGAGGGCATTCAACTTAACGAATTAAACTGCTCCACTTAAGCAGCAGTTTACAAACCATTTATATGGAAATTCTAAAACCAACATTTCCAGGAAAACACCAGCCTAAAAACAATAGCAGTAACAGGGCATCTATAACATGGAAGAAATGTTTTTTTCAAACTCCTCTGCTGTGTGTTCATTCACCTAAGAGACTTCAATATATGCACAGATTCAGCGAGTTACAAACACGTTTCTTCCAGGAGCTGCGTATGCATATATCAGAGCGTACTGGGGTACAAGATGTAAAGAGAAATATCTGATTATACTTAGAAACCCGTTTCTTTCAGGAGCTGTGTTTGGATATTCCGGAGTGAATGAGAGTATATGCTGTAAAGAGAAATAACTGCTTCTAAAACCAAAAGGCAGCTATCTAACTGAATGGTTGTCAATGCGTGCACTCAACTTCCAGAGATAAACCCGTGTGTGGATTCAGCAGTCTGCAAACACTTTCCCTGCAGAGTCCCAAAACTGGCGTTTTCAGCCCATTACCGGCATATGGAAGAAACAGCAGTAAGCACAGGGAAATATCTGCTTCTAAATCCAAAACGCAGCTATCTAACAGAACGGTTGTCAATGTGTGCACTCAACTTCCAGAGTTAAACCCGTGTGTGGATTCAGCAGTCTGCAAACATCTTCTCTGCAGGGTCCCAAACCAGGCGTTTTCAGCCCAATACCGGCATATGGAAGAAACTGCAGTAAGCACAGGGAAATATCTGCTTCTAAATCCAAAACGCAGCTATCTAACAGAACGGTTGTCAATGTGTGCACTCAACTTCCAGAGTTAAACCCGTGTGTGGATTCAGCAGTCTGCAAACACTTTCTCTGCAGAGTCCCAAAACAGGCGTTTTCAGCCCATTACCGGCATATGGAAGAAACAGCAGTAAGCACAGGGAAATATCTGCTTCTAAATCCAAAACGCAGCTATCTAACAGAACGGTTGTCAATGTGTGCACTCAACTTCCAGAGATAAACCCGTGTGTGGATTCAGCAGTCTGCAAACACTTTCTCTGCAGAGTGCCAAAGCAGGCGTTTTCAGCCCATTACCGGCATGTGGAAGAAACAGCAGTAAGCACAGGGAAATATCTGCTTCTAAATCCAAAACGCAGCTATCTAACAGAACGGTTGTCAATGTGTGCACTCAACTTCCAGAGTTAAACCCGTGTGTGGATTCAGCAGTCTGCAAACACTTTCTCTGCAGAGTCCCAAACCAGGCGTTTTCAGCCCATTACCGGCATATGGAAGAAACAGCAGTAAGCCCAGGGAAATATCTGCTTCTAAATCCAAAACGCAGCTATCTAACAGAACGGTTGTCAATGTGTGCACTCAACTTGCAGAGTTAAACCCGTGTGTGGATTCAGCAGTCTGCAAACACTTTCTCTGCAGAGTCCCAAAACAGGCGTTTTCAGCCCATTACCGGCATATGGAAGAAACAGCAGTAAGCACAGGGAAATATCTGCTTCTAAATCCAAAACGCAGCTATCTAACAGAACGGTTGTCAATGTGTGCACTCAACTTCCAGAGTTAAACCCGTGTGTGGATTCAGCAGTCTGCAAACATCTTCTCTGCAGAGTCCCAAACCAGGCGTTTTCAGCCCATTACCGGCATATGGAAGAAACAGCAGTAAGCACAGGGAAATATCTGCTTCTAAATCCAAAACGCAGCTATCTAACAGAACGATTGTCAATGTGTGCACTCAACTTCCAGAGTTAAACCCGTGTGTGGATTCAGCAGTCTGCAAACACTTTCTCTGCAGAGTCCCAAAACAGGCGTTTTCAGCCCATTACCGGCATATGGAAGAAACAGCAGTAAGCCCAGGGAAATATCTGCTTCTAAATCCAAAACGCAGCTATCTAACAGAACGGTTGTCAATGTGTGCACTCAACTTCCAGAGTTAAACCCGTGTGTGGATTCAGCAGTCTGCAAACATCTTCTCTGCAGGGTCCCAAACCAGGCGTTTTCAGCCCATTACCGGCATATGGAAGAAACTGCAGTAAGCACAGGGAAATATCTGCTTCTAAATCCAAAACGCAGCTATCTAACAGAACGGTTGTCAATGTGTGCACTCAACTTCCAGAGTTAAACCCGTGTGTGGATTCAGCAGTCTGCAAACACTTTCTCTGCAGAGTCCCAAAACAGGCGTTTTCAGCCCATTACCGGCATATGGAAGAAACAGCAGTAAGCCCAGGGAAATATCTGCTTCTAAATCCAAAACGCAGCTATCTAACAGAACGGTTGTCAATGTGTGCACTCAACTTCCAGAGTTAAACCCGTGTGTGGATTCAGCAGTCTGCAAACACTTTCTCTGCAGAGTCCCAAAACAGGCGTTTTCAGCCCATTACCGGCATATGGAAGAAACTGCAGTAAGCACAGGGAAATATCTGCTTCTAAATCCAAAACGCAGCTATCTAACAGAACGGTTGTCAATGTGTGCACTCAACTTCCAGAGTTAAACCCGTGTGTGGATTCAGCAGTCTGCAAACACTTTCTCTGCAGAGTCCCAAAACAGGCGTTTTCAGCCCATTACCGGCATATGGAAGAAACAGCAGTAAGCACAGGGAAATATCTGCTTCTAAATCCAAAACGCAGCTATCTAACAGAACGGTTGTCAATGTGTGCACTCAACTTCCAGAGTTAAACCCGTGTGTGGATTCAGCAGTCTGCAAACATCTTCTCTGCAGAGTCCCAAACCAGGGGTTTTCAGCCCATTACCGGCATATGGAAGAAACAGCAGTAAGCCCAGGGAAATATCTACTTCTAAATCCAAAACGCAGCTATCTAACAGAACGGTTGTCAATGTGTGCACTCAACTTCCAGAGTTAAACCCGTGTGTGGATTCAGCAGTCTGCAAACACTTTCTCTGCAGAGTCCCAAAACAGGCGTTTTCAGCCCATTACCGGCATATGGAAGAAACAGCAGTCAGCAAAGGGAAATATCTGCTTCCAAATCCAAAACGCAGCTATCTAACAGAACGGTTGTCAATGTGTGCACTCAACTTCCAGAGTTAAACCCGTGTGTGGATTCAGCAGTCTGCAAACATCTTCTCTGCAGAGTCCCAAAACAGGCGTTTTCAGCCCATTACCGGCATATGGAAGAAACAGCAGTAAGCCCAGGGAAATATCTGCTTCTAAATCCAAAACGCAGCTATCTAACAGAACGGTTGTCAATGTGTGCACTCAACTTCCAGAGATAAACCCGTGTGTGGATTCAGCAGTCTGCAAACACTTTCTCTGCAGAGTCCCAAAACAGGCGTTTTCAGCCCATTACCGGCATATGGAAGAAACAGCAGTAAGCACAGGGAAATATCTGCTTCTAAATCCAAAACGCAGCTATCTAACAGAACGGTTGTCAATGTGTGCACTCAACTTCCAGAGTTAAACCCGTGTGAGGATTCAGCAGTCTGCAAACACTTTCTCTGCAGAGTGCCAAAGCAGGCGTTTTCAGCCCATTACCGGCATATGGAAGAAACAGCAGTAAGCACAGGGAAATATCTGCTTCTAAATCCAAAACGCAGCTATCTAACAGAACGGTTGTCAATGTGTGCACTCAACTTCCAGAGTTAAACCCGTGTGTGGATTCAGCAGTCTGCAAACACTTTCTCTGCAGAGTCCCAAAACAGGCGTTTTCAGCCCATTACCGGCATATGGAAGAAACAGCAGTAAGCCCAGGGAAATATCTGCTTCTAAATCCAAAACGCAGCTATCTAACAGAACGGTTGTCAATGTGTGCACTCAACTTCCAGAGTTAAACCCGTGTGTGGATTCAGCAGTCTGCAAACACTTTCTCTGCAGAGTCCCAAAACAGGCGTTTTCAGCCCATTACCGGCATATGGAAGAAACAGCAGTAAGCACAGGGAAATATCTGCTTCTAAATCCAAAACGCAGCTATCTAACAGAACGGTTGTCAATGTGTGCACTCAACTTCCAGAGTTAAACCCGTGTGTGGATTCAGCAGTCTGCAAACACTTTCTCTGCAGAGTCCCAAAACAGGCGTTTTCAGCCCATTACCGGCATATGGAAGAAACAGCAGTAAGCACAGGGAAATATCTGCTTCTAAATCCAAAACGCAGCTATCTAACAGAACGGTTGTCAATGTGTGCACTCAACTTCCAGAGTTAAACCCGTGTGTGGATTCAGCAGTCTGCAAACACTTTCTCTGCAGAGTCCCAAAAGAGGAGTTTTCAGCCCATTACCGGCATATGGAAGAAACAGCAGTAAGCCCAGGGAAATATCTGCTTCTAAATCCAAAACGCAGCTATCTAACAGAACGGTTGTCAATGTGTTCACTCAACTTCCAGAGTTAAACCCGTGTGTGGATTCAGCAGTCTGCAAACACTTTCTCTGCAGAGTCCCAAAACAGGCGTTTTCAGCCCATTACCGGCATATGGAAGAAACAGCAGTAAGCACAGGGAAATATCTGCTTCTAAATCCAAAACGCAGCTATCTAACAGAACGGTTGTCAATGTGTGCACTCAACTTCCAGAGTTAAACCCGTGTGTGGATTCAGCAGTCTGCAAACATCTTCTCTGCAGGGTCCCAAACCAGGCGTTTTCACCCCATTACCGGCATATGGAAGAAACAGCAGTAAGCCCAGGGAAATATCTGCTTCTACATCCAAAACGCAGCTATCTAACAGAACGATTGTCAATGTGTGCACTCAACTTCCAGAGTTAAACCCGTGTGTGGATTCAGCAGTCTGCAAACACTTTGTCTGCAGAGTCCCAAAAGAGGCGATTTCAGCCCATTACCGGCATATGGAAAAAACAGCAGTAAACACAGGGAAATATCTGCTTCTAAATCCAAAACGCAGCTATCTAACAGAACGGTTGTCAATGTGTGCACTCAACTTCCAGAGTTAAACCCGTGTGTGGATTCAGCAGTCTGCAAACACTTTCTTTGCAGAGTCCCAAAACAGGCGTTTTCAGCTCATTACCGGCATATGGAAGAAACTGCAGTAAGCACAGGGAAATATCTGCTTCTAAATCCAAAACGCAGCTATCTAACAGAACGGTTGTCAATGTGTGCACTCAACTTCCAGAGTTAAACCAGTGTGTGGATTCAGCAGTCTGCAAACACTTTCTCTGCAGAGTCCCAAAACAGGCGTTTTCAGCCCATTACCGGCATATGGAAGAAACTGCAGTAAGCACAGGGAAATATCTGCTTCTAAATCCAAAACGCAGCTATCTAACAGAACGGTTGTCAATGTGTGCACTCAACTTCCAGAGTTAAACCCGTGTGTGGATTCAGCAGTCTGCAAACACTTTCTCTGCAGAGTGCCAAAGCAGGCGTTTTCAGCCCATTACCGGCATGTGGAAGAAACAGCAGAAAGCACAGGGAAATATCTGCTTCTAAATCCAAAACGCAGCTATCTAACAGAACGGTTGTCAATGTGTGCACTCAACTTCCAGAGTTAAACCCGTGTGTGGATTCAGCAGTCTGCAAACACTTTCTCTGCAGAGTCCCAAACCAGGCGTTTTCAGCCCATTACCGGCATATGGAAGAAACAGCAGTAAGCCCAGGGAAATATCTGCTTCTAAATCCAAAACGCAGCTATCTAACAGAACGGTTGTCAATGTGTGCACTCAACTTCCAGAGTTAAACCCGGGTGTGGATTCAGCAGTCTGCAAACACTTTCTCTGCACAGTCCCAAAACAGGCGTTTTCAGCCCATTACCGGCATATGGAAGAAACAGCAGTAAGCACAGGGAAATATCTGCTTCTAAATCCAAAACGCAGCTATCTAACAGAACGGTTGTCAATGTGTGCACTCAACTTCCAGAGTTAAACCCGTGTGTGGATTCAGCAGTCTGCAAACATCTTCTCTGCAGAGTCCCAAACCAGGCGTTTTCAGCCCATTACGGGCATATGGAAGAAACAGCAGTAAGCACAGGGAAATATCTGCTTCTAAATCCAAAACGCAGCTATCTAACAGAACGATTGTCAATGTGTGCACTCAACTTCCAGAGTTAAACCCGTGTGTGGATTCAGCAGTCTGCAAACACTTTCTCTGCTGAGTCCCAAAACAGGCGTTTTCAGCCCATTACCGGCATATGGAAGAAACAGCAGTAAGAAAAGGGAAATATCTGCTTCTAAATCCAAAACGCAGCTATCTAACAGAACGGTTGTCAATGTGTGCACTCAACTTCCAGAGTTAAACCCGTGTGTGGATTCAGCAGTCTGCAAACACTTTCTCTGCAGAGTCCCAAAACAGGCGTTTTCAGCCCATTACCGGCATATGGAAGAAACAGCAGTAAGCACAGGGAAATATCTGCTTCTAAATCCAAAACGCAGCTATCTAACAGAACGGTTGTCAATGTGTGCACTCAACTTCCAGAGTTAAACCCGTGTGTGGATTCAGCAGTCTGCAAACATCTTCTCTGCAGAGTCCCAAACCAGGCGTTTTCAGCCCATTACCGGCATATGGAAGAAACAGCAGTAAGCCCAGGGAAATATCTGCTTCTAAATCCAAAACGCAGCTATCTAACAGAACGGTTGTCAATGTGTTCACTCAACTTCCAGAGTTAAACCCGTGTGTGTATTCAGCAGTCTGCAAACACTTTCTCTGCAGAGTCCCAAAACAGGCGTTTTCAGCCCATTACCGGCATATGGAAGAAACAGCAGTAAGCACAGGGAAATATCTGCTTCTAAATCCAAAACGCAGCTATCTAACAGAACGGTTGTCAATGTGTGCACTCAACTTCCAGAGTTAAACCCGTGTGTGGATTCAGCAGTCTGCAAACATCTTCTCTGCAGGGTCCCAAACCAGGCGTTTTCACCCCATTACCGGCATATGGAAGAAACAGCAGTAAGCCCAGGGAAATATCTGCTTCTACATCCAAAACGCAGCTATCTAACAGAACGATTGTCAATGTGTGCACTCAACTTCCAGAGTTAAACCCGTGTGTGGATTCAGCAGTCTGCAAACACTTTGTCTGCAGAGTCCCAAAAGAGGCGATTTCAGCCCATTACCGGCATATGGAAAAAACAGCAGTAAACACAGGGAAATATCTGCTTCTAAATCCAAAACGCAGCTATCTAACAGAACGGTTGTCAATGTGTGCACTCAACTTCCAGAGTTAAACCCGTGTGTGGATTCAGCAGTCTGCAAACATCTTCTCTGCAGAGTCCCAAACCAGGCGTTTTCAGCCCATTACCGGCATATGGAAGAAACAGCAGTAAGCACAGGGAAATATCTGCTTCTAAATCCAAAACGCAGCTATCTAACAGAACGGTTGTCAATGTGTGCACTCAACTTCCAGAGTTAAACCCGTGTGTGGATTCAGCAGTCTGCAAACACTTTCTCTGCAGAGTCCCAAAACAGGCGTTTTCAGCCCATTACCGGCATATGGAAGAAACAGCAGTGAGCACAGGGAAATATCTGCTTCTAAATCCAAAACGCAGCTATCTAACAGAACGGTTGTCAATGTGTGCACTCAACTTCCAGAGTTAAACCCGTGTGTGGATTCAGCAGTCTGCAAACACTTTCTCTGCAGAGTCCCAAAACAGGCGTTTTCAGCCCATTACCGGCATATGGAAGAAACAGCAGTCAGCACAGGGAAATATCTGCTTCTAAATCCAAAACGCAGCTATCTAACAGAACGGTTGTCAATGTGTGCACTCAACTTCCAGAGTTAAACCCGTGTGTGGATTCAGCAGTCTGCAAATACTTTCTCTGCAGAGTCCCAAAGCAGGCGTTTTCAGCCCATTACCGGCATATGGAAGAAACAGCAGTAAGCCCAGGGAAATATCTGCTTCTAAATCCAAAACGCAGCTATCTAACAGAACGGTTGTCAATGTGTGCACTCAACTTCCAGAGTTAAACCCGTGTGTGGATTCAGCAGTCTGCAAACACTTTCTCTGCAGAGTCCCAAAACAGGCGTTTTCATCCCATTACCGGCATATGGAAGAAACAGCAGTAAGCACAGGGAAATATCTGCTTCTAAATCCAAAACGCAGCTATCTAACAGAACGGTTGTCAATGTGTGCACTCAACTTCCAGAGTTAAACCCGTGTGTGGATTCAGCAGTCTGCAAACACTTTCTCTGCAGAGTCCCAAACCAGGCGTTTTCAGCCCATTACCGGCATATGGAAGAAACAGCAGTAAGCCCAGGGAAATATCTGCTTCTAAATCCAAAACGCAGCTATCTAACAGAACGGTTGTCAATGTGTGCACTCAGCTTCCAGAGTTAAACCCGTGTGTGGATTCAGCAGTCTGCAAACACTTTCTCTGCAGAGTCCCAAAACAGGCGTTTTCAGCCCATTACGGGCATATGGAAGAAACTGCAGTAAGCACAGGGAAATATCTGCTTCTAAATCCAAAACGCAGCTATCTAACAGAACGGTTGTCAATGTGTGCACTCAACTTCCAGAGTTAAACCCGTGTGTGGATTCAGCAGTCTGCAAACACTTTCTGTGCAGAGTCTCAAAACAGGCCTTTCCGGCCCAGTACCGGCATATATAAGAAAGAGCATTAAGACTGCGTCTAAAACTCAGAAGAAACGTTTCTTTCAAACTGCTCGGCCTTGTGTTCTTTGGCCTAAGGGAGTTGAAACTATGTTTAGATTCAGCGAGATAGAAACACGTTTATTCTCGGAGCTGTCTTTGGATATTCCAGATTGAATGGGAGTATATGCTGTAAAGAGAAATATCTGTTTCTAAAACCAAAATGGATCTATCTAGCAGAGTGGTTGTGAATGTGTGCCTTCTGCTTAAAGAGGTAAACTGCTCTTCTCATGCAGCACTTTAGAAACCCTTTCTATGCAAATTCTCATACAGACCTTTCCAGCGAAACACCAGCCTGTAGGAAATAGCAGTAAGACTGCATCTTTAACATGGAAGAAACTGTTTTCAAACTGCTCTGCTGTGTGTTCATTCATATAAGAGACTTGAATATATGTTCAGTTTCAGCTAGTTAGCAACACGTTTCTTCCAGGAGCTGTGTTTGCCTATTCCAGAGTATACTGGAGTATAAGATGTAAAGACAAATGTCTCGTTCCAAAAGAAAAACGGATGATCTAATGGAATGGTTGTCAATGTGTGCATTCAACTTACTGAGCTAAACTGCTGTTTGTATGCAGCAGTTTAGAAAACATTTCTGTGTAGATTCTCAAACAGACATTTCCAGCAAAATACCGGCCTATAAGAAATAGCAGTAAGACTGCGTCTAAAACTCAGAGGGAACGTTTCTTTCAAACTGCTCTGCAGTGTGTTCGTTCACCAAAGGTCGTTGACTCTAAGTTTGGATTCAGCGAGTTTGAAACACGTTTATTCTAGGAGCTGCATTTCGATATTCCAGAGTGTATGGGAGTAAATGCTGTAAAGAGAAATATCTGTTTCTAAAACCAAAACGGAGCTATCTAACAGAATGGTTGTGAATGTGTGCATTCAACTTAAAGGGTTAATCTGCTCTTCTTAGGCAGCAGTTTAGAAACCCTTTATATGCAAATTCTAAAATCAACATTTGCAGCAAAACACCAGCCTAAAACAAGTAGCAGTAAGACTGCATCTATAACATAGAAGAAACGTTTTCTTCAAAATGCTCTGCTCTGTGTTCATTCACCTAAGAGTCTTGAGTATATGTTCAGATTCAGCGAGTAAGAAACACGTTTCTTCCAGGAGCTGCATTTGCATATTCCAGAGTGTACTGGAGTATAAGGTTTAAAGTGAAATATCTGGTTCTAAAACAAACACGGAGCCATCTAACAGAATGGTTGTCACTGTGTGCATTCAGCTTATTGAGATAAACTGTTGTTTCTATGCAGCAGTTTAGAAAAGACTTTTGTGCAGATTCTAACACAGACATTCCCAGCAAAATACTGGCCTCTAAGAAATAGCAATAAGACTGCGTCTAAAACTCAAATAAAACGTTTCTTTCACACTGCTGTGCTGTGTGTTCGGTCACCTAAGGGAGTTGAATCTATGTTTAGATTCAGCGACTTAGAAACACGTCTATTCTGGGAGCTGCGTTTGGCTATTCCAGAATGAATGGGAGTATATGCTGTAACTAGAAACACAGGCTTCTAAAACCAAAACGGAGCTAGCTAACAGAATGATTGTGAATGAGGGCATTCAACTTAACGAATTAAACTGCTCCACTTAAGCAGCAGTTTACAAACCATTTATATGGAAATTCTAAAACCAACATTTCCAGGAAAACACCAGCCTAAAAACAATAGCAGTAACAGGGCATCTATAACATGGAAGAAATGTTTTTTTCAAACTCCTCTGCTGTGTGTTCATTCACCTAAGAGACTTCAATATATGCACAGATTCAGCGAGTTACAAACACGTTTCTTCCAGGAGCTGCGTATGCATATATCAGAGTGTACTGGGGTACAAGATGTAAAGAGAAATATCTGATTATACTTAGAAACCCGTTTCTTTCAGGAGCTGTGTTTGGATATTCCGGAGTGAATGAGAGTATATGCTGTAAAGAGAAATAACTGCTTCTAAAACCAAAAGGCAGCTATCTAACTGAATGGTTGTCAATGCGTGCACTCAACTTCCAGAGATAAACCCGTGTGTGGATTCAGCAGTCTGCAAACACTTTCTCTGCAGAGTCCCAAAACAGGCGTTTTCAGCCCATTACCGGCATGTGGAAGAAACAGCAGTAAGCACAGGGAAATATCTGCTTCTAAATCCAAAACGCAGCTATCTAACAGAACGGTTGTCAATGTGTGCACTCAACTTCCAGAGTTAAACCCGTGTGTGGATTCAGCAGTCTGCAAACACTTTCTCTGCAGAGTCCCAAAACAGGCGTTTTCAGCCCATTACCGGCATATGGAAGAAACAGCCATAAGCACAGGGAAATATCTGCTTCTAAATCCAAAACGCAGCTATCTAACAGAACGGTTGTCAATGTGTGCACTCAACTTCCAGAGTTAAACCCGTGTGTGGATTCAGCAGTCTGCAAACATCTTCTCTGCAGAGTCCCAAACCAGGCGTTTTCAGCCCATTACCGGCATATGGAAGAAACAGCAGTAAGCACAGGGAAATATCTGCTTCTAAATCCAAAACGCAGCTATCTAACAGAACGGTTGTCAATGTGTGCACTCAACTTCCAGAGTTAAACCCGTGTGTGGATTCAGCAGTCTGCAAACACTTTCTCTGCAGAGTCCCAAAACAGTCGTTTTCAGCCCATTACCGGCATATGGAAGAAACAGCAGTAAGCACAGGGAAATATCTGCTTCTAAATCCAAAACGCAGCTATCTAACAGAACGGTTGTCAATGTGTGCACTCAACTTCCAGAGTTAAACCCGTGTGTGGATTCAGCAGTCTGCAAACACTTCCTCTGCAGAGTCCCAAAACAGGCGTTTTCAGCCCATTACCGGCATATGGAAGAAACAGCAGTCAGCACAGGGAAATATCTGCTTCTAAATCCAAAACGCAGCTATCTAACAGAACGGTTGTCAATGTGTGCACTCAACTTCCAGAGTTAAACCCGTGTGTGGATTCAGCAGTCTGCAAACACTTTCTCTGCAGAGTCCCAAAGCAGGCGTTTTCAGCCCATTACCGGCATATGGAAGAAACAGCAGTAAGCCCAGGGAAATATCTGCTTCTAAATCCAAAACGCAGCTATCTAACAGAACGGTTGTCAATGTGTGCACTCAACTTCCAGAGTTAAACCCGTGTGTGGATTCAGCAGTCTGCAAACACTTTGTCTGCAGAGTCCCAAAGCAGGCGTTTTCAGCCCATTACCGGCATATGGAAGAAACAGCAGTAAGCCCAGGGAAATATCTGCTTCTAAATCCAAAACGCAGCTATCTAACAGAACGGTTGTCAATGTGTGCACTCAACTTCCAGAGTTAAACCAGTGTGTGGATTCAGCAGTCTGCAAACACTTTCTCTGCAGAGTCCCAAAACAGGCGTTTTCAGCCCATTACCGGCATATGGAAGAAACAGCAGTAAGCCCAGGGAAATATCTGCTTCTAAATCCAAAACGCAGCTATCTAACAGAACGGTTGTCAATGTGTGCACTCAACTTCCAGAGTTAAACCAGTGTGTGGATTCAGCAGTCTGCAAACACTTTCTCTGCAGAGTCCCAAAACAGGCGTTTTCAGCCCATTACCGGCATATGGAAGAAACAGCAGTAAGCCCAGGGAAATATCTGCTTCTAAATCCAAAACGCAGCTATCTAACAGAACGGTTGTCAATGTGTGCACTCAACTTCCAGAGTTAAACCCGTGTGTGGATTCAGCAGTCTGCAAACACTTTCTCTGCAGAGTCCCAAAACAGGCGTTTTCAGCCCATTACCGGCATATGGAAGAAACAGCAGTAAGCACAGGGAAATATCTGCTTCTAAATCCAAAACGCAGCTATCTAACAGAACGGTTGTCAATGTGTGCACTCAACTTCCAGAGTTAAAACCGTGTGTGGATTCAGCAGTCTGCAAACATCTTCTCTGCAGAGTCCCAAACAAGGCGTTTTCAGCCCATTACGGGCATATGGAAGAAACTGCAGTAAGCACAGGGAAATATCTGCTTCTAAATCCAAAACGCAGCTATCTAACAGAACGGTTGTCAATGTGTGCACTCAACTTCCAGAGTTAAACCCGTGTGTGGATTCATCAGTCTGCAAACACTTTCTCTGCAGAGTCCCAAACCAGGCGTTTTCAGCCCATTACCGGCATATGGAAGAAACAGCAGTAAGCACAGGGAAATATCTGCTTCTAAATCCAAAACGCAGCTATCTAACAGAACGGTTGTCAATGTGTGCACTCAACTTCCAGAGTTAAACCCGTGTGTGGATTCAGCAGTCTGCAAACACTTTCTCTGCAGAGTCCCAAAGCAGGCGTTTTCAGCCCATTACCGGCATATGGAAGAAACAGCAGTAAGCCCAGGGAAATATCTGCTTCTAAATCCAAAACGCAGCTATCTAACAGAACGGTTGTCAATGTGTGCACTCAACTTCCAGAGTTAAACCCGTGTGTGGATTCAGCAGTCTGCAAACACTTTGTCTGCAGAGTCCCAAAGCAGGCGTTTTCAGCCCATTACCGGCATATGGAAGAAACAGCAGTAAGCCCAGGGAAATATCTGCTTCTAAATCCAAAACGCAGCTATCTAACAGAACGGTTGTCAATGTGTGCACTCAACTTCCAGAGTTAAACCCGTGTGTGGATTCAGCAGTCTGCAAACACTTTCTCTGCAGAGTCCCAAAACAGGCGTTTTCAGCCCATTACCGGCATATGGAAGAAACAGCAGTAAGCCCAGGGAAATATCTGCTTCTAAATCCAAAACGCAGCTATCTAACAGAACGGTTGTCAATGTGTGCACTCAACTTCCAGAGTTAAACCCGTGTGTGGATTCAGCAGTCTGCAAACACTTTCTCTGCAGAGTCCCAAAACAGGCGTTTTCAGCCCATTACCGGCATATGGAAGAAACAGCAGTAAGCCCAGGGAAATATCTGCTTCTAAATCCAAAACGCAGCTATCTAACAGAACGGTTGTCAATGTGTGCACTCATCTTCCAGAGTTAAACCCGTGTGTGGATTCAGCAGTCTGCAAACACTTTCTCTGCAGAGTCCCAAAACAGGCGTTTTCAGCCCATTACCGGCATATGGAAGAAACAGCAGTAAGCACAGGGAAATATCTGCTTCTAAATCCAAAACGCAGCTATCTAACAGAACGGTTGTCAATGTGTGCACTCAACTTCCAGAGTTAAAACCGTGTGTGGATTCAGCAGTCTGCAAACATCTTCTCTGCAGAGTCCCAAACAAGGCGTTTTCAGCCCATTACGGGCATATGGAAGAAACTGCAGTAAGCACAGGGAAATATCTGCTTCTAAATCCAAAACGCAGCTATCTAACAGAACGGTTGTCAGTGTGTGCACTCAACTTCCAGAGTTAAACCCGTGTGTGGATTCAGCAGTCTGCAAACACTTTCTCTGCAGAGTCCCAAACCAGGCGTTTTCAGCCCATTACCGGCATATGGAAGAAACAGCAGTAAGCACAGGGAAATATCTGCTTCTAAATCCAAAACGCAGCTATCTAACAGAACGGTTGTCAATGTGTGCACTCAACTTCCAGAGTTAAACCCGTGTGTGGATTCAGCAGTCTGCAAACACTTTCTCTGCAGAGTCCCAAAGCAGGCGTTTTCAGCCCATTACCGGCATATGGAAGAAACAGCAGTAAGCACAGGGAAATATCTGCTTCTAAATCCAAAACGCAGCTATCTAACAGAACGGTTGTCAATGTGTGCACTCAACTTCCAGAGTTAAACCCGTGTGTGGATTCAGCAGTCTGCAAACACTTTCTGTGCAGAGTCTCAAAACAGGCCTTTCCGGCCCAGTACCGGCATATATAAGAAAGAGCATTAAGACTGCGTCTAAAACTCAGAAGAAACTTTTCTTTCAAACTGCTCGGCCTTGTGTTCTTTGGCCTAAGGGAGTTGAAACTACGTTTAGATTCAGCGAGATAGAAACACGTTTATTCTCGGAGCTGTCTTTGGATATTCCAGATTGAATGGGAGTATATGCTGTAAAGAGAAATATCTGTTTCTAAAACCAAAATGGATCTATCTAGCAGAGTGGTTGTGAATGTGTGCCTTCTGCTTAAAGAGGTAAACTGCTCTTCTCATGCAGCACTTTAGAAACCCTTTCTATGCAAATTCTCATACAGACCTTTCCAGCGAAACACCAGCCTGTAGGAAATAGCAGTAAGACTGCATCTTTAACATGGAAGAAACTGTTTTCAAACTGCTCTGCTGTGTGTTCATTCATATAAGAGACTTGAATATATGTTCAGTTTCAGCTAGTTAGCAACACGTTTCTTCCAGGAGCTGTGTTTGCCTATTCCAGAGTATACTGGAGTATAAGATGTAAAGACAAATGTCTCGTTCCAAAAGAAAAACGGATGATCTAATGGAATGGTTGTCAATGTGTGCATTCAACTTACTGAGCTAAACTGCTGTTTGTATGCAGCAGTTTAGAAAACATTTCTGTGTAGATTCTCAAACAGACATTTCCAGCAAAATACCGGCCTATAAGAAATAGCAGTAAGACTGCGTCTAAAACTCAGAGGGAACGTTTCTTTCAAACTGATCTGCAGTGTGTTCGTTCACCAAAGGTCGTTGACTCTAAGTTTGGATTCAGCGAGTTTGAAACACGTTTATTCTAGGAGCTGCATTTCGATATTCCAGAGTGTATGGGAGTAAATGCTGTAAAGAGAAATATCTGTTTCTAAAACCAAAACGGAGCTATC
This sequence comes from Aotus nancymaae, assembly GCF_030222135.1. Lineage (NCBI taxonomy): Eukaryota > Metazoa > Chordata > Mammalia > Primates > Aotidae > Aotus > Aotus nancymaae. Next base: position 145,547 of record NW_026989039.1, read on the forward strand.
TAACAGAATGGTTGTGAATGTGTGCATTCAACTTAAAGGGTTAATCTGCTCTTCTTAGGCAGCAGTTTAGAAACCCTTTATATGCAAATTCTAAAATCAACATTTGCAGCAAAACACCAGCCTAAAACAAGTAGCAGTAAGACTGCATCTATAACATAGAAGAAACGTTTTCTTCAAAATGCTCTGCTCTGTGTTCATTCACCTAAGAGTCTTGAGTATATGTTCAGATTCAGCGAGTAAGAAACACGTTTCTTCCAGGAGCTGCATTTGCATATTCCAGAGTGTACTGGAGTATAAGGTTTAAAGTGAAATATCTGGTTCTAAAACAAACACGGAGCCATCTAACAGAATGGTTGTCACTGTGTGCATTCAGCTTATTGAGATAAACTGTTGTTTCTATGCAGCAGTTTAGAAAAGATTTTTGTGCAGATTCTAACACAGACATTCCCAGCAAAATACTGGCCTCTAAGAAATAGCAATAAGACTGCGTCTAAAACTCAAATAAAACGTTTCTTTCAAACTGCTGTGCTGTGTGTTCGTTCACCTAAGGGAGTTGAATCTATGTTTAGATTCAGCGACTTAGAAACACGTCTATTCTGGGAGCTGCGTTTGGCTATTCCAGAATGAATGGGAGTATATGCTGTAACTAGAAACACAGGCTTCTAAAACCAAAACGGAGCTAGCTAACAGAATGATTGTGAATGAGGGCATTCAACTTAACGAATTAAACTGCTCCACTTAAGCAGCAGTTTACAAACCATTTATATGGAAATTCTAAAACCAACATTTCCAGGAAAACACCAGCCTAAAAACAATAGCAGTAACAGGGCATCTATAACATGGAAGAAATGTTTTTTTCAAACTCCTCTGCTGTGTGTTCATTCACCTAAGAGACTTCAATATATGCACAGATTCAGCGAGTTACAAACACGTTTCTTCCAGGAGCTGCGTATGCATATATCAGAGTGTACTGGGGTACAAGATGTAAAGAGAAATATCTGATTATACTTAGAAACCCGTTTCTTTCAGGAGCTGTGTTTGGATATTCCGGAGTGAATGAGAGTATATGCTGTAAAGAGAAATAACTGCTTCTAAAACCAAAAGGCAGCTATCTAACTGAATGGTTGTCAATGCGTGCACTCAACTTCCAGAGATAAACCCGTGTGTGGATTCAGCAGTCTGCAAACACTTTCTCTGCAGAGTCCCAAAACAGGCGTTTTCAGCCCATTACCGGCATGTGGAAGAAACAGCAGTAAGCACAGGGAAATATCTGCTTCTAAATCCAAAACGCAGCTATCTAACAGAACGGTTGTCAATGTGTGCACTCAACTTCCAGAGTTAAACCCGTGTGTGGATTCAGCAGTCTGCAAACACTTCCTCTGCAGAGTCCCAAAACAGGCGTTTTCAGCCCATTACCGGCATATGGAAGAAACAGCAGTCAGCACAGGGAAATATCTGCTTCTAAATCCAAAACGCAGCTATCTAACAGAACGGTTGTCAATGTGTGCACTCAACTTCCAGAGTTAAACCCGTGTGTGGATTCAGCAGTCTGCAAACACTTTCTCTGCAGAGTCCCAAAGCAGGCGTTTTCAGCCCATTACCGGCATATGGAAGAAACAGCAGTAAGCCCAGGGAAATATCTGCTTCTAAATCCAAAACGCAGCTATCTAACAGAACGGTTGTCAATGTGTGCACTCAACTTCCAGAGTTAAACCCGTGTGTGGATTCAGCAGTCTGCAAACACTTTCTCTGCAGAGTCCCAAAACAGGCGTTTTCAGCCCATTACCGGCATATGGAAGAAACAGCAGTAAGCCCAGGGAAATATCTGCTTCTAAATCCAAAACGCAGCTATCTAACAGAACGGTTGTCAATGTGTGCACTCAACTTCCAGAGTTAAACCCGTGTGTGGATTCAGCAGTCTGCAAACACTTTCTCTGCAGAGTCCCAAAACAGGCGTTTTCAGCCCATTACCGGCATATGGAAGAAACAGCAGTAAGCACAGGGAAATATCTGCTTCTAAATCCAAAACGCAGCTATCTAACAGAACGGTTGTCAATGTGTGCACTCAGCTTCCAGAGTTAAACCCGTGTGTGGATTCAGCAGTCTGCAAACACTTTCTCTGCAGAGTCCCAAAACAGGCGTTTTCAGCCCATTACGGGCATATGGAAGAAACTGCAGTAAGCACAGGGAAATATCTGCTTCTAAATCCAAAACGCAGCTATCTAACAGAACGGTTGTCAATGTGTGCACTCAACTTCCAGAGTTAAACCCGTGTGTGGATTCAGCAGTCTGCAAACATCTTCTCTGCAGAGTCCCAAACCAGGCGTTTTCAGCCCATTACCGGCATATGGAAGAAACAGCAGTAAGCACAGGGAAATATCTGCTTCTAAATCCAAAACGCAGCTATCTAACAGAACGGTTGTCAATGTGTGCACTCAACTTCCAGAGTTAAACCCGTGTGTGGATTCAGCAGTCTGCAAACACTTTCTCTGCAGAGTCCCAAAACAGGCGTTTTCAGCCCATTACCGGCATATGGAGGAAACAGCAGTAAGCCCAGGGAAATATCTGCTTCTAAATCCAAAACGCAGCTATCTAACAGAACGGTTGTCAATGTGTGCACTCAACTTCCAGAGTTAAACCCGTGTGTGGATTCAGCAGTCTGCAAACACTTTCTCTGCAGAGTCCCAAAGCAGGCGTTTTCAGCCCATTACCGGCATATGGAAGAAACAGCAGTAAGCACAGGGAAATATCTGCTTCTAAATCCAAAACGCAGCTATCTAACAGAACGGTTGTCAATGTGTGCACTCAACTTCCAGAGTTAAACCCGTGTGTGGATTCAGCAGTCTGCAAACACTTTCTGTGCAGAGTCTCAAAACAGGCCTTTCCGGCCCAGTACCGGCATATATAAGAAAGAGCATTAAGACTGCGTCTAAAACTCAGAAGAAACGTTTCTTTCAAACTGCTCGGCCTTGTCTTCTTTGGCCTAAGGGAGTTGAAACTATGTTTAGATTCAGCGAGATAGAAACACGTTTATTCTCGGAGCTGTCTTTGGATATTCCAGATTGAATGGGAGTATATGCTGTAAAGAGAAATATCTGTTTCTAAAACCAAAATGGATCTATCTAGCAGAGTGGTTGTGAATGTGTGCCTTCTGCTTAAAGAGGTAAACTGCTCTTCTCATGCAGCACTTTAGAAACCCTTTCTATGCAATTCTCATACAGACCTTTCCAGCGAAACACCAGCCTGTAGGAAATAGCAGTAAGACTGCATCTTTAACATGGAAGAAACTGTTTTCAAACTGCTCTGCTGTGTGTTCATTCATATAAGAGACTTGAATATATGTTCAGTTTCAGCTAGTTAGCAACACGTTTCTTCCAGGAGCTGTGTTTGCCTATTCCAGAGTATACTGGAGTATAAGATGTAAAGACAAATGTCTCGTTCCAAAAGAAAAACGGATGATCTAATGGAATGGTTGTCAATGTGTGCATTCAACTTACTGAGCTAAACTGCTGTTTGTATGCAGCAGTTTAGAAAACATTTCTGTGTAGATTCTCAAACAGACATTTCCAGCAAAATACCGGCCTATAAGAAATAGCAGTAAGACTGCGTCTAAAACTCAGAGGGAACGTTTCTTTCAAACTGCTCTGCAGTGTGTTCGTTCACCAAAGGTCGTTGACTCTAAGTTTGGATTCAGCGAGTTTGAAACACGTTTATTCTAGGAGCTGCATTTCGATATTCCAGAGTGTATGGGAGTAAATGCTGTAAAGAGAAATATCTGTTTCTAAAACCAAAACGGAGCTATCTAACAGAATGGTTGTGAATGTGTGCATTCAACTTAAAGGGTTAATCTGCTCTTCTTAGGCAGCAGTTTAGAAACCCTTTATATGCAAATTCTAAAATCAACATTTGCAGCAAAACACCAGCCTAAAACAAGTAGCAGTAAGACTGCATCTATAACATAGAAGAAACGTTTTCTTCAAAATGCTCTGCTCTGTGTTCATTCACCTAAGAGTCTTGAGTATATGTTCAGATTCAGCGAGTAAGAAACACGTTTCTTCCAGGAGCTGCATTTGCATATTCCAGAGTGTACTGGAGTATAAGGTTTAAAGTGAAATATCTGGTTCTAAAACAAACACGGAGCCATCTAACAGAATGGTTGTCACTGTGTGCATTCAGCTTATTGAGATAAACTGTTGTTTCTATGCAGCAGTTTAGAAAAGATTTTTGTGCAGATTCTAACACAGACATTCCCAGCAAAATACTGGCCTCTAAGAAATAGCAATAAGACTGCGTCTAAAACTCAAATAAAACGTTTCTTTCAAACTGCTGTGCTGTGTGTTCGTTCACCTAAGGGAGTTGAATCTATGTTTAGATTCAGCGACTTAGAAACACGTCTATTCTGGGAGCTGCGTTTGGCTATTCCAGAATGAATGGGAGTATATGCTGTAACTAGAAACACAGGCTTCTAAAACCAAAACGGAGCTAGCTAACAGAATGATTGTGAATGAGGGCATTCAACTTAACGAATTAAACTGCTCCACTTAAGCAGCAGTTTACAAACCATTTATATGGAAATTCTAAAACCAACATTTCCAGGAAAACACCAGCCTAAAAACAATAGCAGTAACAGGGCATCTATAACATGGAAGAAATGTTTTTTTCAAACTCCTCTGCTGTGTGTTCATTCACCTAAGAGACTTCAATATATGCACAGATTCAGCGAGTTACAAACACGTTTCTTCCAGGAGCTGCGTATGCATATATCAGAGTGTACTGGGGTACAAGATGTAAAGAGAAATATCTGATTATACTTAGAAACCCGTTTCTTTCAGGAGCTGTGTTTGGATATTCCGGAGTGAATGAGAGTATATGCTGTAAAGAGAAATAACTGCTTCTAAAACCAAAAGGCAGCTATCTAACTGAATGGTTGTCAATGCGTGCACTCAACTTCCAGAGATAAACCCGTGTGTGGATTCAGCAGTCTGCAAACACTTTCTCTGCAGAGTCCCAAAACAGGCGTTTTCAGCCCATTACCGGCATGTGGAAGAAACAGCAGTAAGCACAGGGAAATATCTGCTTCTAAATCCAAAACGCAGCTATCTAACAGAACGGTTGTCAATGTGTGCACTCAACTTCCAGAGTTAAACCCGTGTGTGGATTCAGCAGTCTGCAAACACTTTCTCTGCAGAGTCCCAAAACAGGCGTTTTCAGCCCATTACCGGCATATGGAAGAAACAGCAGTAAGCAAAGGGAAATATCTGCTTCTAAATCCAAAACACAGCTATCTAACAGAACGGTTGTCAATGTGTGCACTCAACTTCCAGAGTTAAACCCGTGTGTGGATTCAGCAGTCTGCAAACACTTTCTCTGCAGAGTCCCAAAACAGGCGTTTTCAGCCCATTACGGGCATATGGAAGAAACTGCAGTAAGCACAGGGAAATATCTGCTTCTAAATCCAAAACGCAGCTATCTAACAGAACGGTTGTCAATGTGTGCACTCAACTTCCAGAGTTAAACCCGTGTGTGGATTCAGCAGTCTGCAAACACTTTCTCTGCAGAGTCCCAAACCAGGCGTTTTCAGCCCATTACCGGCATATGGAAGAAACAGCAGTAAGCACAGGGAAATATCTGCTTCTAAATCCAAAACGCAGCTATCTAACAGAACGGTTGTCAATGTGTGCACTCAACTTCCAGAGTTAAACCCGTGTGTGGATTCAGCAGTCTGCAAACACTTTGTCTGCAGAGTCCCAAAGCAGGCGTTTTCAGCCCTTTACCGGCATATGGAAGAAAAAGCAGTAAGCCCAGGGAAATATCTGCTTCTAAATCCAAAACGCAGCTATCTAACAGAACGGTTGTCAATGTGTGCACTCAACTTCCAGAGTTAAACCCGTGTGTGGATTCAGCAGTCTGCAAACACTTTCTCTGCAGAGTCCCAAAACAGGCGTTTTCAGCCCATTACCGGCATATGGAAGAAACAGCAGTAAGCACAGGGAAATATCTGCTTCTAAATCCAAAACGCAGCTATCTAACAGAACGATTGTCAATGTGTGCACTCAACTTCCAGAGTTAAACCCGTGTGTGGATTCAGCAGTCTGCAAACACTTTCTCTGCAGAGTTCCAAAACAGGCGTTTTCAGCCCATTACCGGCATATGGAAGAAACAGCAGTAAGCCCAGGGAAATATCTGCTTCTAAATCCAAAACGCAGCTATCTAACAGAACGGTTGTCAATGTGTGCACTCAACTTCCAGAGTTAAACCCGTGTGTGGATTCAGCAGTCTGCAAACACTTTCTCTGCAGAGTCCCAAAACAGGCGTTTTCAGCCCATTACCGGCATATGGAAGAAACAGCAGTAAGCACAGGGAAATATCTGCTTCTAAATCCAAAACGCAGCTATCTAACAGAACGGTTGTCAATGTGTGCACTCAACTTCCAGAGTTAAACCCGTGTGTGGATTCAGCAGTCTGCAAACACTTTCTCTGCAGAGTGCCAAAACAGGCGTTTTCAGCCCATTACCGGCATATGGAAGAAACAGCAGTAAGCACAGGGAAATATCTGCTTCTAAATCCAAAACGCAGCTATCTAACAGAACGGTTGTCAATGTGTGCACTCAACTTCCAGAGTTAAACCCGTGTGTGGATTCAGCAGTCTGCAAACACTTTCTCTGCAGAGTCCCAAAACAGGCGTCTTCAGCCCATTACCGGCATATGGAAGAAACAGCAGCAAGCACAGGGAAATATCTGCTTCTAAATCCAAAACGCAGCTATCTAACAGAACGGTTGTCAATGTGTGCACTCAGCTTCCAGAGTTAAACCCGTGTGTGGATTCAGCAGTCTGCAAACACTTTCTCTGCAGAGTCCCAAAACAGGCGTTTTCAGCCCATTACGGGCATATGGAAGAAACTGCAGTAAGCACAGGGAAATATCTGCTTCTAAATCCAAAACGCAGCTATCTAACAGAACGGTTGTCAATGTGTGCACTCAACTTCCAGAGTTAAACCCGTGTGTGGATTCAGCAGTCTGCAAACATCTTCTCTGCAGAGTCCCAAACCAGGCGTTTTCAGCCCATTACCGGCATATGGAAGAAACAGCAGTAAGCACAGGGAAATATCTGCTTCTAAATCCAAAACGCAGCTATCTAACAGAACGGTTGTCAATGTGTGCACTCAACTTCCAGAGTTAAACCCGTGTGTGGATTCAGCAGTCTGCAAACACTTTCTCTGCAGAGTCCCAAAGCAGGCGTTTTCAGCCCATTACCGGCATATGGAAGAAACAGCAGTAAGCACAGGGAAATATCTGCTTCTAAATCCAAAACGCAGCTATCTAACAGAACGGTTGTCAATGTGTGCACTCAACTTCCAGAGTTAAACCCGTGTGTGGATTCAGCAGTCTGCAAACACTTTCTCTGCAGAGTGCCAAAGCAGGCGTTTTCAGCCCATTACCGGCATATGGAAGAAACAGCAGTAAGCACAGGGAAATATCTGCTTCTAAATCCAAAACGCAGCTATCTAACAGAACGGTTGTCAATGTGTGCACTCAACTTGCAGAGTTAAACCCGTGTGTGGATTCAGCAGTCTGCAAACACTTTCTCTGCAGAGTCCCAAAACAGGCGTCTTCAGCCCATTACCGGCATATGGAAGAAACAGCAGTAAGCACAGGGAAATATCTGCTTCTAAATCCAAAACGCAGCTATCTAACAGAACGGTTGTCAATGTGTGCACTCAACTTCCAGAGGTAAACCCGTGTGTGGATTCAGCAGTCTGCAAACACTTCCTCTGCAGAGTCCCAAAACAGGCGTTTTCAGCCCATTACCGGCATATGGAAGAAACAGCAGTAAGCCCAGGGAAATATCTGCTTCTAAATCCAAAACGCAGCTATCTAACAGAACGGTTGTCAATGTGTGCACTCAACTTCCAGAGTTAAACCCGTGTGTGGATTCAGCAGTCTGCAAACACTTTGTCTGCAGAGTCCCAAAGCAGGCGTTTTCAGCCCATTACCGGCATATGGAAGAAACAGCAGTAAGCCCAGGGAAATATCTGCTTCTAAATCCAAAACGCAGCTATCTAACAGAACGGTTGTCAATGTGTGCACTCAACTTCCAGAGTTAAACCAGTGTGTGGATTCAGCAGTCTGCAAACACTTTCTCTGCAGAGTCCCAAAACAGGCGTTTTCAGCCCATTACCGGCATATGGAAGAAACAGCAGTAAGCCCAGGGAAATATCTGCTTCTAAATCCAAAACGCAGCTATCTAACAGAACGGTTGTCAATGTGTGCACTCAACTTCCAGAGTTAAACCCGTGTGTGGATTCAGCAGTCTGCAAACACTTTCTCTGCAGAGTCCCAAAACAGGCGTTTTCAGCCCATTACCGGCATATGGAAGAAACAGCAGTAAGCACAGGGAAATATCTGCTTCTAAATCCAAAACGCAGCTATCTAACAGAACGGTTGTCAATGTGTGCACTCAACTTCCAGAGTTAAAACCGTGTGTGGATTCAGCAGTCTGCAAACATCTTCTCTGCAGAGTCCCAAACCAGGCGTTTTCAGCCCATTACGGGCAAATGGAAGAAACTGCAGTAAGCACAGGGAAATATCTGCTTCTAAATCCAAAACGCAGCTATCTAACAGAACGGTTGTCAATGTGTGCACTCAACTTCCAGAGTTAAACCCGTGTGTGGATTCAGCAGTCTGCAAACACTTTCTCTGCAGAGTCCCAAACCAGGCGTTTTCAGCCCATTACCGGCATATGGAAGAAACAGCAGTAAGCACAGGGAAATATCTGCTTCTAAATCCAAAACGCAGCTATCTAACAGAACGGTTGTCAATGTGTGCACTCAACTTCCAGAGTTAAACCCGTGTGTGGATTCAGCAGTCTGCAAACACTTTCTCTGCAGAGTCCCAAAGCAGACGTTTTCAGCCCATTACCGGCATATGGAAGAAACAGCAGTAAGCACAGGGAAATATCTGCTTCTAAATCCAAAACGCAGCTATCTAACAGAACGGTTGTCAATGTGTGCACTCAACTTCCAGAGTTAAACCCGTGTGTGGATTCAGCAGTCTGCAAACACTTTCTGTGCAGAGTCTCAAAACAGGCCTTTCCGGCCCAGTACCGGCATATATAAGAAAGAGCATTAAGACTGCGTCTAAAACTCAGAAGAAACGTTTCTTTCAAACTGCTCGGCCTTGTGTTCTTTGGCCTAAGGGAGTTGAAACTATGTTTAGATTCAGCGAGATAGAAACACGTTTATTCTCGGAGCTGTCTTTGGATATTCCAGATTGAATGGGAGTATATGCTGTAAAGAGAAATATCTGTTTCTAAAACCAAAATGGATCTATCTAGCAGAGTGGTTGTGAATGTGTGCCTTCTGCTTAAAGAGGTAAACTGCTCTTCTCATGCAGCACTTTAGAAACCCTTTCTATGCAAATTCTCATACAGACCTTTCCAGCGAAACACCAGCCTGTAGGAAATAGCAGTAAGACTGCATCTTTAACATGGAAGAAACTGTTTTCAAACTGCTCTGCTGTGTGTTCATTCATATAAGAGACTTGAATATATGTTCAGTTTCAGCTAGTTAGCAACACGTTTCTTCCAGGAGCTGTGTTTGCCTATTCCAGAGTATACTGGAGTATAAGATGTAAAGACAAATGTCTCGTTCCAAAAGAAAAACGGATGATCTAATGGAATGGTTGTCAATGTGTGCATTCAACTTACTGAGCTAAACTGCTGTTTGTATGCAGCAGTTTAGAAAACATTTCTGTGTAGATTCTCAAACAGACATTTCCAGCAAAATACCGGCCTATAAGAAATAGCAGTAAGACTGCGTCTAAAACTCAGAGGGAACGTTTCTTTCAAACTGCTCTGCAGTGTGTTCGTTCACCAAAGGTCGTTGACTCTAAGTTTGGATTCAGCGAGTTTGAAACACGTTTATTCTAGGAGCTGCATTTCGATATTCCAGAGTGTATGGGAGTAAATGCTGTAAAGAGAAATATCTGTTTCTAAAACCAAAACGGAGCTATCTAACAGAATGGTTGTGAATGTGTGCATTCAACTTAAAGGGTTAATCTGCTCTTCTTAGGCAGCAGTTTAGAAACCCTTTATATGCAAATTCTAAAATCAACATTTGCAGCAAAACACCAGCCTAAAACAAGTAGCAGTAAGACTGCATCTATAACATAGAAGAAACGTTTTCTTCAAAATGCTCTGCTCTGTGTTCATTCACCTAAGAGTCTTGAGTATATGTTCAGATTCAGCGAGTAAGAAACACGTTTCTTCCAGGAGCTGCATTTGCATATTCCAGAGTGTACTGGAGTATAAGGTTTAAAGTGAAATATCTGGTTCTAAAACAAACACGGAGCCATCTAACAGAATGGTTGTCACTGTGTGCATTCAGCTTATTGAGATAAACTGTTGTTTCTATGCAGCAGTTTAGAAAAGATTTTTGTGCAGATTCTAACACAGACATTCCCAGCAAAATACTGGCCTCTAAGAAATAGCAATAAGACTGCGTCTAAAACTCAAATAAAACGTTTCTTTCAAACTGCTGTGCTGTGTGTTCGTTCACCTAAGGGAGTTGAATCTATGTTTAGATTCAGCGACTTAGAAACACGTCTATTCTGGGAGCTGCGTTTGGCTATTCCAGAATGAATGGGAGTATATGCTGTAACTAGAAACACAGGCTTCTAAAACCAAAACGGAGCTAGCTAACAGAATGATTGTGAATGAGGGCATTCAACTTAACGAATTAAACTGCTCCACTTAAGCAGCAGTTTACAAACCATTTATATGGAAATTCTAAAACCAACATTTCCAGGAAAACACCAGCCTAAAAACAATAGCAGTAACAGGGCATCTATAACATGGAAGAAATGTTTTTTTCAAACTCCTCTGCTGTGTGTTCATTCACCTAAGAGACTTCAATATATGCACAGATTCAGCGAGTTACAAACACGTTTCTTCCAGGAGCTGCGTATGCATATATCAGAGTGTACTGGGGTACAAGATGTAAAGAGAAATATCTGATTATACTTAGAAACCCGTTTCTTTCAGGAGCTGTGTTTGGATATTCCGGAGTGAATGAGAGTATATGCTGTAAAGAGAAATAACTGCTTCTAAAACCAAAAGGCAGCTATCTAACTGAATGGTTGTCAATGCGTGAACTCAACTTCCAGAGATAAACCCGTGTGTGGATTCAGCAGTCTGCAAACACTTTCTCTGCAGAGTCCCAAAACAGGCGTTTTCAGCCCATTACCGGCATGTGGAAGAAACAGCAGTAAGCACAGGGAAATATCTGCTTCTAAATCCAAAACGCAGCTATCTAACAGAACGGTTGTCAATGTGTGCACTCAACTTCCAGAGTTAAACCCGTGTGTGGATTCAGCAGTCTGCAAACACTTTCTCTGCAGAGTCCCAAAACAGGCGTTTTCAGCCCATTACCGGCATATGGAAGAAACAGCCATAAGCAGAGGGAAATATCTGCTTCTAAATCCAAAACGCAGCTATCTAACAGAACGGTTGTCAATGTGTGCACTCAACTTCCAGAGTTAAACCCGTGTGTGGATTCAGCAGTCTGCAAACATCTTCTCTGCAGAGTCCCAAACCAGGCGTTTTCAGCCCATTACCGGCATATGGAAGAAACAGCAGTAAGCACAGGGAAATATCTGCTTCTAAATCCAAAACGCAGCTATCTAACAGAACGGTTGTCAATGTGTGCACTCAACTTCCAGAGTTAAACCCGTGTGTGGATTCAGCAGTCTGCAAACACTTTCTCTGCAGAGTCCCAAAACAGGCGTTTTCAGCCCATTACCGGCATATGGAAGAAACAGCAGTAAGCACAGGGAAATATCTGCTTATAAATCCAAAACGCAGCTATCTAACAGAACGGTTGTCAATGTGTGCACTCAACTTCCAGAGTTAAACCCGTGTGTGGATTCAGCAGTCTGCAAACACTTCCTCTGCAGAGTCCCAAAACAGGCGTTTTCAGCCCATTACCGGCATATGGAAGAAACAGCAGTCAGCACAGGGAAATATCTGCTTCTAAATCCAAAACGCAGCTATCTAACAGAACGGTTGTCAATGTGTGCACTCAACTTCCAGAGTTAAACCCGTGTGTGGATTCAGCAGTCTGCAAACACTTTCTCTGCAGAGTCCCAAAGCAGGCGTTTTCAGCCCATTACCGGCATATGGAAGAAACAGCAGTAAGCCCAGGGAAATATCTGCTTCTAAATCCAAAACGCAGCTATCTAACAGAACGGTTGTCAATGTGTGCACTCAACTTCCAGAGTTAAACCCGTGTGTGGATTCAGCAGTCTGCAAACACTTTCTCTGCAGAGTCCCAAAACAGGCGTTTTCAGCCCATTACCGGCATATGGAAGAAACAGCAGTAAGCCCAGGGAAATATCTGCTTCTAAATCCAAAACGCAGCTATCTAACAGAACGGTTGTCAATGTGTGCACTCAACTTCCAGAGTTAAACCCGTGTGTGGATTCAGCAGTCTGCAAACACTTTCTCTGCAGAGTCCCAAAACAGGCGTTTTCAGCCCATTACCGGCATATGGAAGAAACAGCAGTAAGCACAGGGAAATATCTGCTTCTAAATCCAAAACGCAGCTATCTAACAGAACGGTTGTCAATGTGTGCACTCAGCTTCCAGAGTTAAACCCGTGTGTGGATTCAGCAGTCTGCAAACACTTTCTCTGCAGAGTCCCAAAACAGGCGTTTTCAGCCCATTACGGGCATATGGAAGAAACTGCAGTAAGCACAGGGAAATATCTGCTTCTAAATCCAAAACGCAGCTATCTAACAGAACGGTTGTCAATGTGTGCACTCAACTTCCAGAGTTAAACCCGTGTGTGGATTCAGCAGTCTGCAAACATCTTCTCTGCAGAGTCCCAAACCAGGCGTTTTCAGCCCATTACCGGCATATGGAAGAAACAGCAGTAAGCACAGGGAAATATCTGCTTCTAAATCCAAAACGCAGCTATCTAACAGAACGGTTGTCAATGTGTGCACTCAACTTCCAGAGTTAAACCCGTGTGTGGATTCAGCAGTCTGCAAACACTTTCTCTGCAGAGTCCCAAAACAGGCGTTTTCAGCCCATTACCGGCATATGGAGGAAACAGCAGTAAGCCCAGGGAAATATCTGCTTCTAAATCCAAAACGCAGCTATCTAACAGAACGGTTGTCAATGTGTGCACTCAACTTCCAGAGTTAAACCCGTGTGTGGATTCAGCAGTCTGCAAACATCTTCTCTGCAGAGTCCCAAACCAGGCGTTTTCAGCCCATTACCGGCATATGGAAGAAACAGCAGTAAGCACAGGGAAATATCTGCTTCTAAATCCAAAACGCAGCTATCTAACAGAACGGTTGTCAATGTGTGCACTCAACTTCCAGAGTTAAACCCGTGTGTGGATTCAGCAGTCTGCAAACACTTTCTCTGCAGAGTCCCAAAGCAGGCGTTTTCAGCCCATTACCGGCATATGGAAGAAACAGCAGTAAGCACAGGGAAATATCTGCTTCTAAATCCAAAACGCAGCTATCTAACAGAACGGTTGTCAATGTGTGCACTCAACTTCCAGAGTTAAACCCGTGTGTGGATTCAGCAGTCTGCAAACACTTTCTGTGCAGAGTCTCAAAACAGGCCTTTCCGGCCCAGTACCGGCATATATAAGAAAGAGCATTAAGACTGCGTCTAAAACTCAGAAGAAACGTTTCTTTCAAACTGCTCGGCCTTGTGTTCTTTGGCCTAAGGGAGTTGAAACTATGTTTAGATTCAGCGAGATAGAAACACGTTTATTCTCGGAGCTGTCTTTGGATATTCCAGATTGAATGGGAGTATATGCTGTAAAGAGAAATATCTGTTTCTAAAACCAAAATGGATCTATCTAGCAGAGTGGTTGTGAATGTGTGCCTTCTGCTTAAAGAGGTAAACTGCTCTTCTCATGCAGCACTTTAGAAACCCTTTCTATGCAAATTCTCATACAGACCTTTCCAGCGAAACACCAGCCTGTAGGAAATAGCAGTAAGACTGCATCTTTAACATGGAAGAAACTGTTTTCAAACTGCTCTGCTGTGTGTTCATTCATATAAGAGACTTGAATATATGTTCAGTTTCAGCTAGTTAGCAACACGTTTCTTCCAGGAGCTGTGTTTGCCTATTCCAGAGTATACTGGAGTATAAGATGTAAAGACAAATGTCTCGTTCCAAAAGAAAAACGGATGATCTAATGGAATGGTTGTCAATGTGTGCATTCAACTTACTGAGCTAAACTGCTGTTTGTATGCAGCAGTTTAGAAAACATTTCTGTGTAGATTCTCAAACAGACATTTCCAGCAAAATACCGGCCTATAAGAAATAGCAGTAAGACTGCGTCTAAAACTCAGAGGGAACGTTTCTTTCAAACTGCTCTGCAGTGTGTTCGTTCACCAAAGGTCGTTGACTCTAAGTTTGGATTCAGCGAGTTTGAAACACGTTTATTCTAGGAGCTGCATTTCGATATTCCAGAGTGTATGGGAGTAAATGCTGTAAAGAGAAATATCTGTTTCTAAAACCAAAACGGAGCTATCTAACAGAATGGTTGTGAATGTGTGCATTCAACTTAAAGGGTTAATCTGCTCTTCTTAGGCAGCAGTTTAGAAACCCTTTATATGCAAATTCTAAAATCAACATTTGCAGCAAAACACCAGCCTAAAACAAGTAGCAGTAAGACTGCATCTATAACATAGAAGAAACGTTTTCTTCAAAATGCTCTGCTCTGTGTTCATTCACCTAAGAGTCTTGAGTATATGTTCAGATTCAGCGAGTAAGAAACACGTTTCTTCCAGGAGCTGCATTTGCATATTCCAGAGTGTACTGGAGTATAAGGTTTAAAGTGAAATATCTGGTTCTAAAACAAACACGGAGCCATCTAACAGAATGGTTGTCACTGTGTGCATTCAGCTTATTGAGATAAACTGTTGTTTCTATGCAGCAGTTTAGAAAAGATTTTTGTGCAGATTCTAACACAGACATTCCCAGCAAAATACTGGCCTCTAAGAAATAGCAATAAGACTGCGTCTAAAACTCAAATAAAACGTTTCTTTCACACTGCTGTGCTGTGTGTTCGTTCACCTAAGGGAGTTGAATCTATGTTTAGATTCAGCGACTTAGAAACACGTCTATTCTGGGAGCTGCGTTTGGCTATTCCAGAATGAATGGGAGTATATGCTGTAACTAGAAACACAGGCTTCTAAAACCAAAACGGAGCTAGCTAACAGAATGATTGTGAATGAGGGCATTCAACTTAACGAATTAAACTGCTCCACTTAAGCAGCAGTTTACAAACCATTTATATGGAAATTCTAAAACCAACATTTCCAGGAAAACACCAGCCTAAAAACAATAGCAGTAACAGGGCATCTATAACATGGAAGAAATGTTTTTTTCAAACTCCTCTGCTGTGTGTTCATTCACCTAAGAGACTTCAATATATGCACAGATTCAGCGAGTTACAAACACGTTTCTTCCAGGAGCTGCGTATGCATATATCAGAGTGTACTGGGGTACAAGATGTAAAGAGAAATATCTGATTATACTTAGAAACCCGTTTCTTTCAGGAGCTGTGTTTGGATATTCCGGAGTGAATGAGAGTATATGCTGTAAAGAGAAATAACTGCTTCTAAAACCAAAAGGCAGCTATCTAACTGAATGGTTGTCAATGCGTGCACTCAACTTCCAGAGATAAACCCGTGTGTGGATTCAGCAGTCTGCAAACACTTTCTCTGCAGAGTCCCAAAACAGGCGTTTTCAGCCCATTACCGGCATATGGAAGAAACAGCAGTAAGCACAGGGAAATATCTGCTTCTAAATCCAAAACGCAGCTATCTAACAGAACGGTTGTCAATGTGTGCACTCAACTTCCAGAGTTAAACCCGTGTGTGGATTCAGCAGTCTGCAAACATCTTCTCTGCAGGGTCCCAAACCAGGCGTTTTCAGCCCATTACCGGCATATGGAAGAAACTGCAGTAAGCACAGGGAAATATCTGCTTCTAAATCCAAAACGCAGCTATCTAACAGAACGGTTGTCAATGTGTGCACTCAACTTCCAGAGTTAAACCCGTGTGTGGATTCAGCTGTCTGCAAACACTTTCTCTGCAGAGTCCCAAAACAGGCGTTTTCAGCCCATTACCGGCATATGGAAGAAACAGCAGTAAGCACAGGGAAATATCTGCTTCTAAATCCAAAACGCAGCTATCTAACAGAACGGTTGTCAATGTGTGCACTCAACTTCCAGAGATAAACCCGTGTGTGGATTCAGCAGTCTGCAAACACTTTCTCTGCAGAGTCCCAAAACAGGCGTTTTCAGCCCATTACCGGCATATGGAAGAAACAGCAGTAAGCACAGGGAAATATCTGCTTCTAAATCCAAAACGCAGCTATCTAACAGAACGGTTGTCAATGTGTGCACTCAACTTCCAGAGTTAAACCCGTGTGTGGATTCAGCAGTCTGCAAACATCTTCTCTGCAGAGTCCCAAACCAGGCGTTTTCAGCCCATTACCGGCATATGGAAGAAACAGCAGTAAACACAGGGAAATATCTGCTTCTAAATCCAAAACGCAGCTATCTAACAGAACGATTGTCAATGTGTGCACTCAACTTCCAGAGTTAAACCCGTGTGTGGATTCAGCAGTCTGCAAACACTTTCTCTGCAGAGTCCCAAAACAGGCGTTTTCAGCCCATTACCGGCATATGGAAGAAACAGCAGTAAGCCCAGGGAAATATCTGCTTCTAAATCCAAAACGCAGCTATCTAACAGAACGGTTGTCAATGTGAGCACTCAACTTCCAGAGTTAAACCCGTGTGTGGATTCAGCAGTCTGCAAACACTTTCTCTGCAGAGTCCCAAAACAGGCGTTTTCAGCCCATTACCGGCATATGGAAGAAACAGCAGTAAGCAAAGGGAAATATCTGCTTCTAAATCCAAAACGCAGCTATCTAACAGAACGGTTGTCAATGTGTGCACTCAACTTCCAGAGTTAAACCCGTGTGTGGATTCAGCAGTCTGCAAACATCTTCTCTGCAGAGTCCCAAACCAGGGGTTTTAAGCCCGTTACCGGCATATGGAAGAAACAGCAGTAAGCCCAGGGAAGTATCTGCTTCTAAATCCAAAACACAGCTATCTAACAGAACGGTTGTCAATGTGTGCACTCAACTTCCAGAGTTAAACCCGTGTGTGGATTCAGCAGTCTGCAAACACGTTCTCTGCAGAGTCCCAAAACAGGCGTTTTCAGCCCATTACCGGCATATGGAAGAAACAGCAGTAAGCAAAGGGAAATATCTGCTTCTAAATCCAAAACACAGCTATCTAACAGAACGGTTGTCAATGTGTGCACTCAACTTCCAGAGTTAAACCCGTGTGTGGATTCAGCAGTCTGCAAACACTTTCTCTGCAGAGTCCCAAAACAGGCGTTTTCAGCCCATTACGGGCATATGGAAGAAACTGCAGTAAGCACAGGGAAATATCTGCTTCTAAATCCAAAACGCAGCTATCTAACAGAACGGTTGTCAATGTGTGCACTCAACTTCCAGAGTTAAACCCGTGTGTGGATTCAGCAGTCTGCAAACACTTTCTCTGCAGAGTCCCAAACCAGGCGTTTTCAGCCCATTACCGGCATATGGAAGAAACAGCAGTAAGCACAGGGAAATATCTGCTTCTAAATCCAAAACGCAGCTATCTAACAGAACGGTTGTCAATGTGTGCACTCAACTTCCAGAGTTAAACCCGTGTGTGGATTCAGCAGTCTGCAAACACTTTGTCTGCAGAGTCCCAAAGCAGGGGTTTTCAGCCCTTTACCGGCATATGGAAGAAAAAGCAGTAAGCCCAGGGAAATATCTGCTTCTAAATCCAAAACGCAGCTATCTAACAGAACGGTTGTCAATGTGTGCACTCAACTTCCAGAGTTAAACCCGTGTGTGGATTCAGCAGTCTGCAAACACTTTCTCTGCAGAGTCCCAAAACAGGCGTTTTCAGCCCATTACCGGCATATGGAAGAAACAGCAGTAAGCACAGGGAAATATCTGCTTCTAAATCCAAAACGCAGCTATCTAACAGAACGGTTGTCAATGTGTGCACTCAACTTCCAGAGTTAAACCCGTGTGTGGATTCAGCAGTCTGCAAACACTTTCTCTGCAGAGTCCCAAAACAGGCGTTTTCAGCCCATTACCGGCATATGGAAGAAACAGCAGTAAGCACAGGGAAATATCTGCTTCTAAATCCAAAACGCAGCTATCTAACAGAACGGTTGTCAATGTGTGCACTCAACTTCCAGAGTTAAACCCGTGTGTGGATTCGGCAGTCTGCAAACACTTTCTCTGCAGAGTCCCAAAACAGGCGTTTTCAGCCCATTACCGGCATATGGAAGAAACAGCAGTAAGCACAGGGAAATATCTGCTTCTAAATCCAAAACGCAGCTATCTAACAGAACGGTTGTCAATGTGTGCACTCAACTTCCAGAGTTAAACCCGTGTGTGGATTCAGCAGTCTGCAAACACTTTCTCTGCAGAGTGCCAAAACAGGCGTTTTCAGCCCATTACCGGCATATGGAAGAAACAGCAGTAAGCACAGGGAAATATCTGCTTCTAAATCCAAAACGCAGCTATCTAACAGAACGGTTGTCAATGTGTGCACTCAACTTCCAGAGTTAAACCCGTGTGTGGATTCAGCAGTCTGCAAACACTTTCTCTGCAGAGTCCCAAAACAGGCGTCTTCAGCCCATTACCGGCATATGGAAGAAACTGCAGTAAGCACAGGGAAATATCTGCTTCTAAATCCAAAACGCAGCTATCTAACAGAACGGTTGTCAATGTGTGCACTCAACTTCCAGAGTTAAACCCGTGTGTGGATTCAGCAGTCTGCAAACATCTTCTCTGCAGAGTCCCAAACCAGGCGTTTTCAGCCCATTACCGGCATATGGAAGAAACAGCAGTAAGCCCAGGGAAATATCTGCTTCTAAATCCAAAACGCAGCTATCTAACAGAACGGTTGTCAATGTGTGCACTCAACTTCCAGAGTTAAACCCGTGTGTGGATTCAGCAGTCTGCAAACACTTTCTCTGCAGAGTCCCAAAACAGGCGTTTTCAGCCCATTACCGGCATATGGAAGAAACTGCAGTAAGCACAGGGAAATATCTGCTTCTAAATCCAAAACGCAGCTATCTAACAGAACGGTTGTCAATGTGTGCACTCAACTTCCAGAGTTAAACCCGTGTGTGGATTCAGCAGTCTGCAAACATCTTCTCTGCAGAGTCCCAAACCAGGCGTTTTCAGCCCTTTACCGGCATATGGAAGAAACAGCAGTAAGCCCAGGGAAATATCTGCTTCTAAATCCAAAACGCAGCTATCTAACAGAACGGTTGTCAATGTGTGCACTCAACTTCCAGAGATAAACCCGTGTGTGGATTCAGGAGTCTGCAAACACTTTCTCTGCAGAGTCCCAAACCAGGCGTTTTCAGCCCATTACCGGCATATGGAAGAAACAGCAGTAAGCACAGGGAAATATCTGCTTCTAAATCCAAAACGCAGCTATCTAACAGAACGGTTGTCAATGTGTGCACTCAACTTCCAGAGTTAAACCCGTGTGTGGATTCAGCAGTCTGCAAACACTTTCTCTGCAGAGTCCCAAAACAGGCGTTTTCAGCCCATTACCGGCATATGGAAGAAACAGCAGTAAGCACAGGGAAATATCTGCTTCTAAATCCAAAACGCAGTTATCTAACAGAACGGTTGTCAATGTGTGCACTCAACTTCCAGAGTTAAACCCGTGTGTGGATTCAGCAGTCTGCAAACACTTTCTCTGCAGAGTCCCAAAACAGGCGTTTTCAGCCCATTACCGGCATATGGAAGAAACTGCAGTAAGCACAGGGAAATATCTGCTTCTAAATCCAAAACGCAGCTATCTAACAGAACGGTTGTCAATGTGTGCACTCAACTTCCAGAGTTAAACCCGTGTGTGGATTCAGCAATCTGCAAACATCTTCTCTGCAGAGTCCCAAACCAGGCGTTTTCAGCCCATTACCGGCATATGGAAGAAACAGCAGTAAGCACAGGGAAATATCTGCTTCTAAATCCAAAACGCAGCTATCTAACAGAACGGTTGTCAATGTGTGCACTCAACTTCCAGAGTTAAACCCGTGTGTGGATTCAGCAGTCTGCAAACACTTTCTCTGCAGAGTCCCAAAACAGGCGTTTTCAGCCCATTACCGGCATATGGAAGAAACAGCAGTAAGCACAGGGAAATATCTGCTTCTAAATCCAAAACGCAGCTATCTAACAGAACGGTTGTCAATGTGTGCATTCAACTTCCAGAGTTAAACCCGTGTGTGGATTCAGAAGTCTGCAAACACGTTCTCTGCAGAGTCCCAAAACAGGCGTTTTCAGCCCATTACCGGCATATGGAAGAAACAGCAGTAAGCAAAGGGAAATATCTGCTTCTAAATCCAAAACACAGCTATCTAACAGAACGGTTGTCAATGTGTGCACTCAACTTCCAGAGTTAAACCCGTGTGTGGATTCAGCAGTCTGCAAACACTTTCTCTGCAGAGTCCCAAAACAGGCGTTTTCAGCCCATTACGGGCATATGGAAGAAACTGCAGTAAGCACAGGGAAATATCTGCTTCTAAATCCAAAACGCAGCTATCTAACAGAACGGTTGTCAATGTGTGCACTCAACTTCCAGAGTTAAACCCGTGTGTGGATTCAGCAGTCTGCAAACACTTTCTCTGCAGAGTCCCAAACCAGGCGTTTTCAGCCCATTACCGGCATATGGAAGAAACAGCAGTAAGCACAGGGAAATATCTGCTTCTAAATCCAAAACGCAGCTATCTAACAGAACGGTTGTCAATGTGTGCACTCAACTTCCAGAGTTAAACCCGTGTGTGGATTCAGCAGTCTGCAAACACTTTCTCTGCAGAGTCCCAAACCAGGCGTTTTCAGCCCTTTACCGGCATATGGAAGAAAAAGCAGTAAGCCCAGGGAAATATCTGCTTCTAAATCCAAAACGCAGCTATCTAACAGAACGGTTGTCAATGTGTGCACTCAACTTCCAGAGTTAAACCCGTGTGTGGATTCAGCAGTCTGCAAACACTTTCTCTGCAGAGTCCCAAAACAGGCGTTTTCAGCCCATTACCGGCATATGGAAGAAACAGCAGTAAGCACAGGGAAATATCTGCTTCTAAATCCAAAACGCAGCTATCTAACAGAACGGTTGTCAATGTGTGCACTCAACTTCCAGAGTTAAACCCGTGTGTGGATTCAGCAGTCTGCAAACACTTTCTCTGCAGAGTCCCAAAACAGGCGTTTTCAGCCCATTACCGGCATATGGAAGAAACAGCAGTAAGCCCAGGGAAATATCTGCTTCTAAATCCAAAACGCAGCTATCTAACAGAACGGTTGTCAATGTGTGCACTCATCTTCCAGAGTTAAACCCGTGTGTGGATTCAGCAGTCTGCAAACACTTTCTCTGCAGAGTCCCAAAACAGGCGTTTTCAGCCCATTACCGGCATATGGAAGAAACAGCAGTAAGCACAGGGAAATATCTGCTTCTAAATCCAAAACGCAGCTATCTAACAGAACGGTTGTCAATGTGTGCACTCAACTTCCAGAGTTAAAACCGTGTGTGGATTCAGCAGTCTGCAAACATCTTCTCTGCAGAGTCCCAAACAAGGCGTTTTCAGCCCATTACGGGCATATGGAAGAAACTGCAGTAAGCACAGGGAAATATCTGCTTCTAAATCCAAAACGCAGCTATCTAACAGAACGGTTGTCAATGTGTGCACTCAACTTCCAGAGTTAAACCCGTGTGTGGATTCAGCAGTCTGCAAACACTTTCTCTGCAGAGTCCCAAACCAGGCGTTTTCAGCCCATTACCGGCATATGGAAGAAACAGCAGTAAGCACAGGGAAATATCTGCTTCTAAATCCAAAACGCAGCTATCTAACAGAACGGTTGTCAATGTGTGCACTCAACTTCCAGAGTTAAACCCGTGTGTGGATTCAGCAGTCTGCAAACACTTTCTCTGCAGAGTCCCAAAGCAGGCGTTTTCAGCCCATTACCGGCATATGGAAGAAACAGCAGTAAGCACAGGGAAATATCTGCTTCTAAATCCAAAACGCAGCTATCTAACAGAACGGTTGTCAATGTGTGCACTCAACTTCCAGAGTTAAACCCGTGTGTGGATTCAGCAGTCTGCAAACACTTTCTGTGCAGAGTCTCAAAACAGGCCTTTCCGGCCCAGTACCGGCATATATAAGAAAGAGCATTAAGACTGCGTCTAAAACTCAGAAGAAACGTTTCTTTCAAACTGCTCGGCCTTGTGTTCTTTGGCCTAAGGGAGTTGAAACTATGTTTAGATTCAGCGAGATAGAAACACGTTTATTCTCGGAGCTGTCTTTGGATATTCCAGATTGAATGGGAGTATATGCTGTAAAGAGAAATATCTGTTTCTAAAACCAAAATGGATCTATCTAGCAGAGTGGTTGTGAATGTGTGCCTTCTGCTTAAAGAGGTAAACTGCTCTTCTCATGCAGCACTTTAGAAACCCTTTCTATGCAAATTCTCATACAGACCTTTCCAGCGAAACACCAGCCTGTAGGAAATAGCAGTAAGACTGCATCTTTAACATGGAAGAAACTGTTTTCAAACTGCTCTGCTGTGTGTTCATTCATATAAGAGACTTGAATATATGTTCAGTTTCAGCTAGTTAGCAACACGTTTCTTCCAGGAGCTGTGTTTGCCTATTCCAGAGTATACTGGAGTATAAGATGTAAAGACAAATGTCTCGTTCCAAAAGAAAAACGGATGATCTAATGGAATGGTTGTCAATGTGTGCATTCAACTTACTGAGCTAAACTGCTGTTTGTATGCAGCAGTTTAGAAAACATTTCTGTGTAGATTCTCAAACAGACATTTCCAGCAAAATACCGGCCTATAAGAAATAGCAGTAAGACTGCGTCTAAAACTCAGAGGGAACGTTTCTTTCAAACTGCTCTGCAGTGTGTTCGTTCACCAAAGGTCGTTGACTCTAAGTTTGGATTCAGCGAGTTTGAAACACGTTTATTCTAGGAGCTGCATTTCGATATTCCAGAGTGTATGGGAGTAAATGCTGTAAAGAGAAATATCTGTTTCTAAAACCAAAACGGAGCTATCTAACAGAATGGTTGTGAATGTGTGCATTCAACTTAAAGGGTTAATCTGCTCTTCTTAGGCAGCAGTTTAGAAACCCTTTATATGCAAATTCTAAAATCAACATTTGCAGCAAAACACCAGCCTAAAACAAGTAGCAGTAAGACTGCATCTATAACATAGAAGAAACGTTTTCTTCAAAATGCTCTGCTCTGTGTTCATTCACCTAAGAGTCTTGAGTATATGTTCAGATTCAGCGAGTAAGAAACACGTTTCTTCCAGGAGCTGCATTTGCATATTCCAGAGTGTACTGGAGTATAAGGTTTAAAGTGAAATATCTGGTTCTAAAACAAACACGGAGCCATCTAACAGAATGGTTGTCACTGTGTGCATTCAGCTTATTGAGATAAACTGTTGTTTCTATGCAGCAGTTTAGAAAAGATTTTTGTGCAGATTCTAACACAGACATTCCCAGCAAAATACTGGCCTCTAAGAAATAGCAATAAGACTGCGTCTAAAACTCAAATAAAACGTTTCTTTCACACTGCTGTGCTGTGTGTTCGGTCACCTAAGGGAGTTGAATCTATGTTTAGATTCAGCGACTTAGAAACACGTCTATTCTGGGAGCTGCGTTTGGCTATTCCAGAATGAATGGGAGTATATGCTGTAACTAGAAACACAGGCTTCTAAAACCAAAACGGAGCTAGCTAACAGAATGATTGTGAATGAGGGCATTCAACTTAACGAATTAAACTGCTCCACTTAAGCAGCAGTTTACAAACCATTTATATGGAAATTCTAAAACCAACATTTCCAGGAAAACACCAGCCTAAAAACAATAGCAGTAACAGGGCATCTATAACATGGAAGAAATGTTTTTTTCAAACTCCTCTGCTGTGTGTTCATTCACCTAAGAGACTTCAATATATGCACAGATTCAGCGAGTTACAAACACGTTTCTTCCAGGAGCTGCGTATGCATATATCAGAGTGTACTGGGGTACAAGATGTAAAGAGAAATATCTGATTATACTTAGAAACCCGTTTCTTTCAGGAGCTGTGTTTGGATATTCCGGAGTGAATGAGAGTATATGCTGTAAAGAGAAATAACTGCTTCTAAAACCAAAAGGCAGCTATCTAACTGAATGGTTGTCAATGCGTGCACTCAACTTCCAGAGATAAACCCGTGTGTGGATTCAGCAGTCTGCAAACACTTTCTCTGCAGAGTCCCAAAACAGGCGTTTTCAGCCCATTACCGGCATGTGGAAGAAACAGCAGTAAGCACAGGGAAATATCTGCTTCTAAATCCAAAACGCAGCTATCTAACAGAACGGTTGTCAATGTGTGCACTCAACTTCCAGAGTTAAACCCGTGTGTGGATTCAGCAGTCTGCAAACACTTTCTCTGCAGAGTCCCAAAACAGGCGTTTTCAGCCCATTACCGGCATATGGAAGAAACAGCCATAAGCACAGGGAAATATCTGCTTCTAAATCCAAAACGCAGCTATCTAACAGAACGGTTGTCAATGTGTGCACTCAACTTCCAGAGTTAAACCCGTGTGTGGATTCAGCAGTCTGCAAACATCTTCTCTGCAGAGTCCCAAACCAGGCGTTTTCAGCCCATTACCGGCATATGGAAGAAACAGCAGTAAGCACAGGGAAATATCTGCTTCTAAATCCAAAACGCAGCTATCTAACAGAACGGTTGTCAATGTGTGCACTCAACTTCCAGAGTTAAACCCGTGTGTGGATTCAGCAGTCTGCAAACACTTTCTCTGCAGAGTCCCAAAACAGGCGTTTTCAGCCCATTACCGGCATATGGAAGAAACAGCAGTAAGCACAGGGAAATATCTGCTTCTAAATCCAAAACGCAGCTATCTAACAGAACGGTTGTCAATGTGTGCACTCAACTTCCAGAGTTAAACCCGTGTGTGGATTCAGCAGTCTGCAAACACTTCCTCTGCAGAGTCCCAAAACAGGCGTTTTCAGCCCATTACCGGCATATGGAAGAAACAGCAGTCAGCACAGGGAAATATCTGCTTCTAAATCCAAAACGCAGCTATCTAACAGAACGGTTGTCAATGTGTGCACTCAACTTCCAGAGTTAAACCCGTGTGTGGATTCAGCAGTCTGCAAACACTTTCTCTGCAGAGTCCCAAAGCAGGCGTTTTCAGCCCATTACCGGCATATGGAAGAAACAGCAGTAAGCCCAGGGAAATATCTGCTTCTAAATCCAAAACGCAGCTATCTAACAGAACGGTTGTCAATGTGTGCACTCAACTTCCAGAGTTAAACCCGTGTGTGGATTCAGCAGTCTGCAAACACTTTGTCTGCAGAGTCCCAAAGCAGGCGTTTTCAGCCCATTACCGGCATATGGAAGAAACAGCAGTAAGCCCAGGGAAATATCTGCTTCTAAATCCAAAACGCAGCTATCTAACAGAACGGTTGTCAATGTGTGCACTCAACTTCCAGAGTTAAACCAGTGTGTGGATTCAGCAGTCTGCAAACACTTTCTCTGCAGAGTCCCAAAACAGGCGTTTTCAGCCCATTACCGGCATATGGAAGAAACAGCAGTAAGCCCAGGGAAATATCTGCTTCTAAATCCAAAACGCAGCTATCTAACAGAACGGTTGTCAATGTGTGCACTCAACTTCCAGAGTTAAACCAGTGTGTGGATTCAGCAGTCTGCAAACACTTTCTCTGCAGAGTCCCAAAACAGGCGTTTTCAGCCCATTACCGGCATATGGAAGAAACAGCAGTAAGCCCAGGGAAATATCTGCTTCTAAATCCAAAACGCAGCTATCTAACAGAACGGTTGTCAATGTGTGCACTCAACTTCCAGAGTTAAACCCGTGTGTGGATTCAGCAGTCTGCAAACACTTTCTCTGCAGAGTCCCAAAACAGGCGTTTTCAGCCCATTACCGGCATATGGAAGAAACAGCAGTAAGCACAGGGAAATATCTGCTTCTAAATCCAAAACGCAGCTATCTAACAGAACGGTTGTCAATGTGTGCACTCAACTTCCAGAGTTAAAACCGTGTGTGGATTCAGCAGTCTGCAAACATCTTCTCTGCAGAGTCCCAAACAAGGCGTTTTCAGCCCATTACGGGCATATGGAAGAAACTGCAGTAAGCACAGGGAAATATCTGCTTCTAAATCCAAAACGCAGCTATCTAACAGAACGGTTGTCAATGTGTGCACTCAACTTCCAGAGTTAAACCCGTGTGTGGATTCATCAGTCTGCAAACACTTTCTCTGCAGAGTCCCAAACCAGGCGTTTTCAGCCCATTACCGGCATATGGAAGAAACAGCAGTAAGCACAGGGAAATATCTGCTTCTAAATCCAAAACGCAGCTATCTAACAGAACGGTTGTCAATGTGTGCACTCAACTTCCAGAGTTAAACCCGTGTGTGGATTCAGCAGTCTGCAAACACTTTCTCTGCAGAGTCCCAAAGCAGGCGTTTTCAGCCCATTACCGGCATATGGAAGAAACAGCAGTAAGCCCAGGGAAATATCTGCTTCTAAATCCAAAACGCAGCTATCTAACAGAACGGTTGTCAATGTGTGCACTCAACTTCCAGAGTTAAACCCGTGTGTGGATTCAGCAGTCTGCAAACACTTTGTCTGCAGAGTCCCAAAGCAGGCGTTTTCAGCCCATTACCGGCATATGGAAGAAACAGCAGTAAGCCCAGGGAAATATCTGCTTCTAAATCCAAAACGCAGCTATCTAACAGAACGGTTGTCAATGTGTGCACTCAACTTCCAGAGTTAAACCCGTGTGTGGATTCAGCAGTCTGCAAACACTTTCTCTGCAGAGTCCCAAAACAGGCGTTTTCAGCCCATTACCGGCATATGGAAGAAACAGCAGTAAGCCCAGGGAAATATCTGCTTCTAAATCCAAAACGCAGCTATCTAACAGAACGGTTGTCAATGTGTGCACTCAACTTCCAGAGTTAAACCCGTGTGTGGATTCAGCAGTCTGCAAACACTTTCTCTGCAGAGTCCCAAAACAGGCGTTTTCAGCCCATTACCGGCATATGGAAGAAACAGCAGTAAGCCCAGGGAAATATCTGCTTCTAAATCCAAAACGCAGCTATCTAACAGAACGGTTGTCAATGTGTGCACTCATCTTCCAGAGTTAAACCCGTGTGTGGATTCAGCAGTCTGCAAACACTTTCTCTGCAGAGTCCCAAAACAGGCGTTTTCAGCCCATTACCGGCATATGGAAGAAACAGCAGTAAGCACAGGGAAATATCTGCTTCTAAATCCAAAACGCAGCTATCTAACAGAACGGTTGTCAATGTGTGCACTCAACTTCCAGAGTTAAAACCGTGTGTGGATTCAGCAGTCTGCAAACATCTTCTCTGCAGAGTCCCAAACAAGGCGTTTTCAGCCCATTACGGGCATATGGAAGAAACTGCAGTAAGCACAGGGAAATATCTGCTTCTAAATCCAAAACGCAGCTATCTAACAGAACGGTTGTCAGTGTGTGCACTCAACTTCCAGAGTTAAACCCGTGTGTGGATTCAGCAGTCTGCAAACACTTTCTCTGCAGAGTCCCAAACCAGGCGTTTTCAGCCCATTACCGGCATATGGAAGAAACAGCAGTAAGCACAGGGAAATATCTGCTTCTAAATCCAAAACGCAGCTATCTAACAGAACGGTTGTCAATGTGTGCACTCAACTTCCAGAGTTAAACCCGTGTGTGGATTCAGCAGTCTGCAAACACTTTCTCTGCAGAGTCCCAAAGCAGGCGTTTTCAGCCCATTACCGGCATATGGAAGAAACAGCAGTAAGCACAGGGAAATATCTGCTTCTAAATCCAAAACGCAGCTATCTAACAGAACGGTTGTCAATGTGTGCACTCAACTTCCAGAGTTAAACCCGTGTGTGGATTCAGCAGTCTGCAAACACTTTCTGTGCAGAGTCTCAAAACAGGCCTTTCCGGCCCAGTACCGGCATATATAAGAAAGAGCATTAAGACTGCGTCTAAAACTCAGAAGAAACTTTTCTTTCAAACTGCTCGGCCTTGTGTTCTTTGGCCTAAGGGAGTTGAAACTACGTTTAGATTCAGCGAGATAGAAACACGTTTATTCTCGGAGCTGTCTTTGGATATTCCAGATTGAATGGGAGTATATGCTGTAAAGAGAAATATCTGTTTCTAAAACCAAAATGGATCTATCTAGCAGAGTGGTTGTGAATGTGTGCCTTCTGCTTAAAGAGGTAAACTGCTCTTCTCATGCAGCACTTTAGAAACCCTTTCTATGCAAATTCTCATACAGACCTTTCCAGCGAAACACCAGCCTGTAGGAAATAGCAGTAAGACTGCATCTTTAACATGGAAGAAACTGTTTTCAAACTGCTCTGCTGTGTGTTCATTCATATAAGAGACTTGAATATATGTTCAGTTTCAGCTAGTTAGCAACACGTTTCTTCCAGGAGCTGTGTTTGCCTATTCCAGAGTATACTGGAGTATAAGATGTAAAGACAAATGTCTCGTTCCAAAAGAAAAACGGATGATCTAATGGAATGGTTGTCAATGTGTGCATTCAACTTACTGAGCTAAACTGCTGTTTGTATGCAGCAGTTTAGAAAACATTTCTGTGTAGATTCTCAAACAGACATTTCCAGCAAAATACCGGCCTATAAGAAATAGCAGTAAGACTGCGTCTAAAACTCAGAGGGAACGTTTCTTTCAAACTGCTCTGCAGTGTGTTCGTTCACCAAAGGTCGTTGACTCTAAGTTTGGATTCAGCGAGTTTGAAACACGTTTATTCTAGGAGCTGCATTTCGATATTCCAGAGTGTATGGGAGTAAATGCTGTAAAGAGAAATATCTGTTTCTAAAACCAAAACGGAGCTATCTAACAGAATGGTTGTGAATGTGTGCATTCAACTTAAAGGGTTAATCTGCTCTTCTTAGGCAGCAGTTTAGAAACCCTTTATATGCAAATTCTAAAATCAACATTTGCAGCAAAACACCAGCCTAAAACAAGTAGCAGTAAGACTGCATCTATAACATAGAAGAAACGTTTTCTTCAAAATGCTCTGCTCTGTGTTCATTCACCTAAGAGTCTTGAGTATATGTTCAGATTCAGCGAGTAAGAAACACGTTTCTTCCAGGAGCTGCATTTGCATATTCCAGAGTGTACTGGAGTATAAGGTTTAAAGTGAAATATCTGGTTCTAAAACAAACACGGAGCCATCTAACAGAATGGTTGTCACTGTGTGCATTCAGCTTATTGAGATAAACTGTTGTTTCTATGCAGCAGTTTAGAAAAGATTTTTGTGCAGATTCTAACACAGACATTCCCAGCAAAATACTGGCCTCTAAGAAATAGCAATAAGACTGCGTCTAAAACTCAAATAAAACGTTTCTTTCAAACTGCTGTGCTGTGTGTTCGTTCACCTAAGGGAGTTGAATCTATGTTTAGATTCAGCGACTTAGAAACACGTCTATTCTGGGAGCTGCGTTTGGCTATTCCAGAATGAATGGGAGTATATGCTGTAACTAGAAACACAGGCTTCTAAAACCAAAACGGAGCTAGCTAACAGAATGATTGTGAATGAGGGCATTCAACTTAACGAATTAAACTGCTCCACTTAAGCAGCAGTTTACAAACCATTTATATGGAAATTCTAAAACCAACATTTCCAGGAAAACACCAGCCTAAAAACAATAGCAGTAACAGGGCATCTATAACATGGAAGAAATGTTTTTTTCAAACTCCTCTGCTGTGTGTTCATTCACCTAAGAGACTTCAATATATGCACAGATTCAGCGAGTTACAAACACGTTTCTTCCAGGAGCTGCGTATGCATATATCAGAGTGTACTGGGGTACAAGATGTAAAGAGAAATATCTGATTATACTTAGAAACCCGTTTCTTTCAGGAGCTGTGTTTGGATATTCCGGAGTGAATGAGAGTATATGCTGTAAAGAGAAATAACTGCTTCTAAAACCAAAAGGCAGCTATCTAACTGAATGGTTGTCAATGCGTGCACTCAACTTCCAGAGATAAACCCGTGTGTGGATTCAGCAGTCTGCAAACACTTTCTCTGCAGAGTCCCAAAACAGGCGTTTTCAGCCCATTACCGGCATGTGGAAGAAACAGCAGTAAGCACAGGGAAATATCTGCTTCTAAATCCAAAACGCAGCTATCTAACAGAACGGTTGTCAATGTGTGCACTCAACTTCCAGAGTTAAACCCGTGTGTGGATTCAGCAGTCTGCAAACACTTTCTCTGCAGAGTCCCAAAACAGGCGTTTTCAGCCCATTACCGGCATATGGAAGAAACAGCCATAAGCACAGGGAAATATCTGCTTCTAAATCCAAAACGCAGCTATCTAACAGAACGGTTGTCAATGTGTGCACTCAACTTCCAGAGTTAAACCCGTGTGTGGATTCAGCAGTCTGCAAACATCTTCTCTGCAGAGTCCCAAACCAGGCGTTTTCAGCCCATTACCGGCATATGGAAGAAACAGCAGTAAGCACAGGGAAATATCTGCTTCTAAATCCAAAACGCAGCTATCTAACAGAACGGTTGTCAATGTGTGCACTCAACTTCCAGAGTTAAACCCGTGTGTGGATTCAGCAGTCTGCAAACACTTTCTCTGCAGAGTCCCAAAACAGGCGTTTTCAGCCCATTACCGGCATATGGAAGAAACAGCAGTAAGCACAGGGAAATATCTGCTTCTAAATCCAAAACGCAGCTATCTAACAGAACGGTTGTCAATGTGTGCACTCAACTTCCAGAGTTAAACCCGTGTGTGGATTCAGCAGTCTGCAAACACTTCCTCTGCAGAGTCCCAAAACAGGCGTTTTCAGCCCATTACCGGCATATGGAAGAAACAGCAGTCAGCACAGGGAAATATCTGCTTCTAAATCCAAAACGCAGCTATCTAACAGAACGGTTGTCAATGTGTGCACTCAACTTCCAGAGTTAAACCCGTGTGTGGATTCAGCAGTCTGCAAACACTTTCTCTGCAGAGTCCCAAAGCAGGCGTTTTCAGCCCATTACCGGCATATGGAAGAAACAGCAGTAAGCCCAGGGAAATATCTGCTTCTAAATCCAAAACGCAGCTATCTAACAGAACGGTTGTCAATGTGTGCACTCAACTTCCAGAGTTAAACCCGTGTGTGGATTCAGCAGTCTGCAAACACTTTCTCTGCAGAGTCCCAAAACAGGCGTTTTCAGCCCATTACCGGCATATGGAAGAAACAGCAGTAAGCCCAGGGAAATATCTGCTTCTAAATCCAAAACGCAGCTATCTAACAGAACGGTTGTCAATGTGTGCACTCAACTTCCAGAGTTAAACCCGTGTGTGGATTCAGCAGTCTGCAAACACTTTCTCTGCAGAGTCCCAAAACAGGCGTTTTCAGCCCATTACCGGCATATGGAAGAAACAGCAGTAAGCACAGGGAAATATCTGCTTCTAAATCCAAAACGCAGCTATCTAACAGAACGGTTGTCAATGTGTGCACTCAGCTTCCAGAGTTAAACCCGTGTGTGGATTCAGCAGTCTGCAAACACTTTCTCTGCAGAGTCCCAAAACAGGCGTTTTCAGCCCATTACGGGCATATGGAAGAAACTGCAGTAAGCACAGGGAAATATCTGCTTCTAAATCCAAAACGCAGCTATCTAACAGAACGGTTGTCAATGTGTGCACTCAACTTCCAGAGTTAAACCCGTGTGTGGATTCAGCAGTCTGCAAACATCTTCTCTGCAGAGTCCCAAACCAGGCGTTTTCAGCCCATTACCGGCATATGGAAGAAACAGCAGTAAGCACAGGGAAATATCTGCTTCTAAATCCAAAACGCAGCTATCTAACAGAACGGTTGTCAATGTGTGCACTCAACTTCCAGAGTTAAACCCGTGTGTGGATTCAGCAGTCTGCAAACACTTTCTCTGCAGAGTCCCAAAACAGGCGTTTTCAGCCCATTACCGGCATATGGAGGAAACAGCAGTAAGCCCAGGGAAATATCTGCTTCTAAATCCAAAACGCAGCTATCTAACAGAACGGTTGTCAATGTGTGCACTCAACTTCCAGAGTTAAACCCGTGTGTGGATTCAGCAGTCTGCAAACACTTTCTCTGCAGAGTCCCAAAGCAGGCGTTTTCAGCCCATTACCGGCATATGGAAGAAACAGCAGTAAGCACAGGGAAATATCTGCTTCTAAATCCAAAACGCAGCTATCTAACAGAACGGTTGTCAATGTGTGCACTCAACTTCCAGAGTTAAACCCGTGTGTGGATTCAGCAGTCTGCAAACACTTTCTGTGCAGAGTCTCAAAACAGGCCTTTCCGGCCCAGTACCGGCATATATAAGAAAGAGCATTAAGACTGCGTCTAAAACTCAGAAGAAACGTTTCTTTCAAACTGCTCGGCCTTGTGTTCTTTGGCCTAAGGGAGTTGAAACTATGTTTAGATTCAGCGAGATAGAAACACGTTTATTCTCGGAGCTGTCTTTGGATATTCCAGATTGAATGGGAGTATATGCTGTAAAGAGAAATATCTGTTTCTAAAACCAAAATGGATCTATCTAGCAGAGTGGTTGTGAATGTGTGCCTTCTGCTTAAAGAGGTAAACTGCTCTTCTCATGCAGCACTTTAGAAACCCTTTCTATGCAAATTCTCATACAGACCTTTCCAGCGAAACACCAGCCTGTAGGAAATAGCAGTAAGACTGCATCTTTAACATGGAAGAAACTGTTTTCAAACTGCTCTGCTGTGTGTTCATTCATATAAGAGACTTGAATATATGTTCAGTTTCAGCTAGTTAGCAACACGTTTCTTCCAGGAGCTGTGTTTGCCTATTCCAGAGTATACTGGAGTATAAGATGTAAAGACAAATGTCTCGTTCCAAAAGAAAAACGGATGATCTAATGGAATGGTTGTCAATGTGTGCATTCAACTTACTGAGCTAAACTGCTGTTTGTATGCAGCAGTTTAGAAAACATTTCTGTGTAGATTCTCAAACAGACATTTCCAGCAAAATACCGGCCTATAAGAAATAGCAGTAAGACTGCGTCTAAAACTCAGAGGGAACGTTTCTTTCAAACTGCTCTGCAGTGTGTTCGTTCACCAAAGGTCGTTGACTCTAAGTTTGGATTCAGCGAGTTTGAAACACGTTTATTCTAGGAGCTGCATTTCGATATTCCAGAGTGTATGGGAGTAAATGCTGTAAAGAGAAATATCTGTTTCTAAAACCAAAACGGAGCTATCTAACAGAATGGTTGTGAATGTGTGCATTCAACTTAAAGGGTTAATCTGCTCTTCTTAGGCAGCAGTTTAGAAACCCTTTATATGCAAATTCTAAAATCAACATTTGCAGCAAAACACCAGCCTAAAACAAGTAGCAGTAAGACTGCATCTATAACATAGAAGAAACGTTTTCTTCAAAATGCTCTGCTCTGTGTTCATTCACCTAAGAGTCTTGAGTATATGTTCAGATTCAGCGAGTAAGAAACACGTTTCTTCCAGGAGCTGCATTTGCATATTCCAGAGTGTACTGGAGTATAAGGTTTAAAGTGAAATATCTGGTTCTAAAACAAACACGGAGCCATCTAACAGAATGGTTGTCACTGTGTGCATTCAGCTTATTGAGATAAACTGTTGTTTCTATGCAGCAGTTTAGAAAAGATTTTTGTGCAGATTCTAACACAGACATTCCCAGCAAAATACTGGCCTCTAAGAAATAGCAATAAGACTGCGTCTAAAACTCAAATAAAACGTTTCTTTCAAACTGCTGTGCTGTGTGTTCGTTCACCTAAGGGAGTTGAATCTATGTTTAGATTCAGCGACTTAGAAACACGTCTATTCTGGGAGCTGCGTTTGGCTATTCCAGAATGAATGGGAGTATATGCTGTAACTAGAAACACAGGCTTCTAAAACCAAAACGGAGCTAGCTAACAGAATGATTGTGAATGAGGGCATTCAACTTAACGAATTAAACTGCTCCACTTAAGCAGCAGTTTACAAACCATTTATATGGAAATTCTAAAACCAACATTTCCAGGAAAACACCAGCCTAAAAACAATAGCAGTAACAGGGCATCTATAACATGGAAGAAATGTTTTTTTCAAACTCCTCTGCTGTGTGTTCATTCACCTAAGAGACTTCAATATATGCACAGATTCAGCGAGTTACAAACACGTTTCTTCCAGGAGCTGCGTATGCATATATCAGAGTGTACTGGGGTACAAGATGTAAAGAGAAATATCTGATTATACTTAGAAACCCGTTTCTTTCAGGAGCTGTGTTTGGATATTCCGGAGTGAATGAGAGTATATGCTGTAAAGAGAAATAACTGCTTCTAAAACCAAAAGGCAGCTATCTAACTGAATGGTTGTCAATGCGTGCACTCAACTTCCAGAGATAAACCCGTGTGTGGATTCAGCAGTCTGCAAACACTTTCTCTGCAGAGTCCCAAAACAGGCGTTTTCAGCCCATTACCGGCATGTGGAAGAAACAGCAGTAAGCACAGGGAAATATCTGCTTCTAAATCCAAAACGCAGCTATCTAACAGAACGGTTGTCAATGTGTGCACTCAACTTCCAGAGTTAAACCCGTGTGTGGATTCAGCAGTCTGCAAACACTTCCTCTGCAGAGTCCCAAAACAGGCGTTTTCAGCCCATTACCGGCATATGGAAGAAACAGCAGTCAGCACAGGGAAATATCTGCTTCTAAATCCAAAACGCAGCTATCTAACAGAACGGTTGTCAATGTGTGCACTCAACTTCCAGAGTTAAACCCGTGTGTGGATTCAGCAGTCTGCAAACACTTTCTCTGCAGAGTCCCAAAGCAGGCGTTTTCAGCCCATTACCGGCATATGGAAGAAACAGCAGTAAGCCCAGGGAAATATCTGCTTCTAAATCCAAAACGCAGCTATCTAACAGAACGGTTGTCAATGTGTGCACTCAACTTCCAGAGTTAAACCCGTGTGTGGATTCAGCAGTCTGCAAACACTTTCTCTGCAGAGTCCCAAAACAGGCGTTTTCAGCCCATTACCGGCATATGGAAGAAACAGCAGTAAGCCCAGGGAAATATCTGCTTCTAAATCCAAAACGCAGCTATCTAACAGAACGGTTGTCAATGTGTGCACTCAACTTCCAGAGTTAAACCCGTGTGTGGATTCAGCAGTCTGCAAACACTTTCTCTGCAGAGTCCCAAAACAGGCGTTTTCAGCCCATTACCGGCATATGGAAGAAACAGCAGTAAGCACAGGGAAATATCTGCTTCTAAATCCAAAACGCAGCTATCTAACAGAACGGTTGTCAATGTGTGCACTCAGCTTCCAGAGTTAAACCCGTGTGTGGATTCAGCAGTCTGCAAACACTTTCTCTGCAGAGTCCCAAAACAGGCGTTTTCAGCCCATTACGGGCATATGGAAGAAACTGCAGTAAGCACAGGGAAATATCTGCTTCTAAATCCAAAACGCAGCTATCTAACAGAACGGTTGTCAATGTGTGCACTCAACTTCCAGAGTTAAACCCGTGTGTGGATTCAGCAGTCTGCAAACATCTTCTCTGCAGAGTCCCAAACCAGGCGTTTTCAGCCCATTACCGGCATATGGAAGAAACAGCAGTAAGCACAGGGAAATATCTGCTTCTAAATCCAAAACGCAGCTATCTAACAGAACGGTTGTCAATGTGTGCACTCAACTTCCAGAGTTAAACCCGTGTGTGGATTCAGCAGTCTGCAAACACTTTCTCTGCAGAGTCCCAAAACAGGCGTTTTCAGCCCATTACCGGCATATGGAGGAAACAGCAGTAAGCCCAGGGAAATATCTGCTTCTAAATCCAAAACGCAGCTATCTAACAGAACGGTTGTCAATGTGTGCACTCAACTTCCAGAGTTAAACCCGTGTGTGGATTCAGCAGTCTGCAAACACTTTCTCTGCAGAGTCCCAAAGCAGGCGTTTTCAGCCCATTACCGGCATATGGAAGAAACAGCAGTAAGCACAGGGAAATATCTGCTTCTAAATCCAAAACGCAGCTATCTAACAGAACGGTTGTCAATGTGTGCACTCAACTTCCAGAGTTAAACCCGTGTGTGGATTCAGCAGTCTGCAAACACTTTCTGTGCAGAGTCTCAAAACAGGCCTTTCCGGCCCAGTACCGGCATATATAAGAAAGAGCATTAAGACTGCGTCTAAAACTCAGAAGAAACGTTTCTTTCAAACTGCTCGGCCTTGTCTTCTTTGGCCTAAGGGAGTTGAAACTATGTTTAGATTCAGCGAGATAGAAACACGTTTATTCTCGGAGCTGTCTTTGGATATTCCAGATTGAATGGGAGTATATGCTGTAAAGAGAAATATCTGTTTCTAAAACCAAAATGGATCTATCTAGCAGAGTGGTTGTGAATGTGTGCCTTCTGCTTAAAGAGGTAAACTGCTCTTCTCATGCAGCACTTTAGAAACCCTTTCTATGCAATTCTCATACAGACCTTTCCAGCGAAACACCAGCCTGTAGGAAATAGCAGTAAGACTGCATCTTTAACATGGAAGAAACTGTTTTCAAACTGCTCTGCTGTGTGTTCATTCATATAAGAGACTTGAATATATGTTCAGTTTCAGCTAGTTAGCAACACGTTTCTTCCAGGAGCTGTGTTTGCCTATTCCAGAGTATACTGGAGTATAAGATGTAAAGACAAATGTCTCGTTCCAAAAGAAAAACGGATGATCTAATGGAATGGTTGTCAATGTGTGCATTCAACTTACTGAGCTAAACTGCTGTTTGTATGCAGCAGTTTAGAAAACATTTCTGTGTAGATTCTCAAACAGACATTTCCAGCAAAATACCGGCCTATAAGAAATAGCAGTAAGACTGCGTCTAAAACTCAGAGGGAACGTTTCTTTCAAACTGCTCTGCAGTGTGTTCGTTCACCAAAGGTCGTTGACTCTAAGTTTGGATTCAGCGAGTTTGAAACACGTTTATTCTAGGAGCTGCATTTCGATATTCCAGAGTGTATGGGAGTAAATGCTGTAAAGAGAAATATCTGTTTCTAAAACCAAAACGGAGCTATCTAACAGAATGGTTGTGAATGTGTGCATTCAACTTAAAGGGTTAATCTGCTCTTCTTAGGCAGCAGTTTAGAAACCCTTTATATGCAAATTCTAAAATCAACATTTGCAGCAAAACACCAGCCTAAAACAAGTAGCAGTAAGACTGCATCTATAACATAGAAGAAACGTTTTCTTCAAAATGCTCTGCTCTGTGTTCATTCACCTAAGAGTCTTGAGTATATGTTCAGATTCAGCGAGTAAGAAACACGTTTCTTCCAGGAGCTGCATTTGCATATTCCAGAGTGTACTGGAGTATAAGGTTTAAAGTGAAATATCTGGTTCTAAAACAAACACGGAGCCATCTAACAGAATGGTTGTCACTGTGTGCATTCAGCTTATTGAGATAAACTGTTGTTTCTATGCAGCAGTTTAGAAAAGATTTTTGTGCAGATTCTAACACAGACATTCCCAGCAAAATACTGGCCTCTAAGAAATAGCAATAAGACTGCGTCTAAAACTCAAATAAAACGTTTCTTTCAAACTGCTGTGCTGTGTGTTCGTTCACCTAAGGGAGTTGAATCTATGTTTAGATTCAGCGACTTAGAAACACGTCTATTCTGGGAGCTGCGTTTGGCTATTCCAGAATGAATGGGAGTATATGCTGTAACTAGAAACACAGGCTTCTAAAACCAAAACGGAGCTAGCTAACAGAATGATTGTGAATGAGGGCATTCAACTTAACGAATTAAACTGCTCCACTTAAGCAGCAGTTTACAAACCATTTATATGGAAATTCTAAAACCAACATTTCCAGGAAAACACCAGCCTAAAAACAATAGCAGTAACAGGGCATCTATAACATGGAAGAAATGTTTTTTTCAAACTCCTCTGCTGTGTGTTCATTCACCTAAGAGACTTCAATATATGCACAGATTCAGCGAGTTACAAACACGTTTCTTCCAGGAGCTGCGTATGCATATATCAGAGTGTACTGGGGTACAAGATGTAAAGAGAAATATCTGATTATACTTAGAAACCCGTTTCTTTCAGGAGCTGTGTTTGGATATTCCGGAGTGAATGAGAGTATATGCTGTAAAGAGAAATAACTGCTTCTAAAACCAAAAGGCAGCTATCTAACTGAATGGTTGTCAATGCGTGCACTCAACTTCCAGAGATAAACCCGTGTGTGGATTCAGCAGTCTGCAAACACTTTCTCTGCAGAGTCCCAAAACAGGCGTTTTCAGCCCATTACCGGCATGTGGAAGAAACAGCAGTAAGCACAGGGAAATATCTGCTTCTAAATCCAAAACGCAGCTATCTAACAGAACGGTTGTCAATGTGTGCACTCAACTTCCAGAGTTAAACCCGTGTGTGGATTCAGCAGTCTGCAAACACTTTCTCTGCAGAGTCCCAAAACAGGCGTTTTCAGCCCATTACCGGCATATGGAAGAAACAGCAGTAAGCAAAGGGAAATATCTGCTTCTAAATCCAAAACACAGCTATCTAACAGAACGGTTGTCAATGTGTGCACTCAACTTCCAGAGTTAAACCCGTGTGTGGATTCAGCAGTCTGCAAACACTTTCTCTGCAGAGTCCCAAAACAGGCGTTTTCAGCCCATTACGGGCATATGGAAGAAACTGCAGTAAGCACAGGGAAATATCTGCTTCTAAATCCAAAACGCAGCTATCTAACAGAACGGTTGTCAATGTGTGCACTCAACTTCCAGAGTTAAACCCGTGTGT
Organism: Aotus nancymaae; assembly: GCF_030222135.1. Taxonomy (NCBI): domain Eukaryota; kingdom Metazoa; phylum Chordata; class Mammalia; order Primates; family Aotidae; genus Aotus; species Aotus nancymaae. The sequence goes on from NW_026989039.1 coordinate 184,440, forward strand.
GGATTCAGCAGTCTGCAAACACTTTCTCTGCAGAGTCCCAAACCAGGCGTTTTCAGCCCATTACCGGCATATGGAAGAAACAGCAGTAAGCACAGGGAAATATCTGCTTCTAAATCCAAAACGCAGCTATCTAACAGAACGGTTGTCAATGTGTGCACTCAACTTCCAGAGTTAAACCCGTGTGTGGATTCAGCAGTCTGCAAACACTTTGTCTGCAGAGTCCCAAAACAGGCGTTTTCAGCCCATTACCGGCATATGGAAGAAACAGCAGTAAGCACAGGGAAATATCTGCTTCTAAATCCAAAACGCAGCTATCTAACAGAACGATTGTCAATGTGTGCACTCAACTTCCAGAGTTAAACCCGTGTGTGGATTCAGCAGTCTGCAAACACTTTCTCTGCAGAGTTCCAAAACAGGCGTTTTCAGCCCATTACCGGCATATGGAAGAAACAGCAGTAAGCCCAGGGAAATATCTGCTTCTAAATCCAAAACGCAGCTATCTAACAGAACGGTTGTCAATGTGTGCACTCAACTTCCAGAGTTAAACCCGTGTGTGGATTCAGCAGTCTGCAAACACTTTCTCTGCAGAGTCCCAAAACAGGCGTTTTCAGCCCATTACCGGCATATGGAAGAAACAGCAGTAAGCACAGGGAAATATCTGCTTCTAAATCCAAAACGCAGCTATCTAACAGAACGGTTGTCAATGTGTGCACTCAACTTCCAGAGTTAAACCCGTGTGTGGATTCAGCAGTCTGCAAACACTTTCTCTGCAGAGTGCCAAAACAGGCGTTTTCAGCCCATTACCGGCATATGGAAGAAACAGCAGTAAGCACAGGGAAATATCTGCTTCTAAATCCAAAACGCAGCTATCTAACAGAACGGTTGTCAATGTGTGCACTCAACTTCCAGAGTTAAACCCGTGTGTGGATTCAGCAGTCTGCAAACACTTTCTCTGCAGAGTCCCAAAACAGGCGTCTTCAGCCCATTACCGGCATATGGAAGAAACAGCAGCAAGCACAGGGAAATATCTGCTTCTAAATCCAAAACGCAGCTATCTAACAGAACGGTTGTCAATGTGTGCACTCAGCTTCCAGAGTTAAACCCGTGTGTGGATTCAGCAGTCTGCAAACACTTTCTCTGCAGAGTCCCAAAACAGGCGTTTTCAGCCCATTACGGGCATATGGAAGAAACAGCAGTAAGCACAGGGAAATATCTGCTTCTAAATCCAAAACGCAGCTATCTAACAGAACGGTTGTCAATGTGTGCACTCAACTTCCAGAGTTAAACCCGTGTGTGGATTCAGCAGTCTGCAAACATCTTCTCTGCAGAGTCCCAAACCAGGCGTTTTCAGCCCATTACCGGCATATGGAAGAAACAGCAGTAAGCACAGGGAAATATCTGCTTCTAAATCCAAAACGCAGCTATCTAACAGAACGGTTGTCAATGTGTGCACTCAACTTCCAGAGTTAAACCCGTGTGTGGATTCAGCAGTCTGCAAACACTTTCTCTGCAGAGTCCCAAAGCAGGCGTTTTCAGCCCATTACCGGCATATGGAAGAAACAGCAGTAAGCACAGGGAAATATCTGCTTCTAAATCCAAAACGCAGCTATCTAACAGAACGGTTGTCAATGTGTGCACTCAACTTCCAGAGTTAAACCCGTGTGTGGATTCAGCAGTCTGCAAACACTTTCTCTGCAGAGTGCCAAAACAGGCGTTTTCAGCCCATTACCGGCATATGGAAGAAACAGCAGTAAGCACAGGGAAATATCTGCTTCTAAATCCAAAACGCAGCTATCTAACAGAACGGTTGTCAATGTGTGCACTCAACTTGCAGAGTTAAACCCGTGTGTGGATTCAGCAGTCTGCAAACACTTTCTCTGCAGAGTCCCAAAACAGGCGTCTTCAGCCCATTACCGGCATATGGAAGAAACAGCAGTAAGCACAGGGAAATATCTGCTTCTAAATCCAAAACGCAGCTATCTAACAGAACGGTTGTCAATGTGTGCACTCAACTTCCAGAGGTAAACCCGTGTGTGGATTCAGCAGTCTGCAAACACTTCCTCTGCAGAGTCCCAAAACAGGCGTTTTCAGCCCATTACCGGCATATGGAAGAAACAGCAGTAAGCCCAGGGAAATATCTGCTTCTAAATCCAAAACGCAGCTATCTAACAGAACGGTTGTCAATGTGTGCACTCAACTTCCAGAGTTAAACCCGTGTGTGGATTCAGCAGTCTGCAAACACTTTGTCTGCAGAGTCCCAAAGCAGGCGTTTTCAGCCCATTACCGGCATATGGAAGAAACAGCAGTAAGCCCAGGGAAATATCTGCTTCTAAATCCAAAACGCAGCTATCTAACAGAACGGTTGTCAATGTGTGCACTCAACTTCCAGAGTTAAACCAGTGTGTGGATTCAGCAGTCTGCAAACACTTTCTCTGCAGAGTCCCAAAACAGGCGTTTTCAGCCCATTACCGGCGTATGGAAGAAACAGCAGTAAGCCCAGGGAAATATCTGCTTCTAAATCCAAAACGCAGCTATCTAACAGAACGGTTGTCAATGTGTGCACTCAACTTCCAGAGTTAAACCCGTGTGTGGATTCAGCAGTCTGCAAACACTTTCTCTGCAGAGTCCCAAAACAGGCGTTTTCAGCCCATTACCGGCATATGGAAGAAACAGCAGTAAGCACAGGGAAATATCTGCTTCTAAATCCAAAACGCAGCTATCTAACAGAACGGTTGTCAATGTGTGCACTCAACTTCCAGAGTTAAAACCGTGTGTGGATTCAGCAGTCTGCAAACATCTTCTCTGCAGAGTCCCAAACCAGGCGTTTTCAGCCCATTACGGGCAAATGGAAGAAACTGCAGTAAGCACAGGGAAATATCTGCTTCTAAATCCAAAACGCAGCTATCTAACAGAACGGTTGTCAATGTGTGCACTCAACTTCCAGAGTTAAACCCGTGTGTGGATTCAGCAGTCTGCAAACACTTTCTCTGCAGAGTCCCAAACCAGGCGTTTTCAGCCCATTACCGGCATATGGAAGAAACAGCAGTAAGCACAGGGAAATATCTGCTTCTAAATCCAAAACGCAGCTATCTAACAGAACGGTTGTCAATGTGTGCACTCAACTTCCAGAGTTAAACCCGTGTGTGGATTCAGCAGTCTGCAAACACTTTCTCTGCAGAGTCCCAAAGCAGACGTTTTCAGCCCATTACCGGCATATGGAAGAAACAGCAGTAAGCACAGGGAAATATCTGCTTCTAAATCCAAAACGCAGCTATCTAACAGAACGGTTGTCAATGTGTGCACTCAACTTCCAGAGTTAAACCCGTGTGTGGATTCAGCAGTCTGCAAACACTTTCTGTGCAGAGTCTCAAAACAGGCCTTTCCGGCCCAGTACCGGCATATATAAGAAAGAGCATTAAGACTGCGTCTAAAACTCAGAAGAAACGTTTCTTTCAAACTGCTCGGCCTTGTGTTCTTTGGCCTAAGGGAGTTGAAACTATGTTTAGATTCAGCGAGATAGAAACACGTTTATTCTCAGAGCTGTCTTTGGATATTCCAGATTGAATGGGAGTATATGCTGTAAAGAGAAATATCTGTTTCTAAAACCAAAATGGATCTATCTAGCAGAGTGGTTGTGAATGTGTGCCTTCTGCTTAAAGAGGTAAACTGCTCTTCTCATGCAGCACTTTAGAAACCCTTTCTATGCAAATTCTCATACAGACCTTTCCAGCGAAACACCAGCCTGTAGGAAATAGCAGTAAGACTGCATCTTTAACATGGAAGAAACTGTTTTCAAACTGCTCTGCTGTGTGTTCATTCATATAAGAGACTTGAATATATGTTCAGTTTCAGCTAGTTAGCAACACGTTTCTTCCAGGAGCTGTGTTTGCCTATTCCAGAGTATACTGGAGTATAAGATGTAAAGACAAATGTCTCGTTCCAAAAGAAAAACGGATGATCTAATGGAATGGTTGTCAATGTGTGCATTCAACTTACTGAGCTAAACTGCTGTTTGTATGCAGCAGTTTAGAAAACATTTCTGTGTAGATTCTCAAACAGACATTTCCAGCAAAATACCGGCCTATAAGAAATAGCAGTAAGACTGCGTCTAAAACTCAGAGGGAACGTTTCTTTCAAACTGCTCTGCAGTGTGTTCGTTCACCAAAGGTCGTTGACTCTAAGTTTGGATTCAGCGAGTTTGAAACACGTTTATTCTAGGAGCTGCATTTCGATATTCCAGAGTGTATGGGAGTAAATGCTGTAAAGAGAAATATCTGTTTCTAAAACCAAAACGGAGCTATCTAACAGAATGGTTGTGAATGTGTGCATTCAACTTAAAGGGTTAATCTGCTCTTCTTAGGCAGCAGTTTAGAAACCCTTTATATGCAAATTCTAAAATCAACATTTGCAGCAAAACACCAGCCTAAAACAAGTAGCAGTAAGACTGCATCTATAACATAGAAGAAACGTTTTCTTCAAAATGCTCTGCTCTGTGTTCATTCACCTAAGAGTCTTGAGTATATGTTCAGATTCAGCGAGTAAGAAACACGTTTCTTCCAGGAGCTGCATTTGCATATTCCAGAGTGTACTGGAGTATAAGGTTTAAAGTGAAATATCTGGTTCTAAAACAAACACGGAGCCATCTAACAGAATGGTTGTCACTGTGTGCATTCAGCTTATTGAGATAAACTGTTGTTTCTATGCAGCAGTTTAGAAAAGATTTTTGTGCAGATTCTAACACAGACATTCCCAGCAAAATACTGGCCTCTAAGAAATAGCAATAAGACTGCGTCTAAAACTCAAATAAAACGTTTCTTTCAAACTGCTGTGCTGTGTGTTCGTTCACCTAAGGGAGTTGAATCTATGTTTAGATTCAGCGACTTAGAAACACGTCTATTCTGGGAGCTGCGTTTGGCTATTCCAGAATGAATGGGAGTATATGCTGTAACTAGAAACACAGGCTTCTAAAACCAAAACGGAGCTAGCTAACAGAATGATTGTGAATGAGGGCATTCAACTTAACGAATTAAACTGCTCCACTTAAGCAGCAGTTTACAAACCATTTATATGGAAATTCTAAAACCAACATTTCCAGGAAAACACCAGCCTAAAAACAATAGCAGTAACAGGGCATCTATAACATGGAAGAAATGTTTTTTTCAAACTCCTCTGCTGTGTGTTCATTCACCTAAGAGACTTCAATATATGCACAGATTCAGCGAGTTACAAACACGTTTCTTCCAGGAGCTGCGTATGCATATATCAGAGTGTACTGGGGTACAAGATGTAAAGAGAAATATCTGATTATACTTAGAAACCCGTTTCTTTCAGGAGCTGTGTTTGGATATTCCGGAGTGAATGAGAGTATATGCTGTAAAGAGAAATAACTGCTTCTAAAACCAAAAGGCAGCTATCTAACTGAATGGTTGTCAATGCGTGAACTCAACTTCCAGAGATAAACCCGTGTGTGGATTCAGCAGTCTGCAAACACTTTCTCTGCAGAGTCCCAAAACAGGCGTTTTCAGCCCATTACCGGCATGTGGAAGAAACAGCAGTAAGCACAGGGAAATATCTGCTTCTAAATCCAAAACGCAGCTATCTAACAGAACGGTTGTCAATGTGTGCACTCAACTTCCAGAGTTAAACCCGTGTGTGGATTCAGCAGTCTGCAAACACTTTCTCTGCAGAGTCCCAAAACAGGCGTTTTCAGCCCATTACCGGCATATGGAAGAAACAGCCATAAGCAGAGGGAAATATCTGCTTCTAAATCCAAAACGCAGCTATCTAACAGAACGGTTGTCAATGTGTGCACTCAACTTCCAGAGTTAAACCCGTGTGTGGATTCAGCAGTCTGCAAACATCTTCTCTGCAGAGTCCCAAACCAGGCGTTTTCAGCCCATTACCGGCATATGGAAGAAACAGCAGTAAGCACAGGGAAATATCTGCTTCTAAATCCAAAACGCAGCTATCTAACAGAACGGTTGTCAATGTGTGCACTCAACTTCCAGAGTTAAACCCGTGTGTGGATTCAGCAGTCTGCAAACACTTTCTCTGCAGAGTCCCAAAACAGGCGTTTTCAGCCCATTACCGGCATATGGAAGAAACAGCAGTAAGCACAGGGAAATATCTGCTTCTAAATCCAAAACGCAGCTATCTAACAGAACGGTTGTCAATGTGTGCACTCAACTTCCAGAGTTAAACCCGTGTGTGGATTCAGCAGTCTGCAAACACTTCCTCTGCAGAGTCCCAAAACAGGCGTTTTCAGCCCATTACCGGCATATGGAAGAAACAGCAGTCAGCACAGGGAAATATCTGCTTCTAAATCCAAAACGCAGCTATCTAACAGAACGGTTGTCAATGTGTGCACTCAACTTCCAGAGTTAAACCCGTGTGTGGATTCAGCAGTCTGCAAACACTTTCTCTGCAGAGTCCCAAAGCAGGCGTTTTCAGCCCATTACCGGCATATGGAAGAAACAGCAGTAAGCCCAGGGAAATATCTGCTTCTAAATCCAAAACGCAGCTATCTAACAGAACGGTTGTCAATGTGTGCACTCAACTTCCAGAGTTAAACCCGTGTGTGGATTCAGCAGTCTGCAAACACTTTCTCTGCAGAGTCCCAAAACAGGCGTTTTCAGCCCATTACCGGCATATGGAAGAAACAGCAGTAAGCCCAGGGAAATATCTGCTTCTAAATCCAAAACGCAGCTATCTAACAGAACGGTTGTCAATGTGTGCACTCAACTTCCAGAGTTAAACCCGTGTGTGGATTCAGCAGTCTGCAAACACTTTCTCTGCAGAGTCCCAAAACAGGCGTTTTCAGCCCATTACCGGCATATGGAAGAAACAGCAGTAAGCACAGGGAAATATCTGCTTCTAAATCCAAAACGCAGCTATCTAACAGAACGGTTGTCAATGTGTGCACTCAGCTTCCAGAGTTAAACCCGTGTGTGGATTCAGCAGTCTGCAAACACTTTCTCTGCAGAGTCCCAAAACAGGCGTTTTCAGCCCATTACGGGCATATGGAAGAAACTGCAGTAAGCACAGGGAAATATCTGCTTCTAAATCCAAAACGCAGCTATCTAACAGAACGGTTGTCAATGTGTGCACTCAACTTCCAGAGTTAAACCCGTGTGTGGATTCAGCAGTCTGCAAACATCTTCTCTGCAGAGTCCCAAACCAGGCGTTTTCAGCCCATTACCGGCATATGGAAGAAACAGCAGTAAGCACAGGGAAATATCTGCTTCTAAATCCAAAACGCAGCTATCTAACAGAACGGTTGTCAATGTGTGCACTCAACTTCCAGAGTTAAACCCGTGTGTGGATTCAGCAGTCTGCAAACACTTTCTCTGCAGAGTCCCAAAACAGGCGTTTTCAGCCCATTACCGGCATATGGAGGAAACAGCAGTAAGCCCAGGGAAATATCTGCTTCTAAATCCAAAACGCAGCTATCTAACAGAACGGTTGTCAATGTGTGCACTCAACTTCCAGAGTTAAACCCGTGTGTGGATTCAGCAGTCTGCAAACATCTTCTCTGCAGAGTCCCAAACCAGGCGTTTTCAGCCCATTACCGGCATATGGAAGAAACAGCAGTAAGCACAGGGAAATATCTGCTTCTAAATCCAAAACGCAGCTATCTAACAGAACGGTTGTCAATGTGTGCACTCAACTTCCAGAGTTAAACCCGTGTGTGGATTCAGCAGTCTGCAAACACTTTCTCTGCAGAGTCCCAAAGCAGGCGTTTTCAGCCCATTACCGGCATATGGAAGAAACAGCAGTAAGCACAGGGAAATATCTGCTTCTAAATCCAAAACGCAGCTATCTAACAGAACGGTTGTCAATGTGTGCACTCAACTTCCAGAGTTAAACCCGTGTGTGGATTCAGCAGTCTGCAAACACTTTCTGTGCAGAGTCTCAAAACAGGCCTTTCCGGCCCAGTACCGGCATATATAAGAAAGAGCATTAAGACTGCGTCTAAAACTCAGAAGAAACGTTTCTTTCAAACTGCTCGGCCTTGTGTTCTTTGGCCTAAGGGAGTTGAAACTATGTTTAGATTCAGCGAGATAGAAACACGTTTATTCTCGGAGCTGTCTTTGGATATTCCAGATTGAATGGGAGTATATGCTGTAAAGAGAAATATCTGTTTCTAAAACCAAAATGGATCTATCTAGCAGAGTGGTTGTGAATGTGTGCCTTCTGCTTAAAGAGGTAAACTGCTCTTCTCATGCAGCACTTTAGAAACCCTTTCTATGCAAATTCTCATACAGACCTTTCCAGCGAAACACCAGCCTGTAGGAAATAGCAGTAAGACTGCATCTTTAACATGGAAGAAACTGTTTTCAAACTGCTCTGCTGTGTGTTCATTCATATAAGAGACTTGAATATATGTTCAGTTTCAGCTAGTTAGCAACACGTTTCTTCCAGGAGCTGTGTTTGCCTATTCCAGAGTATACTGGAGTATAAGATGTAAAGACAAATGTCTCGTTCCAAAAGAAAAACGGATGATCTAATGGAATGGTTGTCAATGTGTGCATTCAACTTACTGAGCTAAACTGCTGTTTGTATGCAGCAGTTTAGAAAACATTTCTGTGTAGATTCTCAAACAGACATTTCCAGCAAAATACCGGCCTATAAGAAATAGCAGTAAGACTGCGTCTAAAACTCAGAGGGAACGTTTCTTTCAAACTGCTCTGCAGTGTGTTCGTTCACCAAAGGTCGTTGACTCTAAGTTTGGATTCAGCGAGTTTGAAACACGTTTATTCTAGGAGCTGCATTTCGATATTCCAGAGTGTATGGGAGTAAATGCTGTAAAGAGAAATATCTGTTTCTAAAACCAAAACGGAGCTATCTAACAGAATGGTTGTGAATGTGTGCATTCAACTTAAAGGGTTAATCTGCTCTTCTTAGGCAGCAGTTTAGAAACCCTTTATATGCAAATTCTAAAATCAACATTTGCAGCAAAACACCAGCCTAAAACAAGTAGCAGTAAGACTGCATCTATAACATAGAAGAAACGTTTTCTTCAAAATGCTCTGCTCTGTGTTCATTCACCTAAGAGTCTTGAGTATATGTTCAGATTCAGCGAGTAAGAAACACGTTTCTTCCAGGAGCTGCATTTGCATATTCCAGAGTGTACTGGAGTATAAGGTTTAAAGTGAAATATCTGGTTCTAAAACAAACACGGAGCCATCTAACAGAATGGTTGTCACTGTGTGCATTCAGCTTATTGAGATAAACTGTTGTTTCTATGCAGCAGTTTAGAAAAGATTTTTGTGCAGATTCTAACACAGACATTCCCAGCAAAATACTGGCCTCTAAGAAATAGCAATAAGACTGCGTCTAAAACTCAAATAAAACGTTTCTTTCAAACTGCTGTGCTGTGTGTTCGTTCACCTAAGGGAGTTGAATCTATGTTTAGATTCAGCGACTTAGAAACACGTCTATTCTGGGAGCTGCGTTTGGCTATTCCAGAATGAATGGGAGTATATGCTGTAACTAGAAACACAGGCTTCTAAAACCAAAACGGAGCTAGCTAACAGAATGATTGTGAATGAGGGCATTCAACTTAACGAATTAAACTGCTCCACTTAAGCAGCAGTTTACAAACCATTTATATGGAAATTCTAAAACCAACATTTCCAGGAAAACACCAGCCTAAAAACAATAGCAGTAACAGGGCATCTATAACATGGAAGAAATGTTTTTTTCAAACTCCTCTGCTGTGTGTTCATTCACCTAAGAGACTTCAATATATGCACAGATTCAGCGAGTTACAAACACGTTTCTTCCAGGAGCTGCGTATGCATATATCAGAGTGTACTGGGGTACAAGATGTAAAGAGAAATATCTGATTATACTTAGAAACCCGTTTCTTTCAGGAGCTGTGTTTGGATATTCCGGAGTGAATGAGAGTATATGCTGTAAAGAGAAATAACTGCTTCTAAAACCAAAAGGCAGCTATCTAACTGAATGGTTGTCAATGGGTGCACTCAACTTCCAGAGATAAACCCGTGTGTGGATTCAGCAGTCTGCAAACACTTTCTCTGCAGAATCCCAAAACTGGCGTTTTCAGCCCATTACCGGCATATGGAAGAAACAGCAGTAAGCACAGGGAAATATCTGCTTCTAAATCCAAAACGCAGCTATCTAACAGAACGGTTGTCAATGTGTGCACTCAACTTCCAGAGTTAAACCCGTGTGTGGATTCAGCAGTCTGCAAACATCTTCTCTGCAGGGTCCCAAACCAGGCGTTTTCAGCCCAATACCGGCATATGGAAGAAACTGCAGTAAGCACAGGGAAATATCTGCTTCTAAATCCAAAACGCAGCTATCTAACAGAACGGTTGTCAATGTGTGCACTCAACTTCCAGAGTTAAACCCGTGTGTGGATTCAGCAGTCTGCAAACACTTTCTCTGCAGAGTCCCAAACCAGGCGTTTTCAGCCCATTACCGGCATATGGAAGAAACAGCAGTAAGCACAGGGAAATATCTGCTTCTAAATCCAAAACGCAGCTATCTAACAGAACGGTTGTCAATGTGTGCACTCAACTTCCAGAGATAAACCCGTGTGTGGATTCAGCAGTCTGCAAACACTTTCTCTGCAGAGTGCCAAAGCAGGCGTTTTCAGCCCATTACCGGCATGTGGAAGAAACAGCAGTAAGCACAGGGAAATATCTGCTTCTAAATCCAAAACGCAGCTATCTAACAGAACGGTTGTCAATGTGTGCACTCAACTTCCAGAGTTAAACCCGTGTGTGGATTCAGCAGTCTGCAAACACTTTCTCTGCAGAGTCCCAAACCAGGCGTTTTCAGCCCATTACCGGCATATGGAAGAAACAGCAGTAAGCCCAGGGAAATATCTGCTTCTAAATCCAAAACGCAGCTATCTAACAGAACGGTTGTCAATGTGTGCACTCAACTTGCAGAGTTAAACCCGTGTGTGGATTCAGCAGTCTGCAAACACTTTCTCTGCAGAGTCCCAAAACAGGCGTTTTCAGCCCATTACCGGCATATGGAAGAAACAGCAGTAAGCACAGGGAAATATCTGCTTCTAAATCCAAAACGCAGCTATCTAACAGAACGGTTGTCAATGTGTGCACTCAACTTCCAGAGTTAAACCCGTGTGTGGATTCAGCAGTCTGCAAACATCTTCTCTGCAGAGTCCCAAACCAGGCGTTTTCAGCCCATTACCGGCATATGGAAGAAACAGCAGTAAGCACAGGGAAATATCTGCTTCTAAATCCAAAACGCAGCTATCTAACAGAACGATTGTCAATGTGTGCACTCAACTTCCAGAGTTAAACCCGTGTGTGGATTCAGCAGTCTGCAAACACTTTCTCTGCAGAGTCCCAAAACAGGCGTTTTCAGCCCATTACCGGCATATGGAAGAAACAGCAGTAAGCCCAGGGAAATATCTGCTTCTAAATCCAAAACGCAGCTATCTAACAGAACGGTTGTCAATGTGTGCACTCAACTTCCAGAGTTAAACCCGTGTGTGGATTCAGCAGTCTGCAAACACTTTCTCTGCAGAGTCCCAAAACAGGCGTTTTCAGCCCATTACCGGCATATGGAAGAAACAGCAGTAAGCAAAGGGAAATATCTGCTTCTAAATCCAAAACGCAGCTATCTAACAGAACGGTTGTCAATGTGTGCACTCAACTTCCAGAGTTAAACCCGTGTGTGGATTCAGCAGTCTGCAAACATCTTCTCTGCAGGGTCCCAAACCAGGCGTTTTCAGCCCATTACCGGCATATGGAAGAAACAGCAGTAAGCCCAGGGAAATATCTGCTTCTAAATCCAAAACGCAGCTATCTAACAGAACGGTTGTCAATGTGTGCACTCAACTTCCAGAGTTAAACCCGTGTGTGGATTCAGCAGTCTGCAAACACTTTCTGTGCAGAGTCTCAAAACAGGCCTTTCCGGCCCAGTACCGGCATATATAAGAAAGAGCATTAAGACTGCGTCTAAAACTCAGAAGAAACGTTTCTTTCAAACTGCTCGGCCTTGTGTTCTTTGGCCTAAGGGAGTTGAAACTATGTTTAGATTCAGCGAGATAGAAACACGTTTATTCTCGGAGCTGTCTTTGGATATTCCAGATTGAATGGGAGTATATGCTGTAAAGAGAAATATCTGTTTCTAAAACCAAAATGGATCTATCTAGCAGAGTGGTTGTGAATGTGTGCCTTCTGCTTAAAGAGGTAAACTGCTCTTCTCATGCAGCACTTTAGAAACCCTTTCTATGCAAATTCTCATACAGACCTTTCCAGCGAAACACCAGCCTGTAGGAAATAGCAGTAAGACTGCATCTTTAACATGGAAGAAACTGTTTTCAAACTGCTCTGCTGTGTGTTCATTCATATAAGAGACTTGAATATATGTTCAGTTTCAGCTAGTTAGCAACACGTTTCTTCCAGGAGCTGTGTTTGCCTATTCCAGAGTATACTGGAGTATAAGATGTAAAGACAAATGTCTCGTTCCAAAAGAAAAACGGATGATCTAATGGAATGGTTGTCAATGTGTGCATTCAACTTACTGAGCTAAACTGCTGTTTGTATGCAGCAGTTTAGAAAACATTTCTGTGTAGATTCTCAAACAGACATTTCCAGCAAAATACCGGCCTATAAGAAATAGCAGTAAGACTGCGTCTAAAACTCAGAGGGAACGTTTCTTTCAAACTGCTCTGCAGTGTGTTCGTTCACCAAAGGTCGTTGACTCTAAGTTTGGATTCAGCGAGTTTGAAACACGTTTATTCTAGGAGCTGCATTTCGATATTCCAGAGTGTATGGGAGTAAATGCTGTAAAGAGAAATATCTGTTTCTAAAACCAAAACGGAGCTATCTAACAGAATGGTTGTGAATGTGTGCATTCAACTTAAAGGGTTAATCTGCTCTTCTTAGGCAGCAGTTTAGAAACCCTTTATATGCAAATTCTAAAATCAACATTTGCAGCAAAACACCAGCCTAAAACAAGTAGCAGTAAGACTGCATCTATAACATAGAAGAAACGTTTTCTTCAAAATGCTCTGCTCTGTGTTCATTCACCTAAGAGTCTTGAGTATATGTTCAGATTCAGCGAGTAAGAAACACGTTTCTTCCAGGAGCTGCATTTGCATATTCCAGAGTGTACTGGAGTATAAGGTTTAAAGTGAAATATCTGGTTCTAAAACAAACACGGAGCCATCTAACAGAATGGTTGTCACTGTGTGCATTCAGCTTATTGAGATAAACTGTTGTTTCTATGCAGCAGTTTAGAAAAGATTTTTGTGCAGATTCTAACACAGACATTCCCAGCAAAATACTGGCCTCTAAGAAATAGCAATAAGACTGCGTCTAAAACTCAAATAAAACGTTTCTTTCAAACTGCTGTGCTGTGTGTTCGTTCACCTAAGGGAGTTGAATCTATGTTTAGATTCAGCGACTTAGAAACACGTCTATTCTGGGAGCTGCGTTTGGCTATTCCAGAATGAATGGGAGTATATGCTGTAACTAGAAACACAGGCTTCTAAAACCAAAACGGAGCTAGCTAACAGAATGATTGTGAATGAGGGCATTCAACTTAACGAATTAAACTGCTCCACTTAAGCAGCAGTTTACAAACCATTTATATGGAAATTCTAAAACCAACATTTCCAGGAAAACACCAGCCTAAAAACAATAGCAGTAACAGGGCATCTATAACATGGAAGAAATGTTTTTTTCAAACTCCTCTGCTGTGTGTTCATTCACCTAAGAGACTTCAATATATGCACAGATTCAGCGAGTTACAAACACGTTTCTTCCAGGAGCTGCGTATGCATATATCAGAGTGTACTGGGGTACAAGATGTAAAGAGAAATATCTGATTATACTTAGAAACCCGTTTCTTTCAGGAGCTGTGTTTGGATATTCCGGAGTGAATGAGAGTATATGCTGTAAAGAGAAATAACTGCTTCTAAAACCAAAAGGCAGCTATCTAACTGAATGGTTGTCAATGCGTGCACTCAACTTCCAGAGATAAACCCGTGTGTGGATTCAGCAGGCTGCAAACACTTTCTATGCAGAGTCCCAAAACAGGCGTTTTCAGCCCATTACCGGCATGTGGAAGAAACAGCAGTAAGCACAGGGAAATATCTGCTTCTAAATCCAAAACGCAGCTATCTAACAGAACGGTTGTCAATGTGTGCACTCAACTTCCAGAGTTAAACCCGTGTGTGGATTCAGCAGTCTGCAAACATCTTCTCTGCAGAGTCCCAAACCAGGCGTTTTCAGCTCATTACCGGCATATGGAAGAAACAGCAGTAAGCACAGGGAAATATCTGCTTCTAAATCCAAAACGCAGCTATCTAACAGAACGGTTGTCAATGTGTGCACTCAACTTCCAGAGTTAAACCCGTGTGTGGATTCAGCAGTCTGCAAACACTTTCTCTGCAGAGTCCCAAAACAGGCGTTTTCAGCCCATTACCGGCATATGGAAGAAACAGCAGTAAGCACAGGGAAATATCTGCTTCTAAATCCAAAACGCAGCTATCTAACAGAACGGTTGTCAATGTGTGCACTCAACTTCCAGAGTTAAACCCGTGTGTGGATTCAGCAGTCTGCAAACATCTTCTCTGCAGAGTCCCAAACCAGGCGTTTTCAGCCCATTACCGGCATATGGAAGAAACAGCAGTAAGCACAGCGAAATATCTGCTTCTAAATCCAAAACGCAGCTATCTAACAGAACGGTTGTCAATGTGTGCACTCAACTTCCAGAGTTAAACCCGTGTGTGGATTCAGCAGTCTGCAAACACTTTCTCTGCAGAGTCCCAAACCAGGCGTTTTCAGCCCATTACCGGCATATGGAAGAAACAGCAGTAAGCACAGGGAAATATCTGCTTCTAAATCCAAAACGCAGCTATCTAACAGAACGGTTGTCAATGTGTGCACTTAACTTCCAGAGTTTAACCCGTGTGTGGATTCAGCAGTCTGCAAACACTTTCTCTGCAGAGTCCCAAAACAGGCGTTTTCAGCCCATTACCGGCATATGGAAGAAACAGCAGTAAGCACAGGGAAATATCTGCTTCTAAATCCAAAACGCAGCTATCTAACAGAACGGTTGTCAATGTGTGCACTCAACTTCCAGAGTTAAACCCGTGTGTGGATTCAGCAGTCTGCAAACACTTTCTCTGCAGAGTCCCAAAACAGGCGTTTTCAGCCCATTACCGGCATATGGAAGAAACAGCAGTAAGCCCAGGGAAATATCTGCTTCTAAATCCAAAACGCAGCTATCTAACAGAACGGTTGTCAACGTGTGCACTCAACTTCCAGAGTTAAACCCGTGTGTGGATTCAGCAGTCTGCAAACACTTTCTCTGCAGAGTCCCAAAACAGGCGTTTTCAGCCCATTACCGGCATATGGAAGAAACAGCAGTAAGCCCAGGGAAATATCTGCTTCTAAATCCAAAACGCAGCTATCTAACAGAACGGTTGTCAATGTGTGCACTCAACTTCCAGAGTTAAACCCGTGTGTGGATTCAGCAGTCTGCAAACACTTTCTCTGCAGAGTCCCAAAACAGGCGTTTTCAGCCCATTACCGGCATATGGAAGAAACAGCAGTAAGCACAGGGAAATATCTGCTTCTAAATCCAAAACGCAGCTATCTAACAGAACGGTTGTCAATGTGTGCACTCAACTTCCAGAGTTAAACCCGTGTGTGGATTCAGCAGTCTGCAAACACTTTCTCTGCAGAGTCCCAAAACAGGCGTTTTCAGCCCATTACCGGCATATGGAAGAAACAGCAGTAAGCCCAGGGAAATATCTGCTTCTAAATCCAAAACGCAGCTATCTAACAGAACGGTTGTCAATGTGTGCACTCAACTTCCAGAGTTAAACCCGTGTGTGGATTCAGCAGTCTGCAAACACTTTCTCTGCAGAGTCCCAAAACAGGCGTTTTCAGCCCATTACCGGCATATGGAAGAAACAGCAGTAAGCCCAGGGAAATATCTGCTTCTAAATCCAAAACGCAGCTATCTAACAGAACGGTTGTCAACGTGTGCACTCAACTTACAGAGTTAAACCCGTGTGTGGATTCGGCAGTCTGCAAACACTTTCTCTGCAGAGTCCCAAAACAGGCGTTTTCAGCCCATTACCGGCATATGGAAGAAACAGCAGTAAGCGCAGGGAAATATCTGCTTCTAAATCCAAAACGCAGCTATCTAACAGAACGGTTGTCAATGTGTGCACTCAACTTCCAGAGTTAAACCCGTGTGTGGATTCAGCAGTCTGCAAACACTTTCTCTGCAGAGTCCCAAAACAGGCGTTTTCAGCCCATTACCGGCATATGGAAGAAACAGCAGTAAGCACAGGGAAATATCTGCTTCTAAATCCAAAACGCAGCTATCTAACAGAACGGTTGTCAATGTGTGCACTCAACTTCCAGAGTTAAACCCGTGTGTGGATTCAGCAGTCTGCAAACACTTTCTCTGCAGAGTCCCAAAACAGGCGTTTTCAGCCCATTACCGGCATATGGAAGAAACAGCAGTAAGCCCAGGGAAATATCTGCTTCTAAATCCAAAACGCAGCTATCTAACAGAACGGTTGTCAATGTGTGCACTCAACTTCCAGAGTTAAACCCGTGTGTGGATTCAGCAGTCTGCAAACACTTTCTCTGCAGAGTCCCAAAACAGGCGTTTTCAGCCCATTACCGGCATATGGAAGAAACAGCAGTAAGCCCAGGGAAATATCTGCTTCTCAATCCAAAACGCAGCTATCTAACAGAACGGTTGTCAACGTGTGCACTCAACTTCCAGAGTTAAACCCGTGTGTGGATTCAGCAGTCTGCAAACACTTTCTCTGCAGAGTCCCAAAACAGGCGTTTTCAGCCCATTACCGGCATATGGAAGAAACAGCAGTAAGCCCAGGGAAATATCTGCTTCTAAATCCAAAACGCAGCTATCTAACAGAACGGTTGTCAATGTGTGCACTCAACTTCCAGAGTTAAACCCGTGTGTGGATTCAGCAGTCTGCAAACACTTTCTCTGCAGAGTCCCAAAACAGGCGTTTTCAGCCCATTACCGGCACATGGAAGAAACTGCAGTAAGCACAGGGAAATATCTGCTTCTAAATCCAAAACGCAGCTATCTAACAGAACGGTTGTCAATGTGTGCACTCAACTTCCAGAGTTAAACCCGTGTGTGGATTCAGCAGTCTGCAAACATCTTCTCTGCAGAGTCCCAAACCAGGCGTTTTCAGCCCATTACCGGCATATGGAAGAAACAGCAGTAAGCACAGGGAAATATCTGCTTCTAAATCCAAAACGCAGCTATCTAACAGAACGGTTGTCAATGTGTGCACTCAACTTCCAGAGTTAAACCCGTGTGTGGATTCAGCAGTCTGCAAACATCATCTCTGCAGATTCCCAAACCAGGCGTTTTCAGCCCATTACCGGCATATGGAAGAAACAGCAGTAAGCCCAGGGAAATATCTGCTTCTAAATCCAAAACGCAGCTATCTAACAGAACGGTTGTCAATGTGTGCAGTCAACTTCCAGAGTTAAACCCGTGTGTGGATTCAGCAGTCTGCAAACACTTTCTCTGCAGAGTCCCAAAACAGGCGTTTTCAGCCCATTACCGGCATATGGAAGAAACAGCAGTAAGCACAGGGAAATATCTGCTTCTAAATCCAAAACGCAGCTATCTAACAGAACGGTTGTCAATGTGTGCACTCAACTTCCAGAGTTCAACCCGTGTGTGGATTCAGCAGTCTGCAAACACTTTCTCTGCAGAGTCCCAAACCAGGCGTTTTCAGCCCATTACCGGCATATGGAAGAAACAGCAGTAAGCCCAGGGAAATATCTGCTTCTAAATCCAAAACGCAGCTATCTAACAGAACGGTTGTCAATGTGTGCACTCAACTTCCAGAGTTAAACCCGTGTGTGGATTCAGCAGTCTGCAAACACTTTCTCTGCAGAGTCCCAAAACAGGCGTTTTCAGCCCATTACCGGCATATGGAAGAAACAGCAGTAAGCCCAGGGAAATATCTGCTTCTAAATCCAAAACGCAGCTATCTAACAGAACGGTTGTCAACGTGTGCACTCAACTTCCAGAGTTAAACCCGTGTGTGGATTCAGCAGTCTGCAAACACTTTCTCTGCAGAGTCCCAAAACAGGCGTTTTCAGCCCATTACCGGCATATGGAAGAAACAGCAGTAAGCCCAGGGAAATATCTGCTTCTAAATCCAAAACGCAGCTATCTAACAGAACGGTTGTCAATGTGTGCACTCAACTTCCAGAGTTAAACCCGTGTGTGGATTCAGCAGTCTGCAAACACTTTCTCTGCAGAGTCCCAAAACAGGCGTTTTCAGCCCAT
Source organism: Aotus nancymaae (assembly GCF_030222135.1). Taxonomy (NCBI): domain Eukaryota; kingdom Metazoa; phylum Chordata; class Mammalia; order Primates; family Aotidae; genus Aotus; species Aotus nancymaae. Next base: position 202,758 of record NW_026989039.1, read on the forward strand.
TACCGGCATATGGAAGAAACTGCAGTAAGCACAGGGAAATATCTGCTTCTAAATCCAAAATGCAGCTATCTAACAGAACGGTTGTCAATGTGTGCACTCAACTTCCAGAGTTAAACCCGTGTGTGGATTCAGCAGTCTGCAAACATCTTCTCTGCAGAGTCCCAAACCAGGCGTTTTCAGCCCATTACCGGCATATGGAAGAAACAGCAGTAAGCACAGGGAAATATCTGCTTCTAAATCCAAAACGCAGCTATCTAACAGAACGGTTGTCAATGTGTGCACTCAACTTCCAGAGTTAAACCCGTGTGTGGATTCAGCAGTCTGCAAACACTTTCTCTGCAGAGTCCCAAAACAGGCGTTTTCAGCCCATTACCGGCATATGGAAGAAACTGCAGTAAGCACAGGGAAATATCTGCTTCTAAATCCAAAACGCAGCTATCTAACAGAACGGTTGTCAATGTGTGCACTCAACTTCCAGAGTTAAACCCGTGTGTGGATTCAGCAGTCTGCAAACACTTTCTCTGCAGAGTCCCAAACCAGGCGTTTTCAGCCCATTACCGGCATATGGAAGAAACAGCAGTAAGCCCAGGGAAATATCTGCTTCTAAATCCAAAACGCAGCTATCTAACAGAACGGTTGTCAATGTGTGCACTCAACTTCCAGAGTTAAACCCGTGTGTGGATTCAGCAGTCTGCAAACATCTTCTCTGCAGAGTCCCAAAACAGGCGTTTTCAGCCCATTACCGGCATATGGAAGAAACAGCAGTAAGCACAGGGAAATATCTGCTTCTAAATCCAAAACGCAGCTATCTAACAGAACGGTTGTCAATGTGTGCACTCAACTTCCAGAGTTAAACCCGTGTGTGGATTCAGCAGTCTGCCAACACTTTCTCTGCAGAGTCCCAAAACAGGCGTTTTCAGCCCATTACCGGCATATGGAAGAAACAGCAGTAAGCACAGGGAAATATCTGCTTCTATATCCAAAACGCAGCTATCTAACAGAACGGTTGTCAATGTGTGCACTCAACTTCCAGAGTTAAACCCGTGTGTGGATTCAGCAGTCTGCAAACACTTTCTCTGCAGAGTCCCAAACCAGGCGTTTTCAGCCCATTACCGGCATATGGAAGAAACAGCAGTAAGCACAGGGAAATATCTGCTTCTAAATCCAAAACGCAGCTATCTAACAGAACGGTTGTCAATGTGTGCACTCAACTTCCAGAGTTAAACCCGTGTGTGGATTCAGCAGTCTGCAAACACTTTCTCTGCAGAGTCCCAAAACAGGCGTTTTCAGCCCATTACCGGCATATGGAAGAAACAGCAGTAAGCCCAGGGAAATATCTGCTTCTAAATCCAAAACGCAGCTATCTAACAGAACGGTTGTCAACGTGTGCACTCAACTTCCAGAGTTAAACCCGTGTGTGGATTCAGCAGTCTGCAAACACTTTCTCTGCAGAGTCCCAAAACAGGCGTTTTCAGCCCATTACCGGCATATGGAAGAAACAGCAGTAAGCCCAGGGAAATATCTGCTTCTAAATCCAAAACGCAGCTATCTAACAGAACGGTTGTCAATGTGTGCACTCAACTTCCAGAGTTAAACCCGTGTGTGGATTCAGCAGTCTGCAAACACTTTCTCTGCAGAGTCCCAAACCAGGCGTTTTCAGCCCATTACCGGCATATGGAAGAAACAGCAGTAAGCACAGGGAAATATCTGCTTCTAAATCCAAAACGCAGCTATCTAACAGAACGGTTGTCAATGTGTGCACTCAACTTCCAGAGTTAAACCCGTGTGTGGATTCAGCAGTCTGCAAACACTTTCTCTGCAGAGTCGCAAAACAGGCGTTTTCAGCCCATTACCGGCATATGGAAGAAACAGCAGTAAGCCCAGGGAAATATCTGCTTCTAAATCCAAAACGCAGCTATCTAACAGAACGGTTGTCAACGTGTGCACTCAACTTCCAGAGTTAAACCCGTGTGTGGATTCAGCAGTCTGCAAACACTTTCTCTGCAGAGTCCCAAAACAGGCGTTTTCAGCCCATTACCGGCATATGGAAGAAACAGCAGTAAGCCCAGGGAAATATCTGCTTCTAAATCCAAAACGCAGCTATCTAACAGAACGGTTGTCAATGTGTGCACTCAACTTCCAGAGTTAAACCCGTGTGTGGATTCAGCAGTCTGCAAACACTTTCTCTGCAGAGTCCCAAAACAGGCGTTTTCAGCCCATTACCGGCATATGGAAGAAACAGCAGTAAGCACAGGGAAATATCTGCTTCTAAATCCAAAACGCAGCTATCTAACAGAACGGTTGTCAATGTGTGCACTCAACTTCCAGAGTTAAACCCGTGTGTGGATTCAGCAGTCTGCAAACACTTTCTCTGCAGAGTCCCAAAACAGGCGTTTTCAGCCCATTACCGGCATATGGAAGAAACAGCAGTAAGCACAGGGAAATATCTGCTTCTAAATCCAAAACGCAGCTATCTAACAGAACGGTTGTCAATGTGTGCACTCAACTTCCAGAGTTAAACCCGTGTGTGGATTCAGCAGTCTGCAAACACTTTCTCTGCAGAGTCCCAAACCAGGCGTTTTCAGCCCATTACCGGCATATGGAAGAAACAGCAGTAAGCCCAGGGAAATATCTGCTTCTAAATCCAAAACGCAGCTCTCTAACAGAACGGTTGTCAATGTGTGCACTCAACTTCCAGAGTTAAACCCGTGTGTGGATTCAGCAGTCTGCAAACACTTTCTCTGCAGAGTCCCAAAACAGGCGTTTTCAGCCCATTACCGGCATATGGAAGAAACAGGAGTAAGCACAGGGAAATATCTGCTTCTAAATCCAAAACGCAGCTATCTAACAGAACGGTTGTCAATGTGTGCACTCAACTTCCAGAGTTAAACCCGTGTGTGGATTCAGCAGTCTGCAAACACTTTCTCTGCAGAGTCCCAAAACAGGTGTTTTCAGTCCATTACCGGCATATGGAAGAAACAGCAGTAAGCGCAGGGAAATATCTGCTTCTAAATCCAAAACGCAGCTATCTAACAGAACGGTTGTCAATGTGTGCACTCAACTTCCAGAGTTAAACCCGTGTGTGGATTCAGCAGTCTGCAAACACTTTCTCTGCAGAGTCCCAAAACAGGCGTTTTCAGCCCATTACCGGCATATGGAAGAAACTGCAGTAAGCACAGGGAAATATCTGCTTCTAAATCCAAAACGCAGCTATCTAACAGAACGGTTGTCAATGTGTGCACTCAACTTCCAGAGTTAAACCCGTGTGTGGATTCAGCAGTCTGCAAACATCTTCTCTGCAGAGTCCCAAACCAGGCGTTTTCAGCCAATTACCGGCATTTGGAAGAATCAACAGTAAGCACAGGGAAATATCTGCTTCTAAATCCAAAACGCAGCTATCTAACAGAACGGTTGTCAATGTGTGCACTCAACTTCCAGAGTTAAACCCGTGTGTGGATTCAGCAGTCTGCAAACACTTTCTCTGCAGAGTCCCAAACCAGGCGTTTTCAGCCCATTACCGGCATATGGAAGAAACAGCAGTAAGCACAGGGAAATATCTACTTCTAAATCCAAAACGCAGCTCTCTAACAGAACGGTTGTCAATGTGTGCACTCAACTTCCAGAGTTAAACCCGTGTGTGGATTCAGCAGTCTGCAAACACTTTCTCTGCAGAGTCCCAAAACAGGCGTTTTCAGCCCATTACCGGCATATGGAAGAAACAGCAGTAAGCCCAGGGAAATATCTGCTTCTAAATCCAAAACGCAGCTATCTAACAGAACGGTTGTCAATGTGTGCACTCAACTTCCAGAGTTAAACCCGTGTGTGGATTCAGCAGTCTGCAAACACTTTCTCTGCAGAGTCCCAAAACAGGCGTTTTCAGCCCATTACCGGCATATGGAAGAAACAGCAGTAAGCACAGGGAAATATCTGCTTCTAAATCCAAAACGCAGCTATCTAACAGAACGGTTGTCAATGTGTGCACTCAACTTCCAGAGTTAAACCCGTGTGTGGATTCAGCAGTCTGCAAACACTTTCTCTGCAGAGTCCCAAAACAGGCGTTTTCAGCCCATTACCGGCATATGGAAGAAACAGCAGTAAGCCCAGGGAAATATCTGCTTCTAAATCCAAAACGCAGCTATCTAACAGAACGGTTGTCAATGTGTGCACTCAACTTCCAGAGTTAAACCCGTGTGTGGATTCAGCAGTCTGCAAACACTTTCTCTGCAGAGTCCCAAAACAGGCGTTTTCAGCCCATTACCGGCATATGGAAGAAACAGCAGTAAGCCCAGGGAAATATCTGCTTCTAAATCCAAAACGCAGCTATCTAACAGAACGGTTGTCAACGTGTGCACTCAACTTCCAGAGTTAAACCCGTGTGTGGATTCAGCAGTCTGCAAACACTTTCTCTGCAGAGTCCCAAAACAGGCGTTTTCAGCCCATTACCGGCATATGGAAGAAACAGCAGTAAGCACAGGGAAATATCTGCTTCTAAATCCAAAACGCAGCTATCTAACAGAACGGTTGTCAATGTGTGCACTCAACTTCCAGAGTTAAACCCGTGTGTGGATTCAGCAGTCTGCAAACACTTTCTCTGCAGAGTCCCAAAACAGGCGTTTTCAGCCCATTACCGGCATATGGAAGAAACTGCAGTAAGCACAGGGAAATATCTGCTTCTAAATCCAAAACGCAGCTATCTAACAGAACGGTTGTCAATGTGTGCACTCAACTTCCAGAGTTAAACCCGTGTGTGGATTCAGCAGTCTGCAAACATCTTCTCTGCAGAGTCCCAAAACAGGCGTTTTCAGCCCATTACCGGCATATGGAAGAAACAGCAGTAAGCACAGGGAAATATCTGCTTCTAAATCCAAAACGCAGCTATCTAACAGAACGGTTGTCAATGTGTGCACTCAACTTCCAGAGTTAAACCCGTGTGTGGATTCAGCAGTCTGCAAACACTTTCTCTGCAGAGTCCCAAAACAGGCGTTTTCAGCCCATTACCGGCATATGGAAGAAACAGCAGTAAGCACAGGGAAATATCTGCTTCTAAATCCAAAACGCAGCTATCTAACAGAACGGTTGTCAATGTGTGCACTCAACTTCCAGAGTTAAACCCGTGTGTGGATTCAGCAGTCTGCAAACACTTTCTCTGCAGAGTCCCAAACCAGGCGTTTTCAGCCCATTACCGGCATATGGAAGAAACTGCAGTAAGCACAGGGAAATATCTGCTTCTAAATCCAAAACGCAGCTATCTAACAGAACGGTTGTCAATGTGTGCACTCAACTTCCAGAGTTAAACCCGTGTGTGGATTCAGCAGTCTGCAAACATCTTCTCTGCAGAGTCCCAAACCAGGCGTTTTCAGCCCATTACCGGCATATGGAAGAAACAGCAGTAAGCACAGGGAAATATCTGCTTCTAAATCCAAAACGCAGCTATCTAACAGAACGGTTGTCAACGTGTGCACTCAACTTCCAGAGTTAAACCCGTGTGTGGATTCAGCAGTCTGCAAACACTTTCTCTGCAGAGTACCAAAACAGGCGTTTTCAGCCCATTACCGGCATATGGAAGAAACAGCAGTAAGCACAGGGAAATATCTGCTTCTGAATCCAAAACGCAGCTATCTAACAGAACGGTTGTCAATGTGTGCACTCAACTTCCAGAGTTAAACCCGTGTGTGGATTCAGCAGTCTGCAAACACTTTCTCTGCAGAGTCCCAAAACAGGCGTTTTCAGCCCATTACCGGCATATGGAAGAAACAGCAGTAAGCACAGGGAAATATCTGCTTCTAAATCCAAAACGCAGCTATCTAACAGAACGGTTGTCAATGTGTGCACTCAACTTCCAGAGTTAAACCCGTGTGTGGATTCAGCAGTCTGCAAACATCTTCTCTGCAGAGTCCCAAAACAGGCGTTTTCAGCCCATTACCGGCATATGGAAGAAACAGCAGTAAGCCCAGGGAAATATCTACTTCTAAATCCAAAACGCAGCTATCTAACAGAACGGTTGTCAATGTGTGCACTCAACTTCCAGAGTTAAACCCGTGTGTGGATTCAGCAGTCTGCAAACACTTTCTCTGCAGAGTCCCAAAACAGGCGTTTTCAGCCCATTACCGGCATATGGAAGAAACAGCAGTAAGCACAGGGAAATATCTGCTTCTAAATCCAAAACGCAGCTATCTAACAGAACGGTTGTCAATGTGTGCACTCAACTTCCAGAGTTAAACCCGTGTGTGGATTCAGCAGTCTGCAAACACTTTCTCTGCAGAGTCCCAAAACAGGCGTTTTCAGCCCATTACCGGCATATGGAAGAAACAGCAGTAAGCACAGGGAAATATCTGCTTCTAAATCCAAAACGCAGCTATCTAACAGAACGGTTGTCAATGTGTGCACTCAACTTCCAGAGTTAAACCCGTGTGTGGATTCAGCAGTCTGCAAACACTTTCTCTGCAGAGTCCCAAACCAGGCGTTTTCAGCCCATTACCGGCATATGGAAGAAACAGCAGTAAGCCCAGGGAAATATCTGCTTCTAAATCCAAAACGCAGCTCTCTAACAGAACGGTTGTCAATGTGTGCACTCAACTTCCAGAGTTAAACCCGTGTGTGGATTCAGCAGTCTGCAAACACTTTCTCTGCAGAGTCCCAAAACAGGAGTTTTCAGCCCATTACCGGCATATGGAAGAAACAGCAGTAAGCCCAGGGAAATATCTGCTTCTAAATCCAAAACGCAGCTATCTAACAGAACGGTTGTCAATGTGTGCACTCAACTTCCAGAGTTAAACCCGTGTGTGGATTCAGCAGTCTGCAAACACTTTCTCTGCAGAGTCCCAAAACAGGCGTTTTCAGTCCATTACCGGCATATGGAAGAAACAGCAGTAAGCACAGGGAAATATCTGCTTCTAAATCCAAAACGCAGCTATCTAACAGAACGGTTGTCAATGTGTGCACTCAACTTCCAGAGTTAAACCCGTGTGTGGATTCAGCAGTCTGCAAACACTTTCTCTGCAGAGTCCCAAAACAGGCGTTTTCAGCCCATTACCGGCATATGGAAGAAACTGCAGTAAGCACAGGGAAATATCTGCTTCTAAATCCAAAACGCAGCTATCTAACAGAACGGTTGTCAATGTGTGCACTCAACTTCCAGAGTTAAACCCGTATGTGGATTCAGCAGTCTGCAAACATCTTCTCTGCAGAGTCCCAAAACAGGCGTTTTCAGCCCATTACCGGCATATGGAAGAAGCAGCAGTAAGCACAGGGAAATATCTGCTTCTAAATCCAAAACGCAGCTATCTAACAGAACGGTTGTCAATGTGTGCACTCAACTTCCAGAGTTAAACCCGTGTGTGGATTCAGCAGTCTGCAAACACTTTCTCTGCAGAGTCCCAAAACAGGCGTTTTCAGCCCATTACCGGCATATGGAAGAAACAGCAGTAAGCACAGGGAAATATCTGCTTCTAAATCCAAAACGCAGCTATCTAACAGAACGGTTGTCAATGTGTGCACTCAACTTCCAGAGTTAAACCCGTGTGTGGATTCAGCAGTCTGCAAACACTTTCTCTGCAGAGTCCCAAACCAGGCGTTTTCAGCCCATTACCGGCATATGGAAGAAACAGCAGTAAGCACAGGGAAATATCTGCTTCTAAATCCAAAACGCAGCTATCTAACAGAACGGTTGTCAATGTGTGCACTCAACTTCCAGAGTTAAACCCGTGTGTGGATTCAGCAGTCTGCAAACATCTTCTCTGCAGAGTCCCAAACCAGGCGTTTTCAGCCCATTACCGGCATATGGAAGAAACAGCAGTAAGCACAGGGAAATATCTGCTTCTAAATCCAAAACGCAGCTATCTAACAGAACGGTTGTCAACGTGTGCACTCAACTTCCAGAGTTAAACCCGTGTGTGGATTCAGCAGTCTGCAAACACTTTCTCTGCAGAGTACCAAAACAGGCGTTTTCAGCCCATTACCGGCATATGGAAGAAACAGCAGTAAGCACAGGGAAATATCTGCTTCTGAATCCAAAACGCAGCTATCTAACAGAACGGTTGTCAATGTGTGCACTCAACTTCCAGAGTTAAACCCGTGTGTGGATTCAGCAGTCTGCAAACACTTTCTCTGCAGAGTCCCAAAACAGGCGTTTTCAGTCCATTACCGGCATATGGAAGAAACAGCAGTAAGCACAGGGAAATATCTGCTTCTAAATCCAAAACGCAGCTATCTAACAGAACGGTTGTCAATGTGTGCACTCAACTTCCAGAGTTAAACCCGTGTGTGGATTCAGCAGTCTGCAAACACTTTCTCTGCAGAGTCCCAAAACAGGCGTTTTCAGCCCATTACCGGCATATGGAAGAAACTGCAGTAAGCACAGGGAAATATCTGCTTCTAAATCCAAAACGCAGCTATCTAACAGAACGGTTGTCAATGTGTGCACTCAACTTCCAGAGTTAAACCCGTGTGTGGATTCAGCAGTCTGCAAACACTTTCTCTGCAGAGTCCCAAACCAGGCGTTTTCAGCCCATTACCGGCATTTGGAAGAATCAGCAGTAAGCACAGGGAAATATCTGCTTCTAAATCCAAAACGCAGCTATCTAACAGAACGGTTGTCAATGTGTGCACTCAACTTCCAGAGTTAAACCCGTGTGTGGATTCAGCAGTCTGCAAACACTTTCTCTGCAGAGTCCCAAACCAGGCGTTTTCAGCCCATTACCGGCATATGGAAGAAACAGCAGTAAGCACAGGGAAATATCTGCTTCTAAATCCAAAACGCAGCTCTGTAACAGAACGGTTGTCAATGTGTGCACTCAACTTCCAGAGTTAAACCCGTGTGTGGATTCAGCAGTCTGCAAACACTTTCTCTGCAGAGTCCCAAAACAGGCGTTTTCAGCCCATTACCGGCATATGGAAGAAACAGCTGTAAGCCCAGGGAAATATCTGCTTCTAAATCCAAAACGCAGCTATCTAACAGAACGGTTGTCAATGTGTGCACTCAACTTCCAGAGTTAAACCCGTGTGTGGATTCAGCAGTCTGCAAACACTTTCTCTGCAGAGTCCCAAAACAGGCGTTTTCAGCCCATTACCGGCATATGGAAGAAACAGCAGTAAGCACAGGGAAATATCTGCTTCTAAATCCAAAACGCAGCTATCTAACAGAACGGTTGTCAATGTGTGCACTCAACTTCCAGAGTTAAACCCGTGTGTGGATTCAGCAGTCTGCAAACACTTTCTCTGCAGAGTCCCAAACCAGGCGTTTTCAGCCCATTACCGGCATATGGAAGAAACAGCAGTAAGCCCAGGGAAATATCTGCTTCTAAATCCAAAACGCAGCTATCTAACAGAACGGTTGTCAATGTGTGCACTCAACTTCCAGAGTTAAACCCGTGTGTGGATTCAGCAGTCTGCAAACACTTTCTCTGCAGAGTCCCAAAACAGGCGTTTTCAGCCCATTACCGGCATATGGAAGAAACAGCAGTAAGCCCAGGGAAATATCTGCTTCTAAATCCAAAACGCAGCTATCTAACAGAACGGTTGTCAACGTGTGCACTCAACTTCCAGAGTTAAACCCGTGTGTGGATTCAGCAGTCTGCAAACACTTTCTCTGCAGAGTCCCAAAACAGGCGTTTTCAGCCCATTACCGGCATATGGAAGAAACAGCAGTAAGCCCAGGGAAATATCTGCTTCTAAATCCAAAACGCAGCTATCTAACAGAACGGTTGTCAATGTGTGCACTCAACTTCCAGAGTTAAACCCGTGTGTGGATTCAGCAGTCTGCAAACACTTTCTCTGCAGAGTCCCAAAACAGGCGTTTTCAGCCCATTACCGGCATATGGAAGAAACAGCAGTAAGCACAGGGAAATATCTGCTTCTAAATCCAAAACGCAGCTATCTAACAGAACGGTTGTCAATGTGTGCACTCAACTTCCAGAGTTAAACCCGTGTGTGGATTCAGCAGTCTGCAAACATCTTCTCTGCAGAGTCCCAAACCAGGCGTTTTCAGCCCATTACCGGCATATGGAAGAAACAGCAGTAAGCACAGGGAAATATCTGCTTCTAAATCCAAAACGCAGCTATCTAACAGAACGGTTGTCAATGTGTGCACTCAACTTCCAGAGTTAAACCCGTGTGTGGATTCAGCAGTCTGCAAACACTTTCTCTGCAGAGTCCCAAACCAGGCGTTTTCAGCCCATTACCGGCATATGGAAGAAACAGCAGTAAGCCCAGGGAAATATCTGCTTCTAAATCCAAAACGCAGCTATCTAACAGAACGGTTGTCAATGTGTGCACTCAACTTCCAGAGTTAAACCCGTGTGTGGATTCAGCAGTCTGCAAACACTTTCTCTGCAGAGTCCCAAAACAGGCGTTTTCAGCCCATTACCGGCATATGGAAGAAACAGCAGTAAGCACAGGGAAATATCTGCTTCTAAATCCAAAACGCAGCTATCTAACAGAACGGTTGTCAACGTGTGCACTCAACTTCCAGAGTTAAACCCGTGTGTGGATTCAGCAGTCTGCAAACACTTTCTCTGCAGAGTCCCAAAACAGGCGTTTTCAGCCCATTACCGGCATATGGAAGAAACAGCAGTAAGCCCAGGGAAATATCTGCTTCTAAATCCAAAACGCAGCTATCTAACAGAACGGTTGTCAATGTGTGCACTCAACTTCCAGAGTTAAACCCGTGTGTGGATTCAGCAGTCTGCAAACACTTTCTCTGCAGAGTCCCAAAACAGGCGTTTTCAGCCCATTACCGGCATATGGAAGAAACTGCAGTAAGCACAGGGAAATATCTGCTTCTAAATCCAAAACGCAGCTATCTAACAGAACGGTTGTCAACGTGTGCACTCAACTTCCAGAGGTAAACCCGTGTGTGGATTCAGCAGTCTGCAAACACTTTCTCTGCAGAGTCCCAAAACAGGTGTTTTCAGTCCATTACCGGCATATGGAAGAAACAGCAGTAAGCACAGGGAAATATCTGCTTCTAAATCCAAAACGCAGCTATCTAACAGAACGGTTGTCAATGTGTGCACTCAACTTCCAGAGTTAAACCCGTGTGTGGATTCAGCAGTCTGCAAACACTTTCTCTGCAGAGTCCCAAACCAGGCGTTTTCAGCCCATTACCGGCATATGGAAGAAACAGCAGTAAGCACAGGGAAATATCTGCTTCTAAATCCAAAACGCAGCTATCTAACAGAACGGTTGTCAATGTGTGCACTCAACTTCCAGAGTTAAACCCGTGTGTGGATTCAGCAGTCTGCAAACATCTTCTCTGCAGAGTCCCAAACCAGGCGTTTTCAGCCCATTACCGGCATATGGAAGAAACAGCAGTAAGCACAGGGAAATATCTGCTTCTAAATCCAAAACGCAGCTATCTAACAGAACGGTTGTCAATGTGTGCACTCAACTTCCAGAGTTAAACCCGTGTGTGGATTCAGCAGTCTGCAAACACTTTCTCTGCAGAGTCCCAAACCAGGCGTTTTCAGCCCATTACCGGCATATGGAAGAAACTGCAGTAAGCACAGGGAAATATCTGCTTCTAAATCCAAAACGCAGCTATCTAACAGAACGGTTGTCAATGTGTGCACTCAACTTCCAGAGTTAAACCCGTGTGTGGATTCAGCAGTCTGCAAACATCTTCTCTGCAGAGTCCCAAACCAGGCGTTTTCAGCCCATTACCGGCATATGGAAGAAACAGCAGTAAGCACAGGGAAATATCTGCTTCTAAATCCAAAACGCAGCTATCTAACAGAACGGTTGTCAATGTGTGCACTCAACTTCCAGAGTTAAACCCGTGTGTGGATTCAGCAGTCTGCAAACACTTTCTCTGCAGAGTACCAAAACAGGCGTTTTCAGCCCATTACCGGCATATGGAAGAAACAGCAGTAAGCACAGGGAAATATCTGCTTCTAAATCCAAAACGCAGCTATCTAACAGAACGGTTGTCAATGTGTGCACTCAACTTCCAGAGTTAAACCCGTGTGTGGATTCAGCAGTCTGCAAACACTTTCTCTGCAGAGTCCCAAAACAGGCGTTTTCAGCCCATTACCGGCATATGGAAGAAACAGCAGTAAGCACAGGGAAATATCTGCTTCTAAATCCAAAACGCAGCTATCTAACAGAACGGTTGTCAATGTGTGCACTCAACTTCCAGAGTTAAACCCGTGTGTGGATTCAGCAGTCTGCAAACATCTTCTCTGCAGAGTCCCAAACCAGGCGTTTTCAGCCCATTACCGGCATATGGAAGAAACAGCAGTAAGCACAGGGAAATATCTGCTTCTAAATCCAAAACGCAGCTATCTAACAGAACGGTTGTCAATGTGTGCACTCAACTTCCAGAGTTAAACCCGTGTGTGGATTCAGCAGTCTGCAAACACTTTCTCTGCAGAGTCCCAAACCAGGCGTTTTCAGCCCATTACCGGCATATGGAAGAAACAGCAGTAAGCCCAGGGAAATATCTGCTTCTAAATCCAAAACGCAGCTATCTAACAGAACGGTTGTCAATGTGTGCACTCAACTTCCAGAGTTAAACCCGTGTGTGGATTCAGCAGTCTGCAAACACTTTCTCTGCAGAGTCCCAAAACAGGCGTTTTCAGCCCATTACCGGCATATGGAAGAAACAGCAGTAAGCACAGGGAAATATCTGCTTCTAAATCCAAAACGCAGCTATCTAACAGAACGGTTGTCAACGTGTGCACTCAACTTCCAGAGTTAAACCCGTGTGTGGATTCAGCAGTCTGCAAACACTTTCTCTGCAGAGTCCCAAAACAGGCGTTTTCAGCCCATTACCGGCATATGGAAGAAACAGCAGTAAGCCCAGGGAAATATCTGCTTCTAAATCCAAAACGCAGCTATCTAACAGAACGGTTGTCAATGTGTGCACTCAACTTCCAGAGTTAAACCCGTGTGTGGATTCAGCAGTCTGCAAACACTTTCTCTGCAGAGTCCCAAAACAGGCGTTTTCAGCCCATTACCGGCATATGGAAGAAACTGCAGTAAGCACAGGGAAATATCTGCTTCTAAATCCAAAACTCAGCTATCTAACAGAACGGTTGTCAACGTGTGCACTCAACTTCCAGAGGTAAACCCGTGTGTGGATTCAGCAGTCTGCAAACACTTTCTCTGCAGAGTCCCAAAACAGGTGTTTTCAGTCCATTACCGGCATATGGAAGAAACAGCAGTAAGCACAGGGAAATATCTGCTTCTAAATCCAAAACGCAGCTATCTAACAGAACGGTTGTCAATGTGTGCACTCAACTTCCAGAGTTAAACCCGTGTGTGGATTCAGCAGTCTGCAAACACTTTCTCTGCAGAGTCCCAAACCAGGCGTTTTCAGCCCATTACCGGCATATGGAAGAAACAGCAGTAAGCACAGGGAAATATCTGCTTCTAAATCCAAAACGCAGCTATCTAACAGAACGGTTGTCAATGTGTGCACTCAACTTCCAGAGTTAAACCCGTGTGTGGATTCAGCAGTCTGCAAACATCTTCTCTGCAGAGTCCCAAACCAGGCGTTTTCAGCCCATTACCGGCATATGGAAGAAACAGCAGTAAGCACAGGGAAATATCTGCTTCTAAATCCAAAACGCAGCTATCTAACAGAACGGTTGTCAATGTGTGCACTCAACTTCCAGAGTTAAACCCGTGTGTGGATTCAGCAGTCTGCAAACACTTTCTCTGCAGAGTCCCAAACCAGGCGTTTTCAGCCCATTACCGGCATATGGAAGAAACTGCAGTAAGCACAGGGAAATATCTGCTTCTAAATCCAAAACGCAGCTATCTAACAGAACGGTTGTCAATGTGTGCACTCAACTTCCAGAGTTAAACCCGTGTGTGGATTCAGCAGTCTGCAAACATCTTCTCTGCAGAGTCCCAAACCAGGCGTTTTCAGCCCATTACCGGCATATGGAAGAAACAGCAGTAAGCACAGGGAAATATCTGCTTCTAAATCCAAAACGCAGCTATCTAACAGAACGGTTGTCAATGTGTGCACTCAACTTCCAGAGTTAAACCCGTGTGTGGATTCAGCAGTCTGCAAACACTTTCTCTGCAGAGTACCAAAACAGGCGTTTTCAGCCCATTACCGGCATATGGAAGAAACAGCAGTAAGCACAGGGAAATATCTGCTTCTAAATCCAAAACGCAGCTATCTAACAGAACGGTTGTCAATGTGTGCACTCAACTTCCAGAGTTAAACCCGTGTGTGGATTCAGCAGTCTGCAAACACTTTCTCTGCAGAGTCCCAAAACAGGCGTTTTCAGCCCATTACCGGCATATGGAAGAAACAGCAGTAAGCACAGGGAAATATCTGCTTCTAAATCCAAAACGCAGCTATCTAACAGAACGGTTGTCAATGTGTGCACTCAACTTCCAGAGTTAAACCCGTGTGTGGATTCAGCAGTCTGCAAACACTTTCTCTGCAGAGTCCCAAACCAGGCGTTTTCAGCCCATTACCGGCATATGGAAGAAACAGCAGTAAGCCCAGGGAAATATCTGCTTCTAAATCCAAAACGCAGCTATCTAACAGAACGGTTGTCAATGTGTGCACTCAACTTCCAGAGTTAAACCCGTGTGTGGATTCAGCAGTCTGCAAACACTTTCTCTGCAGAGTCCCAAAACAGGCGTTTTCAGCCCATTACCGGCATATGGAAGAAACAGCAGTAAGCACAGGGAAATATCTGCTTCTAAATCCAAAACGCAGCTATCTAACAGAACGGTTGTCAATGTGTGCACTCAACTTCCAGAGTTAAACCCGTGTGTGGATTCAGCAGTCTGCAAACATCTTCTCTGCAGAGTCCCAAACCAGGCGTTTTCAGCCCATTACCGGCATATGGAAGAAACAGCAGTAAGCCCAGGGAAATATCTGCTTCTAAATCCAAAACGCAGCTATCTAACAGAACGGTTGTCAATGTGTGCACTCAACTTCCAGAGTTAAACCCGTGTGTGGATTCAGCAGTCTGCAAACACTTTCTCTGCAGAGTCCCAAAACAGGCGTTTTCAGCCCATTACCGGCATATGGAAGAAACAGCAGTAAGCCCAGGGAAATATCTGCTTCTAAATCCAAAACGCAGCTATCTAACAGAACGGTTGTCAACGTGTGCACTCAACTTCCAGAGTTAAACCCGTGTGTGGATTCAGCAGTCTGCAAACACTTTCTCTGCAGAGTCCCAAAACAGGCGTTTTCAGCCCATTACCGGCATATGGAAGAAACAGCAGTAAGCCCAGGGAAATATCTGCTTCTAAATCCAAAACGCAGCTATCTAACAGAACGGTTGTCAATGTGTGCACTCAACTTCCAGAGTTAAACCCGTGTGTGGATTCAGCAGTCTGCAAACACTTTCTCTGCAGAGTCCCAAACCAAGCGTTTTCAGCCCATTACCGGCATATGGAAGAAACAGCAGTAAGCCCAGGGAAATATCTGCTTCTAAATCCAAAACGCAGCTATCTAACAGAACGGTTGTCAATGTGTGCACTCAACTTCCAGAGTTAAACCCGTGTGTTGATTCAGCAGTCTGCAAACACTTTCTCTGCAGAGTCCCAAAACAGGCGTTTTCAGCCCATTACCGGCATATGGAAGAAACAGCAGTAAGCCCAGGGAAATATCTGCTTCTAAATCCAAAACGCAGCTATCTAACAGAACGGTTGTCAATGTGTGCACTCAACTTCCAGAGTTAAACCCGTGTGTGGATTCAGCAGTCTGCAAACACTTTCTCTGCAGAGTCCCAAAACAGGCGTTTTCAGTCCATTACCGGCATATGGAAGAAACAGCAGTAAGCCCAGGGAAATATCTGCTTCTAAATCCAAAACGCAGCTATCTAACAGAACGGTTGTCAATGTGTGCACTCAACTTCCAGAGTTAAACCCGTGTGTGGATTCAGCAGTCTGCAAACACTTTCTCTGCAGAGTCCCAAAACAGGCGTTTTCAGCCCATTACCGGCATATGGAAGAAACAGCAGTAAGCCCAGGGAAATATCTGCTTCTAAATCCAAAACGCAGCTCTCTAACAGAACGGTTGTCAACGTGTGCACTCAACTTCCAGAGTTAAACCCGTGTGTGGATTCAGCAGTCTGCAAACACTTTCTCTGCAGAGTCCCAAACCAGGCGTTTTCAGCCCATTACCGGCATATGGAAGAAACAGCAGTAAGGACAGGGAAATATCTGCTTCTAAATCCAAAGCGCAGCTATCTAACAGAACGGTTGTCAATGTGTGCACTCAACTTCCAGAGTTAAACCCGTGTGTGGATTCAGCAGTCTGCAAACACTTTCTCTGCAGAGTCCCAAAACAGGCGTTTTCAGCCCATTACCGGCATATGGAAGAAACTGCAGTAAGCACAGGGAAATATCTGCTTCTAAATCCAAAACGCAGCTATCTAACAGAACGGTTGTCAATGTGTGCACTCAACTTCCAGAGTTAAACCCGTGTGTGGATTCAGCAGTCTGCAAACATCTTCTCTGCAGAGTCCCAAACCAGGCGTTTTCAGCCCATTACCGGCATATGGAAGAAACAGCAGTAAGCCCAGGGAAATATCTGCTTCTAAATCCAAAACGCAGCTATCTAACAGAACGGTTGTCAATGTGTGCACTCAACTTCCAGAGTTAAACCCGTGTGTTGATTCAGCAGTCTGCAAACACTTTCTCTGCAGAGTCCCAAAACAGGCGTTTTCAGCCCATTACCGGCATATGGAAGAAACAGCAGTAAGCCCAGGGAAATATCTGCTTCTAAATCCAAAACGCAGCTATCTAACAGAACGGTTGTCAATGTGTGCACTCAACTTCCAGAGTTAAACCCGTGTGTGGATTCAGCAGTCTGCAAACACTTTCTCTGCAGAGTCCCAAAACAGGCGTTTTCAGTCCATTACCGGCATATGGAAGAAACAGCAGTAAGCCCAGGGAAATATCTGCTTCTAAATCCAAAACGCAGCTATCTAACAGAACGGTTGTCAATGTGTGCACTCAACTTCCAGAGTTAAACCCGTGTGTGGATTCAGCAGTCTGCAAACACTTTCTCTGCAGAGTCCCAAAACAGGCGTTTTCAGCCCATTACCGGCATATGGAAGAAACTGCAGTAAGCACAGGGAAATATCTGCTTCTAAATCCAAAACGCAGCTATCTAACAGAACGGTTGTCAATGTGTGCACTCAACTTCCAGAGTTAAACCCGTGTGTGGATTCAGCAGTCTGCAAACATCTTCTCTGCAGAGTCCCAAACCAGGCGTTTTCAGCCCATTACCGGCATATGGAAGAAACAGCAGTAAGCACAGGGAAATATCTGCTTCTAAATCCAAAACGCAGCTATCTAACAGAACGGTTGTCAATGTGTGCACTCAACTTCCAGAGTTAAACCCGTGTGTGGATTCAGCAGTCTGCAAACATCTTCTCTGCAGATTCCCAAACCAGGCGTTTTCAGCCCATTACCGGCATATGGAAGAAACAGCAGTAAGCCCAGGGAAATATCTGCTTCTAAATCCAAAACGCAGCTATCTAACAGAACGGTTGTCAATGTGTGCACTCAACTTCCAGAGTTAAACCCGTGTGTGGATTCAGCAGTCTGCAAACACTTTCTCTGCAGAGTCCCAAAACAGGCGTTTTCAGCCCATTACCGGCATATGGAAGAAACAGCAGTAAGCACAGGGAAATATCTGCTTCTAAATCCAAAACGCAGCTATCTAACAGAACGGTTGTCAATGTGTGCACTCAACTTCCAGAGTTAAACCCGTGTGTGGATTCAGCAGTCTGCAAACACTTTCTCTGCAGAGTCCCAAAACAGGCGTTTTCAGCCCATTACCGGCATATGGAAGAAACAGCAGTAAGCCCAGGGAAATATCTGCTTCTAAATCCAAAACGCAGCTATCTAACAGAACGGTTGTCAATGTGTGCACTCAACTTCCAGAGTTAAACCCGTGTGTGGATTCAGCAGTCTGCAAACACTTTCTCTGCAGAGTCCCAAACCGGGCGTTTTCAGCCCATTACCGGCATATGGAAGAAACAGCAGTAAGCCCAGGGAAATATCTGATTCTAAATCCAAAACGCAGCTATCTAACAGAACGGTTGTCAATGTGTGCACTCAACTTCCAGAGTTAAACCCGTGTGTGGATTCAGCAGTCTGCAAACACTTTCTCTGCAGAGTCCCAAAACAGGCGTTTTCAGCCCATTACCGGCATATGGAAGAAACAGCAGTAAGCCCAGGGAAATATCTGCTTCTAAATCCAAAACGCAGCTCTCTAACAGAACGGTTGTCAACGTGTGCACTCAACTTCCAGAGTTAAACCCGTGTGTGGATTCAGCAGTCTGCAAACACTTTCTCTGCAGAGTCCCAAACCAGGCGTTTTCAGCCCATTACCGGCATATGGAAGAAACAGCAGTAAGCACAGGGAAATATCTGCTTCTAAATCCAAAACGCAGCTATCTAACAGAACGGTTGTCAATGTGTGCACTCAACTTCCAGAGTTAAACCCGTGTGTGGATTCAGCAGTCTGCAAACACTTTCTCTGCAGAGTCCCAAAACAGGCGTTTTCAGCCCATTACCGGCATATGGAAGAAACTGCAGTAAGCACAGGGAAATATCTGCTTCTAAATCCAAAACGCAGCTATCTAACAGAACGGTTGTCAATGTGTGCACTCAACTTCCAGAGTTAAACCCGTGTGTGGATTCAGCAGTCTGCAAACATCTTCTCTGCAGAGTCCCAAACCAGGCGTTTTCAGCCCATTACCGGCATATGGAAGAAACAGCAGTAAGCACAGGGAAATATCTGCTTCTAAATCCAAAACGCAGCTATCTAACAGAACGGTTGTCAATGTGTGCACTCAACTTCCAGAGTTAAACCCGTGTGTGGATTCAGCAGTCTGCAAACACTTTCTCTGCAGAGTCCCAAAACAGGCGTTTTCAGCCCATTACCGGCATATGGAAGAAACTGCAGTAAGCACAGGGAAATATCTGCTTCTAAATCCAAAACGCAGCTATCTAACAGAACGGTTGTCAATGTGTGCACTCAACTTCCAGAGTTAAACCCGTGTGTGGATTCAGCAGTCTGCAAACACTTTCTCTGCAGAGTCCCAAACCAGGCGTTTTCAGCCCATTACCGGCATATGGAAGAAACAGCAGTAAGCCCAGGGAAATATCTGCTTCTAAATCCAAAACGCAGCTATCTAACAGAACGGTTGTCAATGTGTGCACTCAACTTCCAGAGTTAAACCCGTGTGTGGATTCAGCAGTCTGCAAACACTTTCTCTGCAGAGTCCCAAAACAGGCGTTTTCAGCCCATTACCGGCATATGGAAGAAACTGCAGTAAGCACAGGGAAATATCTGCTTCTAAATCCAAAACGCAGCTATCTAACAGAACGGTTGTCAATGTGTGCACTCAACTTCCAGAGTTAAACCCGTGTGTGGATTCAGCAGTCTGCAAACATCTTCTCTGCAGAGTCCCAAACCAGGCGTTTTCAGCCCATTACCGGCATATGGAAGAAACAGCAGTAAGCACAGGGAAATATCTGCTTCTAAATCCAAAACGCAGCTATCTAACAGAACGGTTGTCATTGTGTGCACTCAACTTCCAGAGTTAAACCAGTGTGTGGATTCAGCAGTCTGCAAACATCTTCTCTGCAGAGTCCCAAACCAGGCGTTTTCAGCCCATTACCAGCATATGGAAGAAACAGCAGTAAGCATAGGGAAATATCTGCTTCTAAATCCAAAACGCAGCTATCTAACAGAACGGTTGTCAATGTGTGCACTCAACTTCCAGAGTTAAACCCGTGTGTGGATTCAGCAGTCTGCAAACACTTTGTCTGCAGAGTCCCAAAGCAGGCGTTTTCAGCCCTTTACCGGCATATGGAAGAAACAGCAGTAAGCCCAGGGAAATATCTGCTTCTAAATCCAAAACGCAGCTATCTAACAGAACGGTTGTCAATGTGTGCACTCAACTTCCAGAGTTAAACCCGTGTGTGCATTCAGCAGTCTGCAAACACTTTCTCTGCAGAGTCCCAAAACAGGCGTTTTCAGCCCATTACCGGCATTTGGAAGTAACAGCAGTAAGCACAGGGAAATATCTGCTTCTAAATCCAAAACGCAGCTATCTAACAGAACGGTTGTCAATGTGTGCACTCAACTTCCAGACATAAACCCGTGTGTGGATTCAGCAGTCTGCAAACAAACACTTTCTCTGCAGAGTCCCAAAACAGGCGTTTTCAGCCCATTACCGGCATATGGAAGAAACAGCAGTAAGCCCAGGGAAATATCTGCTTCTAAATCCAAAACGCAGCTATCTAACAGAACGGTTGTCAATGTGTGCACTCAACTTCCAGAGTTAAACCCGTGTGTGGATTCAGCAGTCTGCAAACACTTTCTCTGCAGAGTCCCAAAACAGGCGTTTTCAGCCCATTACCGGCATATGGAAGAAACAGCAGTAAGCCCAGGGAAATATCTGCTTCTAAATCCAAAACGCAGCTATCTAACAGAACGGTTGTCAATGTGTGCACTCAACTTCCAGAGTTAAACCCGTGTGTGGATTCAGCAGTCTGCAAACACTTTCTCTGCAGAGTCCCAAACCAGGCGTTTTCAGCCCATTACCGGCATATGGAAGAAACAGCAGTAAGCACAGGGAAATATCTGCTTCTAAATCCAAAACGCAGCTATCTAACAGAACGGTTGTCAATGTGTGCACTCAACTTCCAGAGTTAAACCCGTGTGTGGATTCAGCAGTCTGCAAACACTTTCTCTGCAGAGTCCCAAAACAGGCGTTTTCAGCCCATTACCGGCATATGGAAGAAACAGCAGTAAGCCCAGGGAAATATCTGCTTCTAAATCCAAAACGCAGCTATCTAACAGAACGGTTGTCAATGTGTGCACTCAACTTCCAGAGTTAAACCCGTGTGTGGATTCAGCAGTCTGCAAACACTTTCTGTGCAGAGTCTCAAAACAGGCCTTTCCGGCCCAGTACCGGCATATATAAGAAAGAGCATTAAGACTGCGTCTAAAACTCAGAAGAAACGTTTCTTTCAAACTGCTCGGCCTTGTGTTCTTTGGCCTAAGGGAGTTGAAACTATGTTTAGATTCAGCGAGATAGAAACACGTTTATTCTCGGAGCTGTCTTTGGATATTCCAGATTGAATGGGAGTATATGCTGTAAAGAGAAATATCTGTTTCTAAAACCAAAATGGATCTATCTAGCAGAGTGGTTGTGAATGTGTGCCTTCTGCTTAAAGAGGTAAACTGCTCTTCTCATGCAGCACTTTAGAAACCCTTTCTATGCAAATTCTCATACAGACCTTTCCAGCGAAACACCAGCCTGTAGGAAATAGCAGTAAGACTGCATCTTTAACATGGAAGAAACTGTTTTCAAACTGCTCTGCTGTGTGTTCATTCATATAAGAGACTTGAATATATGTTCAGTTTCAGCTAGTTAGCAACACGTTTCTTCCAGGAGCTGTGTTTGCCTATTCCAGAGTATACTGGAGTATAAGATGTAAAGACAAATGTCTCGTTCCAAAAGAAAAACGGATGATCTAATGGAATGGTTGTCAATGTGTGCATTCAACTTACTGAGCTAAACTGCTGTTTGTATGCAGCAGTTTAGAAAACATTTCTGTGTAGATTCTCAAACAGACATTTCCAGCAAAATACCGGCCTATAAGAAATAGCAGTAAGACTGCGTCTAAAACTCAGAGGGAACGTTTCTTTCAAACTGCTCTGCAGTGTGTTCGTTCAACAAAGGTCGTTGAATCTAAGTTTGGATTCAGCGAGTTTGAAACACGTTTATTCTAGGAGCTGCATTTCGATATTCCAGAGTGTATGGGAGTAAATGCTGTAAAGAGAAATATCTGTTTCTAAAACCAAAACGGAGCTATCTAACAGAATGGTTGTGAATGTGTGCATTCAACTTAAAGGGTTAATCTGCTCTTCTTAGGCAGCAGTTTAGAAACCCTTTATATGCAAATTCTAAAATCAACATTTGCAGCAAAACACCAGCCTAAAACAAGTAGCAGTAAGACTGCATCTATAACATAGAAGAAACGTTTTCTTCAAAATGCTCTGCTCTGTGTTCATTCACCTAAGAGTCTTGAGTATATGTTCAGATTCAGCGAGTAAGAAACACGTTTCTTCCAGGAGCTGCATTTGCATATTCCAGAGTGTACTGGAGTATAAGGTTTAAAGTGAAATATCTGGTTCTAAAACAAACACGGAGCCATCTAACAGAATGGTTGTCACTGTGTGCATTCAGCTTATTGAGATAAACTGTTGTTTCTATGCAGCAGTTTAGAAAAGACTTTTGTGCAGATTCTAACACAGACATTCCCAGCAAAATACTGGCCTCTAAGAAATAGCAATAAGACTGCGTCTAAAACTCAAATAAAACGTTTCTTTCAAACTGCTGTGCTGTGTGTTCGTTCACCTAAGGGAGTTGAATCTATGTTTAGATTCAGCGACTTAGAAACACGTCTATTCTGGGAGCTGCGTTTGGCTATTCCAGAATGAATGGGAGTATATGCTGTAACTAGAAACACAGGCTTCTAAAACCAAAACGGAGCTAGCTAACAGAATGATTGTGAATGAGGGCATTCAACTTAACGAATTAAACTGCTCCACTTAAGCAGCAGTTTACAAACCATTTATATGGAAATTCTAAAACCAACATTTCCAGGAAAACACCAGCCTAAAAACAATAGCAGTAACAGGGCATCTATAACATGGAAGAAATGTTTTTTTCAAACTCCTCTGCTGTGTGTTCATTCACCTAAGAGACTTCAATATATGCACAGATTCAGCGAGTTACAAACACGTTTCTTCCAGGAGCTGCGTATGCATATATCAGAGTGTACTGGGGTACAAGATGTAAAGAGAAATATCTGATTATACTTAGAAACCCGTTTCTTTCAGGAGCTGTGTTTGGATATTCCGGAGTGAATGAGAGTATATGCTGTAAAGAGAAATAACTGCTTCTAAAACCAAAAGGCAGCTATCAAACTGAATGGTTGTCAATGCGTGCACTCAACTTCCAGAGATAAACCAGTGTGTGTGGATTCAGCAGTCTGCAAACACTTTCTCTGCAGAGTCCCAAAACAGGCGTTTTCAGCCCATTACCGGCATATGGAAGAAACAGCAGTAAGCCCAGGGAAATATCTGCTTCTAAATCCAAAACGCAGCTATCTAACAGAACGGTTGTCAATGTGTGCACTCAACTTCCAGAGTTAAACCCGTGTGTGGATTCAGCAGTCTGCAAACACTTTCTCTGCAGAGTCCCAAAACAGGCATTTTCAGCCCATTACCGGCATATGGAAGAAACAGCAGTAAGCCCAGGGAAATATCTGCTTCTAAATCCAAAACGCAGCTATCTAACAGAACGGTTGTCAATGTGTGCACTCAACTTCCAGAGTTAAACCCGTGTGTGGATTCAGCAGTCTGCAAACACTTTCTCTGCAGAGTCCCAAAACAGGCGTTTTCAGCCCATTACCGGCATATGGAAGAAACAGCAGTAAGCCCAGGGAAATATCGGCTTCTAAATCCAAAACGCAGCTATCTAACAGAACGGTTGTCAATGTGTGCACTCAACTTCCAGAGTTAAACCCGTGTGTTGATTCAGCAGTCTGCAAACACTTTCTCTGCAGAGTCCCAAAACAGGCGTTTTCAGCCCATTACCGGCATATGGAAGAAACAGCAGTAAGCCCAGGGAAATATCTGCTTCTAAATCCAAAACGCAGCTATCTAACAGAACGGTTGTCAATGTGTGCACTCAACTTCCAGAGTTAAACCCGTGTGTGGATTCAGCAGTCTGCAAACACTTTCTCTGCAGAGTCCCAAAACAGGCGTTTTCAGTCCATTACCGGCATATGGAAGAAACAGCAGTAAGCCCAGGGAAATATCTGCTTCTAAATCCAAAACGCAGCTATCTAACAGAACGGTTGTCAATGTGTGCACTCAACTTCCAGAGTTAAACCCGTGTGTGGATTCAGCAGTCTGCAAACACTTTCTCTGCAGAGTCCCAAAACAGGCGTTTTCAGCCCATTACCGGCATATGGAAGAAACTGCAGTAAGCACAGGGAAATATCTGCTTCTAAATCCTAAACGTAGCTATCTAACAGAACGGTTGTCAATGTGTGCACTCAACTTCCAGAGTTAAACCCGTGTGTGGATTCAGCAGTCTGCACACATCTTCTCTGCAGAGTCCCAAACCAGGCGTTTTCAGCCCATTACCGGCATATGGAAGAAACAGCAGTAAGCACAGGGAAATATCTGCTTCTAAATCCAAAACGCAGCTATCTAACAGAACGGTTGTCAATGTGTGCACTCAACTTCCAGAGTTAAACCCGTGTGTGGATTCAGCAGTCTGCAAACATCTTCTCTGCAGATTCCCAAACCAGGCGTTTTCAGCCCATTACCGGCATATGGAAGAAACAGCAGTAAGCCCAGGGAAATATCTGCTTCTAAATCCAAAACGCAGCTATCTAACAGAACGGTTGTCAATGTGTGCACTCAACTTCCAGAGTTAAACCCGTGTGTGGATTCAGCAGTCTGCAAACACTTTCTCTGCAGAGTCCCAAAACAGGCGTTTTCAGCCCATTACCGGCATATGGAAGAAACAGCAGTAAGCACAGGGAAATATCTGCTTCTAAATCCAAAACGCAGCTATCTAACAGAACGGTTGTCAATGTGTGCACTCAACTTCCAGAGTTAAACCCGTGTGTGGATTCAGCAGTCTGCAAACACTTTCTCTGCAGAGTCCCAAAACAGGCGTTTTCAGCCCATTACCGGCATATGGAAGAAACAGCAGTAAGCCCAGGGAAATATCTGCTTCTAAATCCAAAACGCAGCTATCTAACAGAACGGTTGTCAATGTGTGCACTCAACTTCCAGAGTTAAACCCGTGTGTGGATTCAGCAGTCTGCAAACACTTTCTCTGCAGAGTCCCAAACCAGGCGTTTTCAGCCCATTACCGGCATATGGAAGAAACAGCAGTAAGCCCAGGGAAATATCTGCTTCTAAATCCAAAACGCAGCTATCTAACAGAACGGTTGTCAATGTGTGCACTCAACTTCCAGAGTTAAACCCGTGTGTGGATTCAGCAGTCTGCAAACACTTTCTCTGCAGAGTCCCAAAACAGGCGTTTTCAGCCCATTACCGCCATATGGAAGAAACAGCAGTAAGCCCAGGGAAATATCTGCTTCTAAATCCAAAACGCAGCAATCTAACAGAACGGTTGTCAACGTGTGCACTCAACTTCCAGAGTTAAACCCGTGTGTGGATTCAGCAGTCTGCAAACACTTTCTCTGCAGAGTCCCAAAACAGGCGTTTTCAGCCCATTACCGGAATATGGAAGAAACAGCAGTAAGCACAGGGAAATATCTGCTTCTAAATCCAAAACGCAGCTATCTAACAGAACGGTTGTCAATGTGTGCACTCAACTTCCAGAGTTAAACCCGTGTGTGGATTCAGCAGTCTGCAAACACTTTCTCTGCAGAGTCCCAAAACAGGCGTTTTCAGCCCATTACCGGCATATGGAAGAAACTGCAGTAAGCACAGGGAAATATCTGCTTCTAAATCCAAAACGCAGCTATCTAACAGAACGGTTGTCAATGTGTGCACTCAACTTCCAGAGTTAAACCCGTGTGTGGATTCAGCAGTCTGCAAACATCTTCTCTGCAGAGTCCCAAACCAGGCGTTTTCAGCCCATTACCGGCATATGGAAGAAACAGCAGTAAGCACAGGGAAATATCTGCTTCTAAATCCAAAACGCAGCTATCTAACAGAACGGTTGTCAATGTGTGCACTCAACTTCCAGAGTTAAACCCGTGTGTGGATTCAGCAGTCTGCAAACACTTTCTCTGCAGAGTCCCAAAACAGGCGTTTTCAGCCCATTACCGGCATATGGAAGAAACTGAAGTAAGCACAGGGAAATATCTGCTTCTAAATCCAAAACGCAGCTATCTAACAGAACGGTTGTCAATGTGTGCACTCAACTTCCAGAGTTAAACCCGTGTGTGGATTCAGCAGTCTGCAAACATCTTCTCTGCAGAGTCCCAAACCAGGCGTTTTCAGCCCATTACCGGCATATGGAAGAAACAGCAGTAAGCACAGGGAAATATCTGCTTCTAAATCCAAAACGCAGCTATCTAACAGAACGGTTGTCAATGTGTGCACTCAACTTCCAGAGTTAAACCCGTGTGTGGATTCAGCAGTCTGCAAACATCTTCTCTGCAGAGTCCCAAAACAAGCGTTTTCAGCCCATTACCGGCATATGGAAGAAACAGCAGTAAGCACAGGGAAATATCTGCTTCTAAATCCAAAACGCAGCTATCTAACAGAACGGTTGTCAATGTGTGCACTCAACTTCCAGAGTTAAACCCGTGTGTGGATTCAGCAGTCTGCAAACACTTTCTCTGCAGAGTCCCAAACCAGGCGTTTTCAGCCCATTACCGGCATATGGAAGAAACAGCAGTAAGCCCAGGGAAATATCTGCTTCCAAATCCAAAACGCAGCTATCTAACAGAACGGTTGTCAATGTGTGCACTCAACTTCCAGAGTTAAACCTGTGTGTGGATTCAGCAGTCTGCAAACACTTTCTCTGCAGAGTCCCAAAACAGGCGTTTTCAGCCCATTACCGGCATTTGGAAGAAACTGCAGTAAGCACAGGGAAATATCTGCTTCTAAATCCAAAACGCAGCTATCTAACAGAACGGTTGTCAATGTGTGCACTCAACTTCCAGAGTTAAACCCGTGTGTGGATTCAGCAGTCTGCAAACATCTTCTCTGCAGAGTCCCAAACCAGGCGTTTTCAGCCCATTACCGGCATATGGAAGAAACAGCAGTAAGCACAGGGAAATATCTGCTTCTAAATCCAAAACGCAGCTATCTAACAGAACGGTTGTCAATGTGTGCACTCAACTTCCAGAGTTAAACCAGTGTGTGGATTCAGCAGTCTGCAAACATCTTCTCTGCAGAGTCCCAAACCAGGCGTTTTCAGCCCATTACCAACATATGGAAGAAACAGCAGTAAGCACAGGGAAATATCTGCTTCTAAATCCAAAACGCAGCTATCTAACAGAACGGTTGTCAATGTGTGCACTCAACTTCCAGAGTTAAACCCGTGTGTGGATTCAGCAGTCTGCAAACACTTTGTCTGCAGAGTCCCAAAGCAGGCGTTTTCAGCCCATTACCGGCATATGGAAGAAACAGCAGTAAGCCCAGGGAAATATCTGCTTCTAAATCCAAAACGCAGCTATCTAACAGAACGGTTGTCAATGTGTGCACTCAACTTCCAGAGTTAAACCCGTGTGTGCATTCAGCAGTCTGCAAACACTTTCTCTGCAGAGTCCCAAAACAGGCGTTTTCAGCCCATTACCGGCATTTGGAAGTAACAGCAGTAAGCACAGGGAAATATCTGCTTCTAAATCCAAAACGCAGCTATCTAACAGAACGGTTGTCAATGTGTGCACTCAACTTCCAGACGTAAACCCGTGTGTGGATTCAGCAGTCTGCAAACAAACACTTTCTCTGCAGAGTCCCAAAACAGGCGTTTTCAGCCCGATTACCGGCATATGGAAGAAACAGCAGTAAGCCCAGGGAAATATCTGCTTCTAAATCCAAAACGCAGCTATCTAACAGAACGGTTGTCAATGTGTGCACTCAACTTCCAGAGTTAAACCCGTGTGTGGATTCAGCAGTCTGCAAACACTTTCTCTGCAGAGTCCCAAAACAGGCGTTTTCAGCCCATTACCGGCATATGGAAGAAACAGCAGTAAGCACAGGGAAATATCTGCTTCTAAATCCAAAACGCAGCTATCTAACAGAACGGTTGTCAATGTGTGCACTCAACTTCCAGAGTTAAACCCGTGTGTGGATTCAGCAGTCTGCAAACACTTTCTCTGCAGAGTCCCAAACCAGGCGTTTTCAGCCCATTACCGGCATATGGAAGAAACAGCAGTAAGCACAGGGAAATATCTGCTTCTAAATCCAAAACGCAGCTATCTAACAGAACGGTTGTCAATGTGTGCACTCAACTTCCAGAGTTAAACCCGTGTGTGGATTCAGCAGTCTGCAAACACTTTCTCTGCAGAGTCCCAAAACAGGCGTTTTCAGCCCATTACCGGCATATGGAAGAAACAGCAGTAAGCACAGGGAAATATCTGCTTCTAAATCCAAAACGCAGCTATCTAACAGAACGGTTGTCAATGTGTGCACTCAACTTCCAGAGTTAAACCCGTGTGTGGATTCAGCAGTCTGCAAACACTTTCTGTGCAGAGTCTCAAAACAGGCCTTTCCGGCCCAGTACCGGCATATATAAGAAAGAGCATTAAGACTGCGTCTAAAACTCAGAAGAAACGTTTCTTTCAAACTGCTCGGCCTTGTGTTCTTTGGCCTAAGGGAGTTGAAACTATGTTTAGATTCAGCGAGATAGAAACACGTTTATTCTCGGAGCTGTCTTTGGATATTCCAGATTGAATGGGAGTATATGCTGTAAAGAGAAATATCTGTTTCTAAAACCAAAATGGATCTATCTAGCAGAGTGGTTGTGAATGTGTGCCTTCTGCTTAAAGAGGTAAACTGCTCTTCTCATGCAGCACTTTAGAAACCCTTTCTATGCAAATTCTCATACAGACCTTTCCAGCGAAACACCAGCCTGTAGGAAATAGCAGTAAGACTGCATCTTTAACATGGAAGAAACTGTTTTCAAACTGCTCTGCTGTGTGTTCATTCATATAAGAGACTTGAATATATGTTCAGTTTCAGCTAGTTAGCAACACGTTTCTTCCAGGAGCTGTGTTTGCCTATTCCAGAGTATACTGGAGTATAAGATGTAAAGACAAATGTCTCGTTCCAAAAGAAAAACGGATGATCTAATGGAATGGTTGTCAATGTGTGCATTCAACTTACTGAGCTAAACTGCTGTTTGTATGCAGCAGTTTAGAAAACATTTCTGTGTAGATTCTCAAACAGACATTTCCAGCAAAATATCGGCCTATAAGAAATAGCAGTAAGACTGCGTCTAAAACTCAGAGGGAACGTTTCTTTCAAACTGCTCTGCAGTGTGTTCGTTCACCAAAGGTCGTTGAATCTAAGTTTGGATTCAGCGAGTTTGAAACACGTTTATTCTAGGAGCTGCATTTCGATATTCCAGAGTGTATGGGAGTAAATGCTGTAAAGAGAAATATCTGTTTCTAAAACCAAAACGGAGCTATCTAACAGAATGGTTGTGAATGTGTGCATTCAACTTAAAGGGTTAATCTGCTCTTCTTAGGCAGCAGTTTAGAAACCCTTTATATGCAAATTCTAAAATCAACATTTGCAGCAAAACACCAGCCTAAAACAAGTAGCAGTAAGACTGCATCTATAACATAGAAGAAACGTTTTCTTCAAAATGCTCTGCTCTGTGTTCATTCACCTAAGAGTCTTGAGTATATGTTCAGATTCAGCGAGTAAGAAACACGTTTCTTCCAGGAGCTGCATTTGCATATTCCAGAGTGTACTGGAGTATAAGGTTTTAAAGTGAAATATCTGGTTCTAAAACAAACACGGAGCCATCTAACAGAATGGTTGTCACTGTGTGCATTCAGCTTATTGAGATAAACTGTTGTTTCTATGCAGCAGTTTAGAAAAGATTTTTGTGCAGATTCTAACACAGACATTCCCAGCAAAATACTGGCCTCTAAGAAATAGCAATAAGACTGCGTCTAAAACTCAAATAAAACGTTTCTTTCACACTGCTGTGCTGTGTGTTCGGTCACCTAAGGGAGTTGAATCTATGTTTAGATTCAGCGACTTAGAAACACGTCTATTCTGGGAGCTGCGTTTGGCTATTCCAGAATGAATGGGAGTATATGCTGTAACTAGAAACACAGGCTTCTAAAACCAAAACGGAGCTAGCTAACAGAATGATTGTGAATGAGGGCATTCAACTTAACGAATTAAACTGCTCCACTTAAGCAGCAGTTTACAAACCATTTATATGGAAATTCTAAAACCAACATTTCCAGGAAAACACCAGCCTAAAAACAATAGCAGTAACAGGGCATCTATAACATGGAAGAAATGTTTTTTTCAAACTCCTCTGCTGTGTGTTCATTCACCTAAGAGACTTCAATATATGCACAGATTCAGCGAATTACAAACACGTTTCTTCCAGGAGCTGCGTATGCATATATCAGAGTGTACTGGGGTACAAGATGTAAAGAGAAATATCTGATTATACTTAGAAACCCGTTTCTTTCAGGAGCTGTGTTTGGATATTCCGGAGTGAATGAGAGTATATGCTGTAAAGAGAAATAACTGCTTCTAAAACCAAAAGGCAGCTATCTAACTGAATGGTTGTCAATGCGTGCACTCAACTTCCAGAGATAAACCAGTGTGTGTGGATTCAGCAGTCTGCAAACACTATCTCTGCAGAGTCCCAAAACAGGCGTTTTCAGCCCATTACCGGCATGTGGAAGAAACAGCAGTAAGCTCAGGGAAATATCTGCTTCTAAATTCAAAACGCAGCTATCTAACAGAACGGCTGTCAATGTGTGCACTCAACTTCCAGAGTTAAACCCGTGTGTGGATTCAGCAGTCTGCAAACACTTTCTCTGCAGAGTCCCAAAACAGGCGTTTTCAGCCCATTACCGGCATATGGAAGAAACAGCAGTAAGCACAGGGAAATATCTGCTTCTAAATCCAAAACGCAGCTATCTAACAGAACGGTTGTCAATGTGTGCACTCAACTTCCAGAGTTAAACCCGTGTGTGGATTCAGCAGTCTGCAAACACTTTCTCTGCAGAGTCCCAAACCAGGCGTTTTCAGCCCATTACCGGCATATGGAAGAAACAGCAGTAAGCACAGGGAAATATCTGCTTCTAAATCCAAAACGCAGCTATCTAACAGAACGGTTGTCAATGTGTGCACTCAACTTCCAGAGTTAAACCCGTGTGTGGATTCAGCAGTCTGCAAACACTTTCTCTGCAGAGTCCCAAAACAGGCGTTTTCAGCCCATTACCGGCATATGGAAGAAACAGCAGTAAGCACAGGGAAATATCTGCTTCTAAATCCAAAACGCAGTTATCTAACAGAACGGTTGTCAATGTGTGCACTCAACTTCCAGAGTTAAACCCGTGTGTGGATTCAGCAGTCTGCAAACACTTTCTCTGCAGAGTCCCAAACCAGGCGTTTTCAGCCCATTACCGGCATATGGAAGAAACAGCAGTAAGCACAGGGAAATATCTGCTTCTAAATCCAAAACGCAGCTATCTAACAGAACGGTTGTCAATGTGTGCACTCAACTTCCAGAGTGTAAACCAGTGTGTGGATTCAGCAGTCTGCAAACATCTTCTCTGCAGAGTCCCAAACCAGGCGTTTTCAGCCCATTACCAGCATATGGAAGAAACAGCAGTAAGCACAGGGAAATATCTGCTTCTAAATCCAAAACGCAGCTATCTAACAGAACGGTTGTCAATGTGTGCACTCAACTTCCAGAGTTAAACCCGTGTGTGGATTCAGCAGTCTGCAAACACTTTCTCTGCAGAGTCCCAAAACAGGCGTTTTCAGCCCATTACCGGCATATGGAAGAAACAGCAGTAAGCCCAGGGAAATATCTGCTTCTAAATCCAAAACGCAGCTATCTAACAGAACGGTTGTCAATGTGTGCACTCAACTTCCAGAGTTAAACCCGTGTGTGCATTCAGCAGTCTGCAAACACTTTCTCTGCAGAGTCCCAAAACAGGCGTTTTCAGCCCATTACCGGCATTTGGAAGTAACAGCAGTAAGCACAGGGAAATATCTGCTTCTAAATCCAAAACGCAGCTATCTAACAGAACGGTTGTCAATGTGTGCACTCAACTTCCAGACGTAAACCCGTGTGTGGATTCAGCAGTCTGCAAACAAACACTTTCTCTGCAGAGTCCCAAAACAGGCGTTTTCAGCCCATTACCGGCATATGGAAGAAACAGCAGTAAGCCCAGGGAAATATCTGCTTCTAAATCCAAAACGCAGCTATCTAACAGAACGGTTGTCAATGTGTGCACTCAACTTCCAGAGTTAAACCCGTGTGTGGATTCAGCAGTCTGCAAACACTTTCTCTGCAGAGTCCCAAAACAGGCGTTTTCAGCCCATTACCGGCATATGGAAGAAACAGCAGTAAGCACAGGGAAATATCTGCTTCTAAATCCAAAACGCAGCTATCTAACAGAACGGTTGTCAATGTGTGCACTCAACTTCCAGAGTTAAACCCGTGTGTGGATTCAGCAGTCTGCAAACACTTTCTCTGCAGAGTCCCAAACCAGGCGTTTTCAGCCCATTACCGGCATATGGAAGAAACAGCAGTAAGCACAGGGAAATATCTGCTTCTAAATCCAAAACGCAGCTATCTAACAGAACGGTTGTCAATGTGTGCACTCAACTTCCAGAGTTAAACCCGTGTGTGGATTCAGCAGTCTGCAAACACTTTCTCTGCAGAGTCCCAAAACAGGCGTTTTCAGCCCATTACCGGCATATGGAAGAAACAGCAGTAAGCACAGGGAAATATCTGCTTCTAAATCCAAAACGCAGCTATCTAACAGAACGGTTGTCAATGTGTGCACTCAACTTCCAGAGTTAAACCCGTGTGTGGATTCAGCAGTCTGCAAACACTTTCTGTGCAGAGTCTCAAAACAGGCCTTTCCGGCCCAGTACCGGCATATATAAGAAAGAGCATTAAGACTGCGTCTAAAACTCAGAAGAAACGTTTCTTTCAAACTGCTCGGCCTTGTGTTCTTTGGCCTAAGGGAGTTGAAACTATGTTTAGATTCAGCGAGATAGAAACACGTTTATTCTCGGAGCTGTCTTTGGATATTCCAGATTGAATGGGAGTATATGCTGTAAAGAGAAATATCTGTTTCTAAAACCAAAATGGATCTATCTAGCAGAGTGGTTGTGAATGTGTGCCTTCTGCTTAAAGAGGTAAACTGCTCTTCTCATGCAGCACTTTAGAAACCCTTTCTATGCAAATTCTCATACAGACCTTTCCAGCGAAACACCAGCCTGTAGGAAATAGCAGTAAGACTGCATCTTTAACATGGAAGAAACTGTTTTCAAACTGCTCTGCTGTGTGTTCATTCATATAAGAGACTTGAATATATGTTCAGTTTCAGCTAGTTAGCAACACGTTTCTTCCAGGAGCTGTGTTTGCCTATTCCAGAGTATACTGGAGTATAAGATGTAAAGACAAATGTCTCGTTCCAAAAGAAAAACGGATGATCTAATGGAATGGTTGTCAATGTGTGCATTCAACTTACTGAGCTAAACTGCTGTTTGTATGCAGCAGTTTAGAAAACATTTCTGTGTAGATTCTCAAACAGACATTTCCAGCAAAATACCGGCCTATAAGAAATAGCAGTAAGACTGCGTCTAAAACTCAGAGGGAACGTTTCTTTCAAACTGCTCTGCAGTGTGTTCGTTCACCAAAGGTCGTTGACTCTAAGTTTGGATTCAGCGAGTTTGAAACACGTTTATTCTAGGAGCTGCATTTCGATATTCCAGAGTGTATGGGAGTAAATGCTGTAAAGAGAAATATCTGTTTCTAAAACCAAAACGGAGCTATCTAACAGAATGGTTGTGAATGTGTGCATTCAACTTAAAGGGTTAATCTGCTCTTCTTAGGCAGCAGTTTAGAAACCCTTTATATGCAAATTCTAAAATCAACATTTGCAGCAAAACACCAGCCTAAAACAAGTAGCAGTAAGACTGCATCTATAACATAGAAGAAACGTTTTCTTCAAAATGCTCTGCTCTGTGTTCATTCACCTAAGAGTCTTGAGTATATGTTCAGATTCAGCGAGTAAGAAACACGTTTCTTCCAGGAGCTGCATTTGCATATTCCAGAGTGTACTGGAGTATAAGGTTTAAAGTGAAATATCTGGTTCTAAAACAAACACGGAGCCATCTAACAGAATGGTTGTCACTGTGTGCATTCAGCTTATTGAGATAAACTGTTGTTTCTATGCAGCAGTTTAGAAAAGATTTTTGTGCAGATTCTAACACAGACATTCCCAGCAAAATACTGGCCTCTAAGAAATAGCAATAAGACTGCGTCTAAAACTCAAATAAAACGTTTCTTTCACACTGCTGTGCTGTGTGTTCGGTCACCTAAGGGAGTTGAATCTATGTTTAGATTCAGCGACTTAGAAACACGTCTATTCTGGGAGCTGCGTTTGGCTATTCCAGAATGAATGGGAGTATATGCTGTAACTAGAAACACAGGCTTCTAAAACCAAAACGGAGCTAGCTAACAGAATGATTGTGAATGAGGGCATTCAACTTAACGAATTAAACTGCTCCACTTAAGCAGCAGTTTACAAACCATTTATATGGAAATTCTAAAACCAACATTTCCAGGAAAACACCAGCCTAAAAACAATAGCAGTAACAGGGCATCTATAACATGGAAGAAATGGTTTTTTCAAACTCCTCTGCTGTGTGTTCATTCACCTAAGAGACTTCAATATATGCACAGATTCAGCGAGTTACAAACACGTTTCTTCCAGGAGCTGCGTATGCATATATCAGAGTGTACTGGGGTACAAGATGTAAAGAGAAATATCTGATTATACTTAGAAACCCGTTTCTTTCAGGAGCTGTGTTTGGATATTCCGGAGTGAATGAGAGTATATGCTGTAAAGAGAAATAACTGCTTCTAAAACCAAAAGGCAGCTATCTAACTGAATGGTTGTCAATGCGTGCACTCAACTTCCAGAGATAAAACAGTGTGTGTGGATTCAGCAGTCTGCAAACACTTTCTCTGCAGAGTCCCAAAACAGGCGTTTTCAGCCCATTACCGGCATGTGGAAGAAACAGCAGTAAGCACAGGGAAATATCTGCTTCTAAATCCAAAACGCAGCTATCTAACAGAACGGCTGTCAATGTGTGCACTCAACTTCCAGAGTTAAACCCGTGTGTGGATTCAGCAGTCTGCAAACACTTTCTCTGCAGAGTCCCAAAACAGGCGTTTTCAGCCCATTACCGGCATATGGAAGAAACAGCAGTAAGCACAGGGAAATATCTGCTTCTAAATCCAAAACGCAGCTATCTAACAGAACGGTTGTCAATGTGTGCACTCAACTTCCAGAGTTAAACCCGTGTGTGGATTCAGCAGTCTGCAAACACTTTCTCTGCAGAGTCCCAAAACAGGCGTTTTCAGCCCATTACCGGCATATGGAAGAAACAGCAGTAAGCACAGGGAAATATCTGCTTCTAAATCCAAAACGCAGCTATCTAACAGAACGGTTGTCAATGTGTGCACTCAACTTCCAGAGTTAAACCCGTGTGTGGATTCAGCAGTCTGCAAACACTTTCTCTGCAGAGTCCCAAAACAGGCGTTTTCAGCCCATTACCGGCATATGGAAGAAACAGCAGTAAGCACAGGGAAATATCTGCTTCTAAATCCAAAACGCAGTTATCTAACAGAACGGTTGTCAATGTGTGCACTCAACTTCCAGAGTTAAACCCGTGTGTGGATTCAGCAGTCTGCAAACACTTTCTCTGCAGAGTCCCAAAACAGGCGTTTTCAGCCCATTACCGGCATATGGAAGAAACTGCAGTAAGCACAGGGAAATATCTGCTTCTAAATCCAAAACGCAGCTATCTAACAGAGCGGTTGTCAATGTGTGCACTCAACTTCCAGAGTTAAACCCGTGTGTGGATTCAGCAATCTGCAAATATCTTCTCTGCAGAGTCCCAAACCAGGCGTTTTCAGCCCATTACCGGCATATGGAAGAAACAGCAGTAAGCACAGGGAAATATCTGCTTCTAAATCCAAAACGCAGCTATCTAATAGAACGGTTGTCAATGTGTGCACTCAACTTCCAGAGTTAAACCCGTGTGTGGATTCAGCAGTCTGCAAACATCTTCTCTGCAGAGTCCCAAACCAGGCGTTTTCAGCCCATTACCGGCATATGGAAGAAACTGCAGTAAGCACAGGGAAATATCTGCTTCTAAATCCAAAACGCAGCAATCTAACAGAACGGTTGTCAATGTGTGCACTCAACTTCCAGAGTTAAACCCGTGTGTGGATTCAGCAGTCTGCAAACACTTTGTCTGCAGAGTCCCAAAGCAGGCGTTTTCAGCCCATTACCGGCATATGGAAGAAACAGCAGTAAGCCCAGGGAAATATCTGCTTCTAAATCCAAAACGCAGCTATCTAACAGAACGGTTGTCAATGTGTGCACTCAACTTCCAGAGTTAAACCCGTGTGTGGATTCAGCAGTCTGCAAACACTTTCTCTGCAGAGTCCCAAAACAGACGTTTTCAGCCCATTACCGGCATAAGGAAGAAACAGCCGTAAGCACAGGGAAATATCTGCTTCTAAATCCAAAACGCAGCTATCTAACAGAACGGTTGTCAATGTGTGCACTCAACTTCCAGAGTTAAACCCGTGTGTGGATTCAGCAGTCTGCAAACATCTTCTCTGCAGAGTCCCAAAACAAGCGTTTTCAGCCCATTACCGGCATATGGAAGAAACAGCAGTAAGCACAGGGAAATATCTGCTTCTAAATCCAAAACGCAGCTATCTAACAGAACGGTTGTCAATGTGTGCACTCAACTTCCAGAGTTAAACCCGTGTGTGGATTCAGCAGTCTGCAAACACTTTCTCTGCAGAGTCCCAAACCAGGCGTTTTCAGCCCATTACCGGCATATGGAAGAAACAGTAGTAAGCCCAGGGAAATATCTGCTTCTAAATCCAAAACGCAGCTATCTAACAGAACGGTTGTCAATGTGTGCACTCAACTTCCAGAGTTAAACCCGTGTGTGGATTCAGCAGTCTGCAAACACTTTCTCTGCAGAGTCCCAAAACAGGCGTTTTCAGCCTATTACCGGCATATGGAAGAAACAGCAGTAAGCCCAGGGAAATATCTGCTTCTAAATCCAAAACGCAGCTATCTAACAGAACGGTTGTCAATGTGTGCACTCAACTTCCAGAGTTAAACCCGTGTGTGGATTCAGCAGTCTGCAAACACTTTCTCTGCAGAGTCCCAAAACAGGCGTTTTCAGTCCATTACCGGCATAAGGAAGAAACAGCAGTAAGCCCAGGGAAATATCTGCTTCTAAATCCAAAACGCAGCTATCTAACAGAACGGTTGTCAATGTGTGCACTCAACTTCCAGAGTTAAACCCGTGTGTGGATTCAGCAGTCTGCAAACACTTTCTCTGCAGAGTCCCAAAACAGGCGTTTTCAGCCCATTACCGGCATATGGAAGAAACTGCAGTAAGCACAGGGAAATATCTGCTTCTAAATCCAAAACGCAGCTATCTAACAGAACGGTTGTCAATGTGTGCACTCAACTTCCAGAGTTAAACCCGTGTGTGGATTCAGCAGTCTGCAAACATCTTCTCTGCAGAGTCCCAAACCAGGCGTTTTCAGCCCATTACCGGCATATGGAAGAAACAGCAGTAAGCACAGGGAAATATCTGCTTCTAAATCCAAAACGCAGCTATCTAACAGAACAGTTGTCAATGTGTGCACTCAACTTCCAGAGTTAAACCAGTGTGTGGATTCAGCAGTCTGCAAACAGCTTCTCTGCAGAGTCCCAAACCAGGCGTTTTCAGCCCATTACCGGCATATGGAAGAAACAGCAGTAAGCACAGGGAAATATCTGCTTCTAAATCCAAAACGCAGCTATCTAACAGAACGGTTGTCAATGTGTGCACTCAACTTCCAGAGTTAAACCCGTGTGTGGATTCAGCAGTCTGCAAACACTTTGTCTGCAGAGTCCCAAAGCAGGCGTTTTCAGCCCATTACCGGCATATGGAAGAAACAGCAGTAAGCCCAGGGCAATATCTGCTTCTAAATCCAAAACGCAGCTATCTAACAGAACGGTTGTCAATGTGTGCACTCAACTTCCAGAGTTAAACCCGTGTGTGGATTCAGCAGTCTGCAAACACTTTCTCTGCAGAGTCCCAAAACAGGCGTTTTCAGCCCATTACCGGCATTTGGAAGTAACAGCAGTAAGCACAGGGAAATATCTGCTTCTAAATCCAAAACGCAGCTATCTAACAGAACGGTTGTCAATGTGTGCACTCAACTTCCAGACGTAAACCCGTGTGTGGATTCAGCAGTCTGCAAACACTTTCTCTGCAGAGTCCCAAAACAGGCGTTTTCAGCCCATTACCGGCATATGGAAGAAACAGCAGTAAGCCCAGGGCAATATCTGCTTCTAAATCCAAAACGCAGCTATCTAACAGCACGGTTGTCAATGTGTGCACTCAACTTCCAGAGTTAAACCCGTGTGTGGATTCAGCAGTCTGCAAACACTTTCTCTGCAGAGTCCAAAAACAGGCGTTTTCAGCCCATTACCGGCATATGGAAGAAACAGCAGTAAGCCCAGGGAAATATCTGCTTCTAAATCCAAAACGCAGCTATCTAACAGAACGGTTGTCAATGTGTGCACTCAACTTCCAGAGTTAAACCCGTGTGTGGATTCAGCAGTCTGCAAACACTTTCTCTGCAGAGTCCCAAAACAGGCGTTTTCAGTCCATTACCGGCATAAGGAAGAAACAGCAGTAAGCCCAGGGAAATATCTGCTTCTAAATCCAAAACGCAGCTATCTAACAGAACGGTTGTCAATGTGTGCACTCAACTACCAGAGTTAAACCCGTGTGTGGATTCAGCAGTCTGCAAACACTTTCTCTGCAGAGTCCCAAAACAGGCGTTTTCAGCCCATTACCGGCATATGGAAGAAACTGCAGTAAGCACAGGGAAATATCTGCTTCTAAATCCAAAACGCAGCTATCTAACAGAACGGTTGTCAATGTGTGCACTCAACTTCCAGAGTTAAACCCGTGTGTGGATTCAGCAGTCTGCAAACATCTTCTCTGCAGAGTCCCAAACCAGGCGTTTTCAGCCCATTACCGGCATATGGAAGAAACAGCAGTAAGCACAGGGAAATATCTGCTTCTAAATCCAAAACGCAGCTATCTAACAGAACGGTTGTCAATGTGTGCACTCAACTTCCAGAGTTAAACCAGTGTGTGGATTCAGCAGTCTGCAAACAGCTTCTCTGCAGAGTCCCAAACCAGGCGTTTTCAGCCCATTACCGGCATATGGAAGAAACAGCAGTAAGCACAGGGAAATATCTGCTTCTAAATCCAAAACGCAGCTATCTAACAGAACGGTTGTCAATGTGTGCACTCAACTTCCAGAGTTAAACCCGTGTGTGGATTCAGCAGTCTGCAAACACTTTGTCTGCAGAGTCCCAAAGCAGGCGTTTTCAGCCCATTACCGGCATATGGAAGAAACAGCAGTAAGCCCAGGGCAATATCTGCTTCTAAATCCAAAACGCAGCTATCTAACAGAACGGTTGTCAATGTGTGCACTCAACTTCCAGAGTTAAACCCGTGTGTGGATTCAGCAGTCTGCAAACACTTTCTCTGCAGAGTCCCAAAACAGGCGTTTTCAGCCCATTACCGGCATATGGAAGAAACAGCAGTAAGCACAGGGAAATATCTGCTTCTAAATCCAAAACGCAGCTATCTAACAGAACGGTTGTCAATGTGTGCACTCAACTTCCAGACGTAAACCCGTGTGTGGATTCAGCAGTCTGCAAACACTTTCTCTGCAGAGTCCCAAAACAGGCGTTTTCAGCCCATTACCGGCATATGGAAGAAACAGCAGTAAGCCCAGGGCAATATCTGCTTCTAAATCCAAAACGCAGCTATCTAACAGCACGGTTGTCAATGTGTGCACTCAACTTCCAGAGTTAAACCAGTGTGTGGATTCAGCAGTCTGCAAACAGCTTCTCTGCAGAGTCCCAAACCAGGCGTTTTCAGCCCATTACCGGCATATGGAAGAAACAGCAGTAAGCACAGGGAAATATCTGCTTCTAAATCCAAAACGCAGCTATCTAACAGAACGGTTGTCAATGTGTGCACTCAACTTCCAGAGTTAAACCCGTGTGTGGATTCAGCAGTCTGCAAACACTTTCTCTGCAGAGTCCCAAACCAGGCGTTTTCAGCCCATTACCGGCATATGGAAGAAACAGCAGTAAGCACAGGGAAATATCTGCTTCTAAATCCAAAACGCAGCTATCTAACAGAACGGTTGTCAATGTGTGCACTCAACTTCCAGAGTTAAACCCGTGTGTGGATTCAGCAGTCTGCAAACACTTTCTCTGCAGAGTCCCAAAACAGGCGTTTTCAGCCCATTACCGGCATATGGAAGAAACAGCAGTAAGCACAGGGAAATATCTGCTTCTAAATCCAAAACGCAGCTATCTAACAGAACGGTTGTCAATGTGTGCACTCAACTTCCAGAGTTAAACCAGTGTGTGGATTCAGCAGTCTGCAAACATCTTCTCTGCAGAGTCCCAAACCAGGCGTTTTCAGCCCATTACCAGCATATGGAAGAAACAGCAGTAAGCACAGGGAAATATCTGCTTCTAAATCCAAAACGCAGCTATCTAACAGAACGGTTGTCAATGTGTGCACTCAACTTCCAGAGTTAAACCCGTGTGTGGATTCAGCAGTCTGCAAACACTTTCTCTGCAGAGTCCCAAAACAGGCGTTTTCAGCCCATTACCGGCATATGGAAGAAACAGCAGTAAGCCCAGGGAAATATCTGCTTCTAAATCCAAAACGCAGCTATCTAACAGAACGGTTGTCAATGTGTGCACTCAACTTCCAGAGTTAAACCCGTGTGTGCATTCAGCAGTCTGCAAACACTTTCTCTGCAGAGTCCCAAAACAGGCGTTTTCAGCCCATTACCGGCATTTGGAAGTAACAGCAGTAAGCACAGGGAAATATCTGCTTCTAAATCCAAAACGCAGCTATCTAACAGAACGGTTGTCAATGTGTGCACTCAACTTCCAGACGTAAACCCGTGTGTGGATTCAGCAGTCTGCAAACAAACACTTTCTCTGCAGAGTCCCAAAACAGGCGTTTTCAGCCCATTACCGGCATATGGAAGAAACAGCAGTAAGCCCAGGGAAATATCTGCTTCTAAATCCAAAACGCAGCTATCTAACAGAACGGTTGTCAATGTGTGCACTCAACTTCCAGAGTTAAACCCGTGTGTGGATTCAGCAGTCTGCAAACACTTTCTCTGCAGAGTCCCAAAACAGGCGTTTTCAGCCCATTACCGGCATATGGAAGAAACAGCAGTAAGCACAGGGAAATATCTGCTTCTAAATCCAAAACGCAGCTATCTAACAGAACGGTTGTCAATGTGTGCACTCAACTTCCAGAGTTAAACCCGTGTGTGGATTCAGCAGTCTGCAAACACTTTCTCTGCAGAGTCCCAAACCAGGCGTTTTCAGCCCATTACCGGCATATGGAAGAAACAGCAGTAAGCACAGGGAAATATCTGCTTCTAAATCCAAAACGCAGCTATCTAACAGAACGGTTGTCAATGTGTGCACTCAACTTCCAGAGTTAAACCCGTGTGTGGATTCAGCAGTCTGCAAACACTTTCTCTGCAGAGTCCCAAAACAGGCGTTTTCAGCCCATTACCGGCATATGGAAGAAACAGCAGTAAGCACAGGGAAATATCTGCTTCTAAATCCAAAACGCAGCTATCTAACAGAACGGTTGTCAATGTGTGCACTCAACTTCCAGAGTTAAACCCGTGTGTGGATTCAGCAGTCTGCAAACACTTTCTGTGCAGAGTCTCAAAACAGGCCTTTCCGGCCCAGTACCGGCATATATAAGAAAGAGCATTAAGACTGCGTCTAAAACTCAGAAGAAACGTTTCTTTCAAACTGCTCGGCCTTGTGTTCTTTGGCCTAAGGGAGTTGAAACTATGTTTAGATTCAGCGAGATAGAAACACGTTTATTCTCGGAGCTGTCTTTGGATATTCCAGATTGAATTGGAGTATATGCTGTAAAGAGAAATATCTGTTTCTAAAACCAAAATGGATCTATCTAGCAGAGTGGTTGTGAATGTGTGCCTTCTGCTTAAAGAGGTAAACTGCTCTTCTCATGCAGCACTTTAGAAACCCTTTCTATGCAAATTCTCATACAGACCTTTCCAGCGAAACACCAGCCTGTAGGAAATAGCAGTAAGACTGCATCTTTAACATGGAAGAAACTGTTTTCAAACTGCTCTGCTGTGTGTTCATTCATATAAGAGACTTGAATATATGTTCAGTTTCAGCTAGTTAGCAACACGTTTCTTCCAGGAGCTGTGTTTGCCTATTCCAGAGTATACTGGAGTATAAGATGTAAAGACAAATGTCTCGTTCCAAAAGAAAAACGGATGATCTAATGGAATGGTTGTCAATGTGTGCATTCAACTTACTGAGCTAAACTGCTGTTTGTATGCAGCAGTTTAGAAAACATTTCTGTGTAGATTCTCAAACAGACATTTCCAGCAAAATACCGGCCTATAAGAAATAGCAGTAAGACTGCGTCTAAAACTCAGAGGGAACGTTTCTTTCAAACTGCTCTGCAGTGTGTTCGTTCACCAAAGGTCGTTGAATCTAAGTTTGGATTCAGCGAGTTTGAAACACGTTTATTCTAGGAGCTGCATTTCGATATTCCAGAGTGTATGGGAGTAAATGCTGTAAAGAGAAATATCTGTTTCTAAAACCAAAACGGAGCTATCTAACAGAATGGTTGTGAATGTGTGCATTCAACTTAAAGGGTTAATCTGCTCTTCTTAGGCAGCAGTTTAGAAACCCTTTATATGCAAATTCTAAAATCAACATTTGCAGCAAAACACCAGCCTAAAACAAGTAGCAGTAAGACTGCATCTATAACATAGAAGAAACGTTTTCTTCAAAATGCTCTGCTCTGTGTTCATTCACCTAAGAGTCTTGAGTATATGTTCAGATTCAGCGAGTAAGAAACACGTTTCTTCCAGGAGCTGCATTTGCATATTCCAGAGTGTACTGGAGTATAAGGTTTAAAGTGAAATATCTGGTTCTAAAACAAACACGGAGCCATCTAACAGAATGGTTGTCACTGTGTGCATTCAGCTTATTGAGATAAACTGTTGTTTCTATGCAGCAGTTTAGAAAAGATTTTTGTGCAGATTCTAACACAGACATTCCCAGCAAAATACTGGCCTCTAAGAAATAGCAATAAGACTGCGTCTAAAACTCAAATAAAACGTTTCTTTCACACTGCTGTGCTGTGTGTTCGGTCACCTAAGGGAGTTGAATC
This sequence comes from Aotus nancymaae, assembly GCF_030222135.1. Classification (NCBI taxonomy): domain Eukaryota; kingdom Metazoa; phylum Chordata; class Mammalia; order Primates; family Aotidae; genus Aotus; species Aotus nancymaae. The sequence continues at coordinate 245,821 of NW_026989039.1, forward strand.
TATGTTTAGATTCAGCGACTTAGAAACACGTCTATTCTGGGAGCTGCGTTTGGCTATTCCAGAATGAATGGGAGTATATGCTGTAACTAGAAACACAGGCTTCTAAAACCAAAACGGAGCTAGCTAACAGAATGATTGTGAATGAGGGCATTCAACTTAACGAATTAAACTGCTCCACTTAAGCAGCAGTTTACAAACCATTTATATGGAAATTCTAAAACCAACATTTCCAGGAAAACACCAGCCTAAAAACAATAGCAGTAACAGGGCATCTATAACATGGAAGAAATGTTTTTTTCAAACTCCTCTGCTGTGTGTTCATTCACCTAAGAGACTTCAATATATGCACAGATTCAGCGAATTACAAACACGTTTCTTCCAGGAGCTGCGTATGCATATATCAGAGTGTACTGGGGTACAAGATGTAAAGAGAAATATCTGATTATACTTAGAAACCCGTTTCTTTCAGGAGCTGTGTTTGGATATTCCGGAGTGAATGAGAGTATATGCTGTAAAGAGAAATAACTGCTTCTAAAACCAAAAGGCAGCTATCTAACTGAATGGTTGTCAATGCGTGCACTCAACTTCCAGAGATAAACCAGTGTGTGTGGATTCAGCAGTCTGCAAACACTTTCTCTGCAGAGTCCCAAAACAGGCATTTTCAGCCCATTACCGGCATGTGGAAGAAACAGCAGTAAGCACAGGGAAATATCTGCTTCTAAATCCAAAACGCAGCTATCTAACAGAACGGCTGTCAATGTGTGCACTCAACTTCCAGAGTTAAACCCGTGTGTGGATTCAGCAGTCTGCAAACACTTTCTCTGCAGAGTCCCAAAACAGGCGTTTTCAGCCCATTACCGGCATATGGAAGAAACAGCAGTAAGCACAGGGAAATATCTGCTTCTAAATCCAAAACGCAGCTATCTAACAGAACGGTTGTCAATGTGTGCACTCAACTTCCAGAGTTAAACCCGTGTGTGGATTCAGCAGTCTGCAAACACTTTCTCTGCAGAGTCCCAAAACAGGCGTTTTCAGCCCATTACCGGCATATGGAAGAAACAGCAGTAAGCACAGGGAAATATCTGCTTCTAAATCCAAAACGCAGCTATCTAACAGAACGGTTGTCAATGTGTGCACTCAACTTCCAGAGTTAAACCCGTGTGTGGATTCAGCAGTCTGCAAACACTTTCTCTGCAGAGTCCCAAAACAGGCGTTTTCAGCCCATTACCGGCATATGGAAGAAACAGCAGTAAGCACAGGGAAATATCTGCTTCTAAATCCAAAACGCAGTTATCTAACAGAACGGTTGTCAATGTGTGCACTCAACTTCCAGAGTTAAACCCGTGTGTGGATTCAGCAGTCTGCAAACACTTTCTCTGCAGAGTCCCAAAACAGGCGTTTTCAGCCCATTACCGGCATATGGAAGAAACTGCAGTAAGCACAGGGAAATATCTGCTTCTAAATCCAAAACGCAGCTATCTAACAGAGCGGTTGTAAATGTGTGCACTCAACTTCCAGAGTTAAACCCGTGTGTGGATTCAGCAATCTGCAAACATCTTCTCTGCAGAGTCCCAAACCAGGCGTTTTCAGCCCATTACCGGCATATGGAAGAAACAGCAGTAAGCACAGGGAAATATCTGCTTCTAAATCCAAAACGCAGCTATCTAATAGAACGGTTGTCAATGTGTGCACTCAACTTCCAGAGTTAAACCCGTGTGTGGATTCAGCAGTCTGCAAACATCTTCTCTGCAGAGTCCCAAACCAGGCGTTTTCAGCCCATTACCGGCATATGGAAGAAACTGCAGTAAGCACAGGGAAATATCTGCTTCTAAATCCAAAACGCAGTTATCTAACAGAACGGTTGTCAATGTGTGCACTCAACTTCCAGAGTTAAACCCGTGTGTGGATTCAGCAGTCTGCAAACACTTTCTCTGCAGAGTCCCAAAACAGGCGTTTTCAGCCCATTACCGGCATATGGAAGAAACTGCAGTAAGCACAGGGAAATATCTGCTTCTAAATCCAAAACGCAGCTATCTAACAGAGCGGTTGTAAATGTGTGCACTCAACTTCCAGAGTTAAACCCGTGTGTGGATTCAGCAATCTGCAAACATCTTCTCTGCAGAGTCCCAAACCAGGCGTTTTCAGCCCATTACCGGCATATGGAAGAAACAGCAGTAAGCACAGGGAAATATCTGCTTCTAAATCCAAAACGCAGCTATCTAATAGAACGGTTGTCAATGTGTGCACTCAACTTCCAGAGTTAAACCCGTGTGTGGATTCAGCAGTCTGCAAACATCTTCTCTGCAGAGTCCCAAACCAGGCGTTTTCAGCCCATTACCGGCATATGGAAGAAACTGCAGTAAGCACAGGGAAATATCTGCTTCTAAATCCAAAACGCAGCTATCTAACAGAACGGTTGTCAATGTGTGCACTCAACTTCCAGAGTTAAACCCGTGTGTGGATTCAGCAGTCTGCAAACACTTTGTCTGCAGAGTCCCAAAGCAGGCGTTTTCAGCCCATTACCGGCATATGGAAGAAACAGCAGTAAGCCCAGGGAAATATCTGCTTCTAAATCCAAAACGCAGCTATCTAACAGAACGGTTGTCAATGTGTGCACTCAACTTCCAGAGTTAAACCCGTGTGTGGATTCAGCAGTCTGCAAACACTTTCTCTGCAGAGTCCCAAAACAGACGTTTTCAGCCCATTACCGGCATAAGGAAGAAACAGCCGTAAGCACAGGGAAATATCTGCTTCTAAATCCAAAACGCAGCTATCTAACAGAACGGTTGTCAATGTGTGCACTCAACTTCCAGAGTTAAACCCGTGTGTGGATTCAGCAGTCTGCAAACATCTTCTCTGCAGAGTCCCAAAACAAGCGTTTTCAGCCCATTACCGGCATATGGAAGAAACAGCAGTAAGCACAGGGAAATATCTGCTTCTAAATCCAAAACGCAGCTATCTAACAGAACGGTTGTCAATGTGTGCACTCAACTTCCAGAGTTAAACCCGTGTGTGGATTCAGCAGTCTGCAAACACTTTCTCTGCAGAGTCCCAAACCAGGCGTTTTCAGCCCATTACCGGCATATGGAAGAAACAGTAGTAAGCCCAGGGAAATATCTGCTTCTAAATCCAAAACGCAGCTATCTAACAGAACGGTTGTCAATGTGTGCACTCAACTTCCAGAGTTAAACCCGTGTGTGGATTCAGCAGTCTGCAAACACTTTCTCTGCAGAGTCCCAAAACAGGCGTTTTCAGCCTATTACCGGCATATGGAAGAAACAGCAGTAAGCCCAGGGAAATATCTGCTTCTAAATCCAAAACGCAGCTATCTAACAGAACGGTTGTCAATGTGTGCACTCAACTTCCAGAGTTAAACCCGTGTGTGGATTCAGCAGTCTGCAAACACTTTCTCTGCAGAGTCCCAAAACAGGCGTTTTCAGTCCATTACCGGCATAAGGAAGAAACAGCAGTAAGCCCAGGGAAATATCTGCTTCTAAATCCAAAACGCAGCTATCTAACAGAACGGTTGTCAATGTGTGCACTCAACTTCCAGAGTTAAACCCGTGTGTGGATTCAGCAGTCTGCAAACACTTTCTCTGCAGAGTCCCAAAACAGGCGTTTTCAGCCCATTACCGGCATATGGAAGAAACTGCAGTAAGCACAGGGAAATATCTGCTTCTAAATCCAAAACGCAGCTATCTAACAGAACGGTTGTCAATGTGTGCACTCAACTTCCAGAGTTAAACCCGTGTGTGGATTCAGCAGTCTGCAAACATCTTCTCTGCAGAGTCCCAAACCAGGCGTTTTCAGCCCATTACCGGCATATGGAAGAAACAGCAGTAAGCACAGGGAAATATCTGCTTCTAAATCCAAAACGCAGCTATCTAACAGAACGGTTGTCAATGTGTGCACTCAACTTCCAGAGTTAAACCAGTGTGTGGATTCAGCAGTCTGCAAACAGCTTCTCTGCAGAGTCCCAAACCAGGCGTTTTCAGCCCATTACCGGCATATGGAAGAAACAGCAGTAAGCACAGGGAAATATCTGCTTCTAAATCCAAAACGCAGCTATCTAACAGAACGGTTGTCAATGTGTGCACTCAACTTCCAGAGTTAAACCCGTGTGTGGATTCAGCAGTCTGCAAACACTTTGTCTGCAGAGTCCCAAAGCAGGCGTTTTCAGTCCATTACCGGCATATGGAAGAAACAGCAGTAAGCCCAGGGCAATATCTGCTTCTAAATCCAAAACGCAGCTATCTAACAGAACCGTTGTCAATGTGTGCACTCAACTTCCAGAGTTAAACCCGTGTGTGGATTCAGCAGTCTGCAAACACTTTCTCTGCAGAGTCCCAAAACAGGCGTTTTCAGCCCATTACCGGCATTTGGAAGTAACAGCAGTAAGCACAGGGAAATATCTGCTTCTAAATCCAAAACGCAGCTATCTAACAGAACGGTTGTCAATGTGTGCACTCAACTTCCAGACGTAAACCCGTGTGTGGATTCAGCAGTCTGCAAACACTTTCTCTGCAGAGTCCCAAAACAGGCGTTTTCAGCCCATTACCGGCATATGGAAGAAACAGCAGTAAGCACAGGGAAATATCTGCTTCTAAATCCAAAACGCAGCTATCTAACAGCACGGTTGTCAATGTGTGCACTCAACTTCCAGAGTTAAACCCGTGTGTGGATTCAGCAGTCTGCAAACACTTTCTCTGCAGAGTCCCAAAACAGGCGTTTTCAGCCCATTACCGGCATATGGAAGAAACAGCAGTAAGCACAGGGAAATATCTGCTTCTAAATCCAAAACGCAGCTATCTAACAGAACGGTTGTCAATGTGTGCACTCAACTTCCAGAGTTAAACCCGTGTGTGGATTCAGCAGTCTGCAAACACTTTCTCTGCAGAGTCCCAAACCAGGCGTTTTCAGCCCATTACCGGCATATGGAAGAAACAGCAGTAAGCACAGGGAAATATCTGCTTCTAAATCCAAAACGCAGCTATCTAACAGAACGGTTGTCAATGTGTGCACTCAACTTCCAGAGTTAAACCCGTGTGTGGATTCAGCAGTCTGCAAACACTTTCTCTGCAGAGTCCCAAAACAGGCGTTTTCAGCCCATTACCGGCATATGGAAGAAACAGCAGTAAGCACAGGGAAATATCTGCTTCTAAATCCAAAACGCAGCTATCTAACAGAACGGTTGTCAATGTGTGCACTCAACTTCCAGAGTTAAACCCGTGTGTGGATTCAGCAGTCTGCAAACACTTTCTGTGCAGAGTCTCAAAACAGGCCTTTCCGGCCCAGTACCGGCATATATAAGAAAGAGCATTAAGACTGCGTCTAAAACTCAGAAGAAACGTTTCTTTCAAACTGCTCGGCCTTGTGTTCTTTGGCCTAAGGGAGTTGAAACTATGTTTAGATTCAGCGAGATAGAAACACGTTTATTCTCGGAGCTGTCTTTGGATATTCCAGATTGAATGGGAGTATATGCTGTAAAGAGAAATATCTGTTTCTAAAACCAAAATGGATCTATCTAGCAGAGTGGTTGTGAATGTGTGCCTTCTGCTTAAAGAGGTAAACTGCTCTTCTCATGCAGCACTTTAGAAACCCTTTCTATGCAAATTCTCATACAGACCTTTCCAGCGAAACACCAGCCTGTAGGAAATAGCAGTAAGACTGCATCTTTAACATGGAAGAAACTGTTTTCAAACTGCTCTGCTGTGTGTTCATTCATATAAGAGACTTGAATATATGTTCAGTTTCAGCTAGTTAGCAACACGTTTCTTCCAGGAGCTGTGTTTGCCTATTCCAGAGTATACTGGAGTATAAGATGTAAAGACAAATGTCTCGTTCCAAAAGAAAAACGGATGATCTAATGGAATGGTTGTCAATGTGTGCATTCAACTTACTGAGCTAAACTGCTGTTTGTATGCAGCAGTTTAGAAAACATTTCTGTGTAGATTCTCAAACAGACATTTCCAGCAAAATACCGGCCTATAAGAAATAGCAGTAAGACTGCGTCTAAAACTCAGAGGGAACGTTTCTTTCAAACTGCTCTGCAGTGTGTTCGTTCACCAAAGGTCGTTGAATCTAAGTTTGGATTCAGCGAGTTTGAAACACGTTTATTCTAGGAGCTGCATTTCGATATTCCAGAGTGTATGGGAGTAAATGCTGTAAAGAGAAATATCTGTTTCTAAAACCAAAACGGAGCTATCTAACAGAATGGTTGTGAATGTGTGCATTCAACTTAAAGGGTTAATCTGCTCTTCTTAGGCAGCAGTTTAGAAACCCTTTATATGCAAATTCTAAAATCAACATTTGCAGCAAAACACCAGCCTAAAACAAGTAGCAGTAAGACTGCATCTATAACATAGAAGAAACGTTTTCTTCAAAATGCTCTGCTCTGTGTTCATTCACCTAAGAGTCTTGAGTATATGTTCAGATTCAGCGAGTAAGAAACACGTTTCTTCCAGGAGCTGCATTTGCATATTCCAGAGTGTACTGGAGTATAAGGTTTAAAGTGAAATATCTGGTTCTAAAACAAACACGGAGCCATCTAACAGAATGGTTGTCACTGTGTGCATTCAGCTTATTGAGATAAACTGTTGTTTCTATGCAGCAGTTTAGAAAAGATTTTTGTGCAGATTCTAACACAGACATTCCCAGCAAAATACTGGCCTCTAAGAAATAGCAATAAGACTGCGTCTAAAACTCAAATAAAACGTTTCTTTCACACTGCTGTGCTGTGTGTTCGGTCACCTAAGGGAGTTGAATCTATGTTTAGATTCAGCGACTTAGAAACACGTCTATTCTGGGAGCTGCGTTTGGCTATTCCAGAATGAATGGGAGTATATGCTGTAACTAGAAACACAGGCTTCTAAAACCAAAACGGAGCTAGCTAACAGAATGATTGTGAATGAGGGCATTCAACTTAACGAATTAAACTGCTCCACTTAAGCAGCAGTTTACAAACCATTTATATGGAAATTCTAAAACCAACATTTCCAGGAAAACACCAGCCTAAAAACAATAGCAGTAACAGGGCATCTATAACATGGAAGAAATGTTTTTTTCAAACTCCTCTGCTGTGTGTTCATTCACCTAAGAGACTTCAATATATGCACAGATTCAGCGAGTTACAAACACGTTTCTTCCAGGAGCTGCGTATGCATATATCAGAGTGTACTGGGGTACAAGATGTAAAGAGAAATATCTGATTATACTTAGAAACCCGTTTCTTTCAGGAGCTGTGTTTGGATATTCCGGAGTGAATGAGAGTATATGCTGTAAAGAGAAATAACTGCTTCTAAAACCAAAAGGCAGCTATCTAACTGAATGGTTGTCAATGCGTGCACTCAACTTCCAGAGATAAACCAGTGTGTGTGGATTCAGCAGTCTGCAAACACTTTCTCTGCAGAGTCCCAAAACAGGCGTTTTCAGCCCATTACCGGCATGTGGAAGAAACAGCAGTAAGCACAGGGAAATATCTGCTTCTAAATCCAAAACGCAGCTATCTAACAGAACGGCTGTCAATGTGTGCACTCAACTTCCAGAGTTAAACCCGTGTGTGGATTCAGCAGTCTGCAAACACTTTCTCTGCAGAGTCCCAAAACAGGCGTTTTCAGCCCATTACCGGCATATGGAAGAAACAGCAGTAAGCACAGGGAAATATCTGCTTCTAAATCCAAAACGCAGCTATCTAACAGAACGGTTGTCAATGTGTGCACTCAACTTCCAGAGTTAAACCCGTGTGTGGATTCAGCAGTCTGCAAACACTTTCTCTGCAGAGTCCCAAACCAGGCGTTTTCAGCCCATTACCGGCATATGGAAGAAACAGCAGTAAGCACAGGGAAATATCTGCTTCTAAATCCAAAACGCAGCTATCTAACAGAACGGTTGTCAATGTGTGCACTCAACTTCCAGACGTAAACCCGTGTGTGGATTCAGCAGTCTGCAAACACTTTCTCTGCAGAGTCCCAAAACAGGCGTTTTCAGCCCATTACCGGCATATGGAAGAAACAGCAGTAAGCACAGGGAAATATCTGCTTCTAAATCCAAAACGCAGCTATCTAACAGAACGGTTGTCAATGTGTGCACTCAACTTCCAGAGTTAAACCCGTGTGTGGATTCAGCAGTCTGCAAACACTTTCTCTGCAGAGTCCCAAAACAGGCGTTTTCAGCCCATTACCGGCATATGGAAGAAACAGCAGTAAGCACAGGGAAATATCTGCTTCTAAATCCAAAACGCAGCTATCTAACAGAACGGTTGTCAATGTGTGCACTCAACTTCCAGAGTTAAACCAGTGTGTGGATTCAGCAGTCTGCAAACATCTTCTCTGCAGAGTCCCAAACCAGGCGTTTTCAGCCCATTACCGGCATATGGAAGAAACAGCAGTAAGCACAGGGAAATATCTGCTTCTAAATCCAAAACGCAGCTATCTAACAGAACGGTTGTCAATGTGTGCACTCAACTTCCAGAGTTAAACCCGTGTGTGGATTCAGCAGTCTGCAAACACTTTCTCTGCAGAGTCCCAAAACAGGCGTTTTCAGCCCATTACCGGCATATGGAAGAAACAGCAGTAAGCCCAGGGAAATATCTGCTTCTAAATCCAAAACGCAGCTATCTAACAGAACGGTTGTCAATGTGTGCACTCAACTTCCAGAGTTAAACCCGTGTGTGCATTCAGCAGTCTGCAAACACTTTCTCTGCAGAGTCCCAAAACAGGCGTTTTCAGCCCATTACCGGCATTTGGAAGTAACAGCAGTAAGCACAGGGAAATATCTGCTTCTAAATCCAAAACGCAGCTATCTAACAGAACGGTTGTCAATGTGTGCACTCAACTTCCAGACGTAAACCCGTGTGTGGATTCAGCAGTCTGCAAACAAACACTTTCTCTGCAGAGTCCCAAAACAGGCGTTTTCAGCCCATTACCGGCATATGGAAGAAACAGCAGTAAGCCCAGGGAAATATCTGCTTCTAAATCCAAAACGCAGCTATCTAACAGAACGGTTGTCAATGTGTGCACTCAACTTCCAGAGTTAAACCCGTGTGTGCATTCAGCAGTCTGCAAACACTTTCTCTGCAGAGTCCCAAAACAGGCGTTTTCAGCCCATTACCGGCATTTGGAAGTAACAGCAGTAAGCACAGGGAAATATCTGCTTCTAAATCCAAAACGCAGCTATCTAACAGAACGGTTGTCAATGTGTGCACTCAACTTCCAGACGTAAACCCGTGTGTGGATTCAGCAGTCTGCAAACAAACACTTTCTCTGCAGAGTCCCAAAACAGGCGTTTTCAGCCCATTACCGGCATATGGAAGAAACAGCAGTAAGCCCAGGGAAATATCTGCTTCTAAATCCAAAACGCAGCTATCTAACAGAACGGTTGTCAATGTGTGCACTCAACTTCCAGAGTTAAACCCGTGTGTGGATTCAGCAGTCTGCAAACACTTTCTCTGCAGAGTCCCAAAACAGGCGTTTTCAGCCCATTACCGGCATATGGAAGAAACAGCAGTAAGCACAGGGAAATATCTGCTTCTAAATCCAAAACGCAGCTATCTAACAGAACGGTTGTCAATGTGTGCACTCAACTTCCAGAGTTAAACCCGTGTGTGGATTCAGCAGTCTGCAAACACTTTCTCTGCAGAGTCCCAAACCAGGCGTTTTCAGCCCATTACCGGCATATGGAAGAAACAGCAGTAAGCACAGGGAAATATCTGCTTCTAAATCCAAAACGCAGCTATCTAACAGAACGGTTGTCAATGTGTGCACTCAACTTCCAGAGTTAAACCCGTGTGTGGATTCAGCAGTCTGCAAACACTTTCTCTGCAGAGTCCCAAAACAGGCGTTTTCAGCCCATTACCGGCATATGGAAGAAACAGCAGTAAGCACAGGGAAATATCTGCTTCTAAATCCAAAACGCAGCTATCTAACAGAACGGTTGTCAATGTGTGCACTCAACTTCCAGAGTTAAACCCGTGTGTGGATTCAGCAGTCTGCAAACACTTTCTGTGCAGAGTCTCAAAACAGGCCTTTCCGGCCCAGTACCGGCATATATAAGAAAGAGCATTAAGACTGCGTCTAAAACTCAGAAGAAACGTTTCTTTCAAACTGCTCGGCCTTGTGTTCTTTGGCCTAAGGGAGTTGAAACTATGTTTAGATTCAGCGAGATAGAAACACGTTTATTCTCGGAGCTGTCTTTGGATATTCCAGATTGAATGGGAGTATATGCTGTAAAGAGAAATATCTGTTTCTAAAACCAAAATGGATCTATCTAGCAGAGTGGTTGTGAATGTGTGCCTTCTGCTTAAAGAGGTAAACTGCTCTTCTCATGCAGCACTTTAGAAACCCTTTCTATGCAAATTCTCATACAGACCTTTCCAGCGAAACACCAGCCTGTAGGAAATAGCAGTAAGACTGCATCTTTAACATGGAAGAAACTGTTTTCAAACTGCTCTGCTGTGTGTTCATTCATATAAGAGACTTGAATATATGTTCAGTTTCAGCTAGTTAGCAACACGTTTCTTCCAGGAGCTGTGTTTGCCTATTCCAGAGTATACTGGAGTATAAGATGTAAAGACAAATGTCTCGTTCCAAAAGAAAAACGGATGATCTAATGGAATGGTTGTCAATGTGTGCATTCAACTTACTGAGCTAAACTGCTGTTTGTATGCAGCAGTTTAGAAAACATTTCTGTGTAGATTCTCAAACAGACATTTCCAGCAAAATACCGGCCTATAAGAAATAGCAGTAAGACTGCGTCTAAAACTCAGAGGGAACGTTTCTTTCAAACTGCTCTGCAGTGTGTTCGTTCACCAAAGGTCGTTGAATCTAAGTTTGGATTCAGCGAGTTTGAAACACGTTTATTCTAGGAGCTGCATTTCGATATTCCAGAGTGTATGGGAGTAAATGCTGTAAAGAGAAATATCTGTTTCTAAAACCAAAACGGAGCTATCTAACAGAATGGTTGTGAATGTGTGCATTCAACTTAAAGGGTTAATCTGCTCTTCTTAGGCAGCAGTTTAGAAACCCTTTATATGCAAATTCTAAAATCAACATTTGCAGCAAAACACCAGCCTAAAACAAGTAGCAGTAAGACTGCATCTATAACATAGAAGAAACGTTTTCTTCAAAATGCTCTGCTCTGTGTTCATTCACCTAAGAGTCTTGAGTATATGTTCAGATTCAGCGAGTAAGAAACACGTTTCTTCCAGGAGCTGCATTTGCATATTCCAGAGTGTACTGGAGTATAAGGTTTAAAGTGAAATATCTGGTTCTAAAACAAACACGGAGCCATCTAACAGAATGGTTGTCACTGTGTGCATTCAGCTTATTGAGATAAACTGTTGTTTCTATGCAGCAGTTTAGAAAAGATTTTTGTGCAGATTCTAACACAGACATTCCCAGCAAAATACTGGCCTCTAAGAAATAGCAATAAGACTGCGTCTAAAACTCAAATAAAACGTTTCTTTCACACTGCTGTGCTGTGTGTTCGGTCACCTAAGGGAGTTGAATCTATGTTTAGATTCAGCGACTTAGAAACACGTCTATTCTGGGAGCTGCGTTTGGCTATTCCAGAATGAATGGGAGTATATGCTGTAACTAGAAACACAGGCTTCTAAAACCAAAACGGAGCTAGCTAACAGAATGATTGTGAATGAGGGCATTCAACTTAACGAATTAAACTGCTCCACTTAAGCAGCAGTTTACAAACCATTTATATGGAAATTCTAAAACCAACATTTCCAGGAAAACACCAGCCTAAAAACAATAGCAGTAACAGGGCATCTATAACATGGAAGAAATGTTTTTTTCAAACTCCTCTGCTGTGTGTTCATTCACCTAAGAGACTTCAATATATGCACAGATTCAGCGAATTACAAACACGTTTCTTCCAGGAGCTGCGTATGCATATATCAGAGTGTACTGGGGTACAAGATGTAAAGAGAAATATCTGATTATACTTAGAAACCCGTTTCTTTCAGGAGCTGTGTTTGGATATTCCGGAGTGAATGAGAGTATATGCTGTAAAGAGAAATAACTGCTTCTAAAACCAAAAGGCAGCTATCTAACTGAATGGTTGTCAATGCGTGCACTCAACTTCCAGAGATAAACCAGTGTGTGTGGATTCAGCAGTCTGCAAACACTTTCTCTGCAGAGTCCCAAAACAGGCGTTTTCAGCCCATTACCGGCATGTGGAAGAAACAGCAGTAAGCACAGGGAAATATCTGCTTCTAAATCCAAAACGCAGCTATCTAACAGAACGGCTGTCAATGTGTGCACTCAACTTCCAGAGTTAAACCCGTGTGTGGATTCAGCAGTCTGCAAACACTTTCTCTGCAGAGTCCCAAAACAGGCGTTTTCAGCCCATTACCGGCATATGGAAGAAACAGCAGTAAGCACAGGGAAATATCTGCTTCTAAATCCAAAACGCAGCTATCTAACAGAACGGTTGTCAATGTGTGCACTCAACTTCCAGAGTTAAACCCGTGTGTGGATTCAGCAGTCTGCAAACACTTTCTCTGCAGAGTCCCAAAACAGGCGTTTTCAGCCCATTACCGGCATATGGAAGAAACAGCAGTAAGCACAGGGAAATATCTGCTTCTAAATCCAAAACGCAGCTATCTAACAGAACGGTTGTCAATGTGTGCACTCAACTTCCAGAGTTAAACCCGTGTGTGGATTCAGCAGTCTGCAAACACTTTCTCTGCAGAGTCCCAAAACAGGCGTTTTCAGCCCATTACCGGCATATGGAAGAAACAGCAGTAAGCACAGGGAAATATCTGCTTCTAAATCCAAAACGCAGTTATCTAACAGAACGGTTGTCAATGTGTGCACTCAACTTCCAGAGTTAAACCCGTGTGTGGATTCAGCAGTCTGCAAACACTTTCTCTGCAGAGTCCCAAAACAGGCGTTTTCAGCCCATTACCGGCATATGGAAGAAACTGCAGTAAGCACAGGGAAATATCTGCTTCTAAATCCAAAACGCAGCTATCTAACAGAGCGGTTGTAAATGTGTGCACTCAACTTCCAGAGTTAAACCCGTGTGTGGATTCAGCAATCTGCAAACATCTTCTCTGCAGAGTCCCAAACCAGGCGTTTTCAGCCCATTACCGGCATATGGAAGAAACAGCAGTAAGCACAGGGAAATATCTGCTTCTAAATCCAAAACGCAGCTATCTAATAGAACGGTTGTCAATGTGTGCACTCAACTTCCAGAGTTAAACCCGTGTGTGGATTCAGCAGTCTGCAAACATCTTCTCTGCAGAGTCCCAAACCAGGCGTTTTCAGCCCATTACCGGCATATGGAAGAAACTGCAGTAAGCACAGGGAAATATCTGCTTCTAAATCCAAAACGCAGCTATCTAACAGAACGGTTGTCAATGTGTGCACTCAACTTCCAGAGTTAAACCCGTGTGTGGATTCAGCAGTCTGCAAACATCTTCTCTGCAGAGTCCCAAAGCAGGCGTTTTCAGCCCATTACCGGCATATGGAAGAAACAGCAGTAAGCCCAGGGAAATATCTGCTTCTAAATCCAAAACGCAGCTATCTAACAGAACGGTTGTCAATGTGTGCACTCAACTTCCAGAGTTAAACCCGTGTGTGGATTCAGCAGTCTGCAAACACTTTCTCTGCAGAGTCCCAAAACAGACGTTTTCAGCCCATTACCGGCATAACGAAGAAACAGCCGTAAGCACAGGGAAATATCTGCTTCTAAATCCAAAACGCAGCTATCTAACAGAACGGTTGTCAATGTGTGCACTCAACTTCCAGAGTTAAACCCGTGTGTGGATTCAGCAGTCTGCAAACATCTTCTCTGCAGAGTCCCAAAACAAGCGTTTTCAGCCCATTACCGGCATATGGAAGAAACAGCAGTAAGCACAGGGAAATATCTGCTTCTAAATCCAAAACGCAGCTATCTAACAGAACGGTTGTCAATGTGTGCACTCAACTTCCAGAGTTAAACCCGTGTGTGGATTCAGCAGTCTGCAAACACTTTCTCTGCAGAGTCCCAAACCAGGCGTTTTCAGCCCATTACCGGCATATGGAAGAAACAGTAGTAAGCCCAGGGAAATATCTGCTTCTAAATCCAAAACGCAGCTATCTAACAGAACGGTTGTCAATGTGTGCACTCAACTTCCAGAGTTAAACCCGTGTGTGGATTCAGCAGTCTGCAAACACTTTCTCTGCAGAGTCCCAAAACAGGCGTTTTCAGCCTATTACCGGCATATGGAAGAAACAGCAGTAAGCCCAGGGAAATATCTGCTTCTAAATCCAAAACGCAGCTATCTAACAGAACGGTTGTCAATGTGTGCACTCAACTTCCAGAGTTAAACCCGTGTGTGGATTCAGCAGTCTGCAAACACTTTCTCTGCAGAGTCCCAAAACAGGCGTTTTCAGTCCATTACCGGCATAAGGAAGAAACAGCAGTAAGCCCAGGGAAATATCTGCTTCTAAATCCAAAACGCAGCTATCTAACAGAACGGTTGTCAATGTGTGCACTCAACTTCCAGAGTTAAACCCGTGTGTGGATTCAGCAGTCTGCAAACACTTTCTCTGCAGAGTCCCAAAACAGGCGTTTTCAGCCCATTACCGGCATATGGAAGAAACTGCAGTAAGCACAGGGAAATATCTGCTTCTAATTCCAAAACGCAGCTATCTAACAGAACGGTTGTCAATGTGTGCACTCAACTTCCAGAGTTAAACCCGTGTGTGGATTCAGCAGTCTGCAAACATCTTCTCTGCAGAGTCCCAAACCAGGCGTTTTCAGCCCATTACCGGCATATGGAAGAAACAGCAGTAAGCACAGGGAAATATCTGCTTCTAAATCCAAAACGCAGCTATCTAACAGAACGGTTGTCAATGTGTGCACTCAACTTCCACAGTTAAACCAGTGTGTGGATTCAGCAGTCTGCAAACAGCTTCTCTGCAGAGTCCCAAACCAGGCGTTTTCAGCCCATTACCGGCATATGGAAGAAACAGCAGTAAGCACAGGGAAATATCTGCTTCTAAATCCAAAACGCAGCTATCTAACAGAACGGTTGTCAATGTGTGCACTCAACTTCCAGAGTTAAACCCGTGTGTGGATTCAGCAGTCTGCAAACACTTTGTCTGCAGAGTCCCAAAGCAGGCGTTTTCAGCCCATTACCGGCATATGGAAGAAACAGCAGTAAGCCCAGGGCAATATCTGCTTCTAAATCCAAAACGCAGCTATCTAACAGAACGGTTGTCAATGTGTGCACTCAACTTCCAGAGTTAAACCCGTGTGTGGATTCAGCAGTCTGCAAACACTTTCTCTGCAGAGTCCCAAAACAGGCGTTTTCAGCCCATTACCGGCATTTGGAAGTAACAGCAGTAAGCACAGGGAAATATCTGCTTCTAAATCCAAAACGCAGCTATCTAACAGAACGGTTGTCAATGTGTGCACTCAACTTCCAGACGTAAACCCGTGTGTGGATTCAGCAGTCTGCAAACACTTTCTCTGCAGAGTCCCAAAACAGGCGTTTTCAGCCCATTACCGGCATATGGAAGAAACAGCAGTAAGCCCAGGGCAATATCTGCTTCTAAATCCAAAACGCAGCTATCTAACAGCACGGTTGTCAATGTGTGCACTCAACTTCCAGAGTTAAACCCGTGTGTGGATTCAGCAGTCTGCAAACACTTTCTCTGCAGAGTCCAAAAACAGGCGTTTTCATCCCATTACCGGCATATGGAAGAAACAGCAGTAAGCCCAGGGAAATATCTGCTTCTAAATCCAAAACGCAGCTATCTAACAGAACGGTTGTCAATGTGTGCACTCAACTTCCAGAGTTAAACCCGTGTGTGGATTCAGCAGTCTGCAAACACTTTCTCTGCAGAGTCCCAAAACAGGCGTTTTCAGTCCATTACCGGCATAAGGAAGAAACAGCAGTAAGCCCAGGGAAATATCTGCTTCTAAATCCAAAACGCAGCTATCTAACAGAACGGTTGGCAATGTGTGCACTCAACTTCCAGAGTTAAACCCGTGTGTGGATTCAGCAGTCTGCAAACACTTTCTCTGCAGAGTCCCAAAACAGGCGTTTTCAGCCCATTACCGGCATATGGAAGAAACTGCAGTAAGCACAGGGAAATATCTGCTTCTAAATCCAAAACGCAGCTATCTAACAGAACGGTTGTCAATGTGTGCACTCAACTTCCAGAGTTAAACCCGTGTGTGGATTCAGCAGTCTGCAAACATCTTCTCTGCAGAGTCCCAAACCAGGCGTTTTCAGCCCATTACCGGCATATGGAAGAAACAGCAGTAAGCACAGGGAAATATCTGCTTCTAAATCCAAAACGCAGCTATCTAACAGAACGGTTGTCAATGTGTGCACTCAACTTCCAGAGTTAAACCAGTGTGTGGATTCAGCAGTCTGCAAACAGCTTCTCTGCAGAGTCCCAAACCAGGCGTTTTCAGCCCATTACCGGCATATGGAAGAAACAGCAGTAAGCACAGGGAAATATCTGCTTCTAAATCCAAAACGCAGCTATCTAACAGAACGGTTGTCAATGTGTGCACTCAACTTCCAGAGTTAAACCCGTGTGTGGATTCAGCAGTCTGCAAACACTTTGTCTGCAGAGTCCCAAAGCAGGCGTTTTCAGCCCATTACCGGCATATGGAAGAAACAGCAGTAAGCCCAGGGCAATATCTGCTTCTAAATCCAAAACGCAGCTATCTAACAGAACGGTTGTCAATGTGTGCACTCAACTTCCAGAGTTAAACCCGTGTGTGGATTCAGCAGTCTGCAAACACTTTCTCTGCAGAGTCCCAAAACAGGCGTTTTCAGCCCATTACCGGCATTTGGAAGTAACAGCAGTAAGCACAGGGAAATATCTGCTTCTAAATCCAAAACGCAGCTATCTAACAGAACGGTTGTCAATGTGTGCACTCAACTTCCAGACGTAAACCCGTGTGTGGATTCAGCAGTCTGCAAACACTTTCTCTGCAGAGTCCCAAAACAGGCGTTTTCAGCCCATTACCGGCATATGGAAGAAACAGCAGTAAGCCCAGGGCAATATCTGCTTCTAAATCCAAAACGCAGCTATCTAACAGCACGGTTGTCAATGTGTGCACTCAACTTCCAGAGTTAAACCCGTGTGTGGATTCAGCAGTCTGCAAACACTTTCTCTGCAGAGTCCAAAAACAGGCGTTTTCAGCCCATTACCGGCATATGGAAGAAACAGCAGTAAGCACAGGGAAATATCTGCTTCTAAATCCAAAACGCAGCTATCTAACAGAACGGTTGTCAATGTGTGCACTCAACTTCCAGAGTTAAACCCGTGTGTGGATTCAGCAGTCTGCAAACACTTTCTCTGCAGAGTCCCAAACCAGGCGTTTTCAGCCCATTACCGGCATATGGAAGAAACAGCAGTAAGCACAGGGAAATATCTGCTTCTAAATCCAAAACGCAGCTATCTAACAGAACGGTTGTCAATGTGTGCACTCAACTTCCAGAGTTAAACCCGTGTGTGGATTCAGCAGTCTGCAAACACTTTCTCTGCAGAGTCCCAAAACAGGCGTTTTCAGCCCATTACCGGCATATGGAAGAAACAGCAGTAAGCACAGGGAAATATCTGCTTCTAAATCCAAAACGCAGCTATCTAACAGAACGGTTGTCAATGTGTGCACTCAACTTCCAGAGTTAAACCAGTGTGTGGATTCAGCAGTCTGCAAACATCTTCTCTGCAGAGTCCCAAACCAGGCGTTTTCAGCCCATTACCAGCATATGGAAGAAACAGCAGTAAGCACAGGGAAATATCTGCTTCTAAATCCAAAACGCAGCTATCTAACAGAACGGTTGTCAATGTGTGCACTCAACTTCCAGAGTTAAACCCGTGTGTGGATTCAGCAGTCTGCAAACACTTTCTCTGCAGAGTCCCAAAACAGGCGTTTTCAGCCCATTACCGGCATATGGAAGAAACAGCAGTAAGCCCAGGGAAATATCTGCTTCTAAATCCAAAACGCAGCTATCTAACAGAACGGTTGTCAATGTGTGCACTCAACTTCCAGAGTTAAACCCGTGTGTGGATTCAGCAGTCTGCAAACACTTTCTCTGCAGAGTCCCAAAACAGGCGTTTTCAGCCCATTACCGGCATATGGAAGAAACAGCAGTAAGCACAGGGAAATATCTGCTTCTAAATCCAAAACGCAGCTATCTAACAGAACGGTTGTCAATGTGTGCACTCAACTTCCAGAGTTAAACCAGTGTGTGGATTCAGCAGTCTGCAAACATCTTCTCTGCAGAGTCCCAAACCAGGCGTTTTCAGCCCATTACCAGCATATGGAAGAAACAGCAGTAAGCACAGGGAAATATCTGCTTCTAAATCCAAAACGCAGCTATCTAACAGAACGGTTGTCAATGTGTGCACTCAACTTCCAGAGTTAAACCCGTGTGTGGATTCAGCAGTCTGCAAACAAACACTTTCTCTGCAGAGTCCCAAAACAGGCGTTTTCAGCCCATTACCGGCATATGGAAGAAACAGCAGTAAGCCCAGGGAAATATCTGCTTCTAAATCCAAAACGCAGCTATCTAACAGAACGGTTGTCAATGTGTGCACTCAACTTCCAGAGTTAAACCCGTGTGTGGATTCAGCAGTCTGCAAACACTTTCTCTGCAGAGTCCCAAAACAGGCGTTTTCAGCCCATTACCGGCATATGGAAGAAACAGCAGTAAGCACAGGGAAATATCTGCTTCTAAATCCAAAACGCAGCTATCTAACAGAACGGTTGTCAATGTGTGCACTCAACTTCCAGAGTTAAACCCGTGTGTGGATTCAGCAGTCTGCAAACACTTTCTCTGCAGAGTCCCAAACCAGGCGTTTTCAGCCCATTACCGGCATATGGAAGAAACAGCAGTAAGCACAGGGAAATATCTGCTTCTAAATCCAAAACGCAGCTATCTAACAGAACGGTTGTCAATGTGTGCACTCAACTTCCAGAGTTAAACCCGTGTGTGGATTCAGCAGTCTGCAAACACTTTCTCTGCAGAGTCCCAAAACAGGCGTTTTCAGCCCATTACCGGCATATGGAAGAAACAGCAGTAAGCACAGGGAAATATCTGCTTCTAAATCCAAAACGCAGCTATCTAACAGAACGGTTGTCAATGTGTGCACTCAACTTCCAGAGTTAAACCCGTGTGTGGATTCAGCAGTCTGCAAACACTTTCTGTGCAGAGTCTCAAAACAGGCCTTTCCGGCCCAGTACCGGCATATATAAGAAAGAGCATTAAGACTGCGTCTAAAACTCAGAAGAAACGTTTCTTTCAAACTGCTCGGCCTTGTGTTCTTTGGCCTAAGGGAGTTGAAACTATGTTTAGATTCAGCGAGATAGAAACACGTTTATTCTCGGAGCTGTCTTTGGATATTCCAGATTGAATGGGAGTATATGCTGTAAAGAGAAATATCTGTTTCTAAAACCAAAATGGATCTATCTAGCAGAGTGGTTGTGAATGTGTGCCTTCTGCTTAAAGAGGTAAACTGCTCTTCTCATGCAGCACTTTAGAAACCCTTTCTATGCAAATTCTCATACAGACCTTTCCAGCGAAACACCAGCCTGTAGGAAATAGCAGTAAGACTGCATCTTTAACATGGAAGAAACTGTTTTCAAACTGCTCTGCTGTGTGTTCATTCATATAAGAGACTTGAATATATGTTCAGTTTCAGCTAGTTAGCAACACGTTTCTTCCAGGAGCTGTGTTTGCCTATTCCAGAGTATACTGGAGTATAAGATGTAAAGACAAATGTCTCGTTCCAAAAGAAAAACGGATGATCTAATGGAATGGTTGTCAATGTGTGCATTCAACTTACTGAGCTAAACTGCTGTTTGTATGCAGCAGTTTAGAAAACATTTCTGTGTAGATTCTCAAACAGACATTTCCAGCAAAATACCGGCCTATAAGAAATAGCAGTAAGACTGCGTCTAAAACTCAGAGGGAACGTTTCTTTCAAACTGCTCTGCAGTGTGTTCGTTCACCAAAGGTCGTTGAATCTAAGTTTGGATTCAGCGAGTTTGAAACACGTTTATTCTAGGAGCTGCATTTCGATATTCCAGAGTGTATGGGAGTAAATGCTGTAAAGAGAAATATCTGTTTCTAAAACCAAAACGGAGCTATCTAACAGAATGGTTGTGAATGTGTGCATTCAACTTAAAGGGTTAATCTGCTCTTCTTAGGCAGCAGTTTAGAAACCCTTTATATGCAAATTCTAAAATCAACATTTGCAGCAAAACACCAGCCTAAAACAAGTAGCAGTAAGACTGCATCTATAACATAGAAGAAACGTTTTCTTCAAAATGCTCTGCTCTGTGTTCATTCACCTAAGAGTCTTGAGTATATGTTCAGATTCAGCGAGTAAGAAACACGTTTCTTCCAGGAGCTGCATTTGCATATTCCAGAGTGTACTGGAGTATAAGGTTTAAAGTGAAATATCTGGTTCTAAAACAAACACGGAGCCATCTAACAGAATGGTTGTCACTGTGTGCATTCAGCTTATTGAGATAAACTGTTGTTTCTATGCAGCAGTTTAGAAAAGATTTTTGTGCAGATTCTAACACAGACATTCCCAGCAAAATACTGGCCTCTAAGAAATAGCAATAAGACTGCGTCTAAAACTCAAATAAAACGTTTCTTTCACACTGCTGTGCTGTGTGTTCGGTCACCTAAGGGAGTTGAATCTATGTTTAGATTCAGCGACTTAGAAACACGTCTATTCTGGGAGCTGCGTTTGGCTATTCCAGAATGAATGGGAGTATATGCTGTAACTAGAAACACAGGCTTCTAAAACCAAAACGGAGCTAGCTAACAGAATGATTGTGAATGAGGGCATTCAACTTAACGAATTAAACTGCTCCACTTAAGCAGCAGTTTACAAACCATTTATATGGAAATTCTAAAACCAACATTTCCAGGAAAACACCAGCCTAAAAACAATAGCAGTAACAGGGCATCTATAACATGGAAGAAATGTTTTTTTCAAACTCCTCTGCTGTGTGTTCATTCACCTAAGAGACTTCAATATATGCACAGATTCAGCGAATTACAAACACGTTTCTTCCAGGAGCTGCGTATGCATATATCAGAGTGTACTGGGGTACAAGATGTAAAGAGAAATATCTGATTATACTTAGAAACCCGTTTCTTTCAGGAGCTGTGTTTGGATATTCCGGAGTGAATGAGAGTATATGCTGTAAAGAGAAATAACTGCTTCTAAAACCAAAAGGCAGCTATCTAACTGAATGGTTGTCAATGCGTGCACTCAACTTCCAGAGATAAACCAGTGTGTGTGGATTCAGCAGTCTGCAAACACTTTCTCTGCAGAGTCCCAAAACAGGCGTTTTCAGCCCATTACCGGCATGTGGAAGAAACAGCAGTAAGCACAGGGAAATATCTGCTTCTAAATCCAAAACGCAGCTATCTAACAGAACGGCTGTCAATGTGTGCACTCAACTTCCAGAGTTAAACCCGTGTGTGGATTCAGCAGTCTGCAAACACTTTCTCTGCAGAGTCCCAAAACAGGCGTTTTCAGCCCATTACCGGCATATGGAAGAAACAGCAGTAAGCACAGGGAAATATCTGCTTCTAAATCCAAAACGCAGCTATCTAACAGAACGGTTGTCAATGTGTGCACTCAACTTCCAGAGTTAAACCCGTGTGTGGATTCAGCAGTCTGCAAACACTTTCTCTGCAGAGTCCCAAAACAGGCGTTTTCAGCCCATTACCGGCATATGGAAGAAACAGCAGTAAGCACAGGGAAATATCTGCTTCTAAATCCAAAACGCAGCTATCTAACAGAACGGTTGTCAATGTGTGCACTCAACTTCCAGAGTTAAACCCGTGTGTGGATTCAGCAGTCTGCAAACACTTTCTCTGCAGAGTCCCAAAACAGGCGTTTTCAGCCCATTACCGGCATATGGAAGAAACAGCAGTAAGCACAGGGAAATATCTGCTTCTAAATCCAAAACGCAGTTATCTAACAGAACGGTTGTCAATGTGTGCACTCAACTTCCAGAGTTAAACCCGTGTGTGGATTCAGCAGTCTGCAAACACTTTCTCTGCAGAGTCCCAAAACAGGCGTTTTCAGCCCATTACCGGCATATGGAAGAAACTGCAGTAAGCACAGGGAAATATCTGCTTCTAAATCCAAAACGCAGCTATCTAACAGAGCGGTTGTAAATGTGTGCACTCAACTTCCAGAGTTAAACCCGTGTGTGGATTCAGCAATCTGCAAACATCTTCTCTGCAGAGTCCCAAACCAGGCGTTTTCAGCCCATTACCGGCATATGGAAGAAACAGCAGTAAGCACAGGGAAATATCTGCTTCTAAATCCAAAACGCAGCTATCTAATAGAACGGTTGTCAATGTGTGCACTCAACTTCCAGAGTTAAACCCGTGTGTGGATTCAGCAGTCTGCAAACATCTTCTCTGCAGAGTCCCAAACCAGGCGTTTTCAGCCCATTACCGGCATATGGAAGAAACTGCAGTAAGCACAGGGAAATATCTGCTTCTAAATCCAAAACGCAGCTATCTAACAGAACGGTTGTCAATGTGTGCACTCAACTTCCAGAGTTAAACCCGTGTGTGGATTCAGCAGTCTGCAAACACTTTCTCTGCAGAGTCCCAAAACAGGCGTTTTCAGTCCATTACCGGCATATGGAAGAAACTGCAGTAAGCACAGGGAAATATCTGCTTCTAAATCCAAAACGCAGCTATCTAACAGAACGGTTGTCAATGTGTGCACTCAACTTCCAGAGTTAAACCCGTGTGTGGATTCAGCAGTCTGCAAACATCTTCTCTGCAGAGTCCCAAACCAGGCGTTTTCAGCCCATTACCGGCATATGGAAGAAACAGCAGTAAGCACAGGGAAATATCTGCTTCTAAATCCAAAACGCAGCTATCTAACAGAACGGTTGTCAATGTGTGCACTCAACTTCCAGAGTTAAACCAGTGTGTGGATTCAGCAGTCTGCAAACAGCTTCTCTGCAGAGTCCCAAACCAGGCGTTTTCAGCCCATTACCGGCATATGGAAGAAACAGCAGTAAGCACAGGGAAATATCTGCTTCTAAATCCAAAACGCAGCTATCTAACAGAACGGTTGTCAATGTGTGCACTCAACTTCCAGAGTTAAACCCGTGTGTGGATTCAGCAGTCTGCAAACACTTTGTCTGCAGAGTCCCAAAGCAGGCGTTTTCAGCCCATTACCGGCATATGGAAGAAACAGCAGTAAGCCCAGGGCAATATCTGCTTCTAAATCCAAAACGCAGCTATCTAACAGAACCGTTGTCAATGTGTGCACTCAACTTCCAGAGTTAAACCCGTGTGTGGATTCAGCAGTCTGCAAACACTTTCTCTGCAGAGTCCCAAAACAGGCGTTTTCAGCCCATTACCGGCATTTGGAAGTAACAGCAGTAAGCACAGGGAAATATCTGCTTCTAAATCCAAAACGCAGCTATCTAACAGAACGGTTGTCAATGTGTGCACTCAACTTCCAGACGTAAACCCGTGTGTGGATTCAGCAGTCTGCAAACACTTTCTCTGCAGAGTCCCAAAACAGGCGTTTTCAGCCCATTACCGGCATATGGAAGAAACAGCAGTAAGCCCAGGGCAATATCTGCTTCTAAATCCAAAACGCAGCTATCTAACAGCACGGTTGTCAATGTGTGCACTCAACTTCCAGAGTTAAACCCGTGTGTGGATTCAGCAGTCTGCAAACACTTTCTCTGCAGAGTCCAAAAACAGGCGTTTTCAGCCCATTACCGGCATATGGAAGAAACAGCAGTAAGCACAGGGAAATATCTGCTTCTAAATCCAAAACGCAGCTATCTAACAGAACGGTTGTCAATGTGTGCACTCAACTTCCAGAGTTAAACCCGTGTGTGGATTCAGCAGTCTGCAAACACTTTCTCTGCAGAGTCCCAAACCAGGCGTTTTCAGCCCATTACCGGCATATGGAAGAAACAGCAGTAAGCACAGGGAAATATCTGCTTCTAAATCCAAAACGCAGCTATCTAACAGAACGGTTGTCAATGTGTGCACTCAACTTCCAGAGTTAAACCCGTGTGTGGATTCAGCAGTCTGCAAACACTTTCTCTGCAGAGTCCCAAAACAGGCGTTTTCAGCCCATTACCGGCATATGGAAGAAACAGCAGTAAGCACAGGGAAATATCTGCTTCTAAATCCAAAACGCAGCTATCTAACAGAACGGTTGTCAATGTGTGCACTCAACTTCCAGAGTTAAACCCGTGTGTGGATTCAGCAGTCTGCAAACGCTTTCTGTGCAGAGTCTCAAAACAGGCCTTTCCGGCCCAGTACCGGCATATATAAGAAAGAGCATTAAGACTGCGTCTAAAACTCAGAAGAAACGTTTCTTTCAAACTGCTCGGCCTTGTGTTCTTTGGCCTAAGGGAGTTGAAACTATGTTTAGATTCAGCGAGATAGAAACACGTTTATTCTCGGAGCTGTCTTTGGATATTCCAGATTGAATGGGAGTATATGCTGTAAAGAGAAATATCTGTTTCTAAAACCAAAATGGATCTATCTAGCAGAGTGGTTGTGAATGTGTGCCTTCTGCTTAAAGAGGTAAACTGCTCTTCTCATGCAGCACTTTAGAAACCCTTTCTATGCAAATTCTCATACAGACCTTTCCAGCGAAACACCAGCCTGTAGGAAATAGCAGTAAGACTGCATCTTTAACATGGAAGAAACTGTTTTCAAACTGCTCTGCTGTGTGTTCATTCATATAAGAGACTTGAATATATGTTCAGTTTCAGCTAGTTAGCAACACGTTTCTTCCAGGAGCTGTGTTTGCCTATTCCAGAGTATACTGGAGTATAAGATGTAAAGACAAATGTCTCGTTCCAAAAGAAAAACGGATGATCTAATGGAATGGTTGTCAATGTGTGCATTCAACTTACTGAGCTAAACTGCTGTTTGTATGCAGCAGTTTAGAAAACATTTCTGTGTAGATTCTCAAACAGACATTTCCAGCAAAATACCGGCCTATAAGAAATAGCAGTAAGACTGCGTCTAAAACTCAGAGGGAACGTTTCTTTCAAACTGCTCTGCAGTGTGTTCGTTCACCAAAGGTCGTTGACTCTAAGTTTGGATTCAGCGAGTTTGAAACACGTTTATTCTAGGAGCTGCATTTCGATATTCCAGAGTGTATGGGAGTAAATGCTGTAAAGAGAAATATCTGTTTCTAAAACCAAAACGGAGCTATCTAACAGAATGGTTGTGAATGTGTGCATTCAACTTAAAGGGTTAATCTGCTCTTCTTAGGCAGCAGTTTAGAAACCCTTTATATGCAAATTCTAAAATCAACATTTGCAGCAAAACACCAGCCTAAAACAAGTAGCAGTAAGACTGCATCTATAACATAGAAGAAACGTTTTCTTCAAAATGCTCTGCTCTGTGTTCATTCACCTAAGAGTCTTGAGTATATGTTCAGATTCAGCGAGTAAGAAACACGTTTCTTCCAGGAGCTGCATTTGCATATTCCAGAGTGTACTGGAGTATAAGGTTTAAAGTGAAATATCTGGTTCTAAAACAAACACGGAGCCATCTAACAGAATGGTTGTCACTGTGTGCATTCAGCTTATTGAGATAAACTGTTGTTTCTATGCAGCAGTTTAGAAAAGATTTTTGTGCAGATTCTAACACAGACATTCCCAGCAAAATACTGGCCTCTAAGAAATAGCAATAAGACTGCGTCTAAAACTCAAATAAAACGTTTCTTTCACACTGCTGTGCTGTGTGTTCGGTCACCTAAGGGAGTTGAATCTATGTTTAGATTCAGCGACTTAGAAACACGTCTATTCTGGGAGCTGCGTTTGGCTATTCCAGAATGAATGGGAGTATATGCTGTAACTAGAAACACAGGCTTCTAAAACCAAAACGGAGCTAGCTAACAGAATGATTGTGAATGAGGGCATTCAACTTAACGAATTAAACTGCTCCACTTAAGCAGCAGTTTACAAACCATTTATATGGAAATTCTAAAACCAACATTTCCAGGAAAACACCAGCCTAAAAACAATAGCAGTAACAGGGCATCTATAACATGGAAGAAATGTTTTTTTCAAACT
The DNA here is from genome assembly GCF_030222135.1 of Aotus nancymaae. NCBI lineage: Eukaryota > Metazoa > Chordata > Mammalia > Primates > Aotidae > Aotus > Aotus nancymaae. The sequence goes on from NW_026989039.1 coordinate 271,906, forward strand.
CCTCTGCTGTGTGTTCATTCACCTAAGAGACTTCAATATATGCACAGATTCAGCGAGTTACAAACACGTTTCTTCCAGGAGCTGCGTATGCATATATCAGAGTGTACTGGGGTACAAGATGTAAAGAGAAATATCTGATTATACTTAGAAACCCGTTTCTTTCAGGAGCTGTGTTTGGATATTCCGGAGTGAATGAGAGTATATGCTGTAAAGAGAAATAACTGCTTCTAAAACCAAAAGGCAGCTATCTAACTGAATGGTTGTCAATGCGTGCACTCAACTTCCAGAGATAAACCAGTGTGTGTGGATTCAGCAGTCTGCAAACACTTTCTCTGCAGAGTCCCAAAACAGGCGTTTTCAGCCCATTACCGGCATGTGGAAGAAACAGCAGTAAGCACAGGGAAATATCTGCTTCTAAATCCAAAACGCAGCTATCTAACAGAACGGCTGTCAATGTGTGCACTCAACTTCCAGAGTTAAACCCGTGTGTGGATTCAGCAGTCTGCAAACACTTTCTCTGCAGAGTCCCAAAACAGGCGTTTTCAGCCCATTACCGGCATATGGAAGAAACAGCAGTAAGCACAGGGAAATATCTGCTTCTAAATCCAAAACGCAGCTATCTAACAGAACGGTTGTCAATGTGTGCACTCAACTTCCAGAGTTAAACCCGTGTGTGGATTCAGCAGTCTGCAAACACTTTCTCTGCAGAGTCCCAAACCAGGCGTTTTCAGCCCATTACCGGCATATGGAAGAAACAGCAGTAAGCACAGGGAAATATCTGCTTCTAAATCCAAAACGCAGCTATCTAACAGAACGGTTGTCAATGTGTGCACTCAACTTCCAGAGTTAAACCCGTGTGTGGATTCAGCAGTCTGCAAACACTTTCTCTGCAGAGTCCCAAAACAGGCGTTTTCAGCCCATTACCGGCATATGGAAGAAACAGCAGTAAGCACAGGGAAATATCTGCTTCTAAATCCAAAACGCAGCTATCTAACAGAACGGTTGTCAATGTGTGCACTCAACTTCCAGAGTTAAACCCGTGTGTGGATTCAGCAGTCTGCAAACACTTTCTCTGCAGAGTCCCAAACCAGGCGTTTTCAGCCCATTACCGGCATATGGAAGAAACAGCAGTAAGCACAGGGAAATATCTGCTTCTAAATCCAAAACGCAGCTATCTAACAGAACGGTTGTCAATGTGTGCACTCAACTTCCAGAGTTAAACCCGTGTGTGGATTCAGCAGTCTGCAAACATCTTCTCTGCAGAGTCCCAAACCAGGCGTTTTCAGCCCATTACCGGCATATGGAAGAAACAGCAGTAAGCACAGGGAAATATCTGCTTCTAAATCCAAAACGCAGCTATCTAACAGAACGGTTGTCAATGTGTGCACTCAACTTCCAGAGTTAAACCCGTGTGTGGATTCAGCAGTCTGCAAACACTTTGTCTGCAGAGTCCCAAAGCAGGCGTTTTCAGCCCATTACCGGCATATGGAAGAAAAAGCAGTAAGCCCAGGGAAATATCTGCTTCTAAATCCAAAACGCAGCTATCTAACAGAACGGTTGTCAATGTGTGCACTCAACTTCCAGAGTTAAACCCGTGTGTGGATTCAGCAGTCTGCAAACACTTTCTCTGCAGAGTCCCAAAGCAGGCGTTTTCAGCCCATTACCGGCATATGGAAGAAACAGCAGTAAGCACAGGGAAATATCTGCTTCTAAATCCAAAACGCAGCTATCTAACAGAACGGTTGTCAATGTGTGCACTCAACTTCCAGAGTTAAACCCGTGTGTGGATTCAGCAGTCTGCAAACACTTTCTGTGCAGAGTCTCAAAACAGGCCTTTCCGGCCCAGTACCGGCATATATAAGAAAGAGCATTAAGACTGCGTCTAAAACTCAGAAGAAACGTTTCTTTCAAACTGCTCGGCCTTGTGTTCTTTGGCCTAAGGGAGTTGAAACTATGTTTAGATTCAGCGAGATAGAAACACGTTTATTCTCGGAGCTGTCTTTGGATATTCCAGATTGAATGGGAGTATATGCTGTAAAGAGAAATATCTGTTTCTAAAACCAAAATGGATCTATCTAGCAGAGTGGTTGTGAATGTGTGCCTTCTGCTTAAAGAGGTAAACTGCTCTTCTCATGCAGCACTTTAGAAACCCTTTCTATGCAAATTCTCATACAGACCTTTCCAGCGAAACACCAGCCTGTAGGAAATAGCAGTAAGACTGCATCTTTAACATGGAAGAAACTGTTTTCAAACTGCTCTGCTGTGTGTTCATTCATATAAGAGACTTGAATATATGTTCAGTTTCAGCTAGTTAGCAACACGTTTCTTCCAGGAGCTGTGTTTGCCTATTCCAGAGTATACTGGAGTATAAGATGTAAAGACAAATGTCTCGTTCCAAAAGAAAAACGGATGATCTAATGGAATGGTTGTCAATGTGTGCATTCAACTTACTGAGCTAAACTGCTGTTTGTATGCAGCAGTTTAGAAAACATTTCTGTGTAGATTCTCAAACAGACATTTCCAGCAAAATACCGGCCTATAAGAAATAGCAGTAAGACTGCGTCTAAAACTCAGAGGGAACGTTTCTTTCAAACTGCTCTGCAGTGTGTTCGTTCACCAAAGGTCGTTGACTCTAAGTTTGGATTCAGCGAGTTTGAAACACGTTTATTCTAGGAGCTGCATTTCGATATTCCAGAGTGTATGGGAGTAAATGCTGTAAAGAGAAATATCTGTTTCTAAAACCAAAACGGAGCTATCTAACAGAATGGTTGTGAATGTGTGCATTCAACTTAAAGGGTTAATCTGCTCTTCTTAGGCAGCAGTTTAGAAACCCTTTATATGCAAATTCTAAAATCAACATTTGCAGCAAAACACCAGCCTAAAACAAGTAGCAGTAAGACTGCATCTATAACATAGAAGAAACGTTTTCTTCAAAATGCTCTGCTCTGTGTTCATTCACCTAAGAGTCTTGAGTATATGTTCAGATTCAGCGAGTAAGAAACACGTTTCTTCCAGGAGCTGCATTTGCATATTCCAGAGTGTACTGGAGTATAAGGTTTAAAGTGAAATATCTGGTTCTAAAACAAACACGGAGCCATCTAACAGAATGGTTGTCACTGTGTGCATTCAGCTTATTGAGATAAACTGTTGTTTCTATGCAGCAGTTTAGAAAAGATTTTTGTGCAGATTCTAACACAGACATTCCCAGCAAAATACTGGCCTCTAAGAAATAGCAATAAGACTGCGTCTAAAACTCAAATAAAAAGTTTCTTTCACACTGCTGTGCTGTGTGTTCGTTCACCTAAGGGAGTTGAATCTATGTTTAGATTCAGCGACTTAGAAACACGTCTATTCTGGGAGCTGCGTTTGGCTATTCCAGAATGAATGGGAGTATATGCTGTAACTAGAAACACAGGCTTCTAAAACCAAAACGGAGCTAGCTAACAGAATGATTGTGAATGAGGGCATTCAACTTAACGAATTAAACTGCTCCACTTAAGCAGCAGTTTACAAACCATTTATATGGAAATTCTAAAACCAACATTTCCAGGAAAACACCAGCCTAAAAACAATAGCAGTAACAGGGCATCTATAACATGGAAGAAATGTTTTTTTCAAACTCCTCTGCTGTGTGTTCATTCACCTAAGAGACTTCAATATATGCACAGATTCAGCGAGTTACAAACACGTTTCTTCCAGGAGCTGCGTATGCATATATCAGAGTGTACTGGGGTACAAGATGTAAAGAGAAATATCTGATTATACTTAGAAACCCGTTTCTTTCAGGAGCTGTGTTTGGATATTCCGGAGTGAATGAGAGTATATGCTGTAAAGAGAAATAACTGCTTCTAAAACCAAAAGGCAGCTATCTAACTGAATGGTTGTCAATGCGTGCAATCAACTTCCAGAGATAAACCAGTGTGTGGATTCAGCAGTCTGCAAACACTTTCTCTGCAGAGTCCCAAAACAGGCGTTTTCAGCCCATTACCGGCATATGGAAGAAACAGCAGTAAGCACAGGGAAATATCTGCTTCTAAATCCAAAACGCAGCTATCTAACAGAACGGTTGTCAATGTGTGCACTCAACTTCCAGAGTTAAACCCGTGTGTGGATTCAGCAGTCTGCAAACACTTTCTCTGCAGAGTCCCAAAACAGGCGTTTTCAGCCCATTACCGGCATATGGAAGAAACAGCAGTCAGCACAGGGAAATATCTGCTTCTAAATCCAAAACGCAGCTATCTAAGAGAACGGTTGTCAATGTGTGCACTCAACTTCCAGAGTTAAACCCGTGTGTGGATTCAGCAGTCTGCAAACACTTTCTCTGCAGAGTCCCAAAACAGGCGTTTTCAGCCCATTACCGGCATATGGAAGAAACAGCAGTAAGCCCAGGGAAATATCTGCTTCTAAATCCAAAACGCAGCTATCTAACAGAACGGGTGTCAATGTGTGCACTCAACTTCCAGAGATAAACCCGTGTGTGGATTCAGCAGTCGCAAACACTTTCTCTGCAGAGTACCAAAACAGGCGTTTTCAGCCCATTACCGGCATATGGAAGAAACAGCAGTAAGCACAGGGAAATATCTGCTTCTAAATCCAAAACGCAGCTATCTAACAGAACGGTTGTCAATGTGTGCACTCAACTTCCAGAGTTAAACCCGTGTGTGGATTCAGCAGTCTGCAAACACTTTCTCTGCAGAGTCCCAAAACAGGCGTTTTCAGCCCATTACCGGCATATGGAAGAAACAGCAGTAAGCCCAGGGAAATATCTGCTTCTAAATCCAAAACGCAGCTATCTAACAGAACGGTTGTCAATGTGTGCACTCAACTTCCAGAGTTAAACCGGTGTGTGGATTCAGCAGTCTGCAAACACTTTCTCTGCAGAGTCCCAAAACAGGCGTTTTCAGCCCATTACGGGCATATGGAAGAAACTGCAGTAAGCACAGGGAAATATCTGCTTCTAAATCCAAAACGCAGCTATCTAACAGAACGGTTGTCTATGTGTGCACTCAACTTCCAGAGTTAAACCCGTGTGTGGATTCAGCAGTCTGCAAACATCTTCTCTGCAGAGTCCCAAACCAGGCGTTTTCAGCCCCTTACCGGCATATGGAAGAAACAGCAGTAAGCACAGGGAAATATCTGCTTCTAAATCCAAAACGCAGCTATCTAACAGAACGGTTGTCAATGTGTGCACTCAACTTCCAGAGTTAAACCCGTGTGTGGATTCAGCAGTCTGCAAACACTTTCTCTGCAGAGTCCCAAAACAGGCGTTTTCAGCCCATTACCGGCATATGGAAGAAACAGCAGTAAGCACAGGGAAATATCTGCTTCTAAATCCAAAACGCAGCTATCTAACAGAACGGTTGTCAATGTGTGCACTCAACTTCCAGAGTTAAACCCGTGTGTGGATTCAGCAGTCTGCAAACACTTTCTCTGCAGAGTCCCAAAACAGGCGTTTTCAGCCCATTACCGGCATATGGAAGAAACAGCAGTAAGCCCAGGGAAATATCTGCTTATAAATCCAAAACGCAGCTATCTAACAGAACGGTTGTCAATGTGTGCACTCAACTTCCAGAGTTAAACCCGTGTGTGGATTCAGCAGTCTGCAAACATCTTCTCTGCAGAGTCCCAAACCAGGCGTTTTCAGCCCATTACCGGCATATGGAAGAAACAGCAGTAAGCACAGGGAAATATCTGCTTCTAAATCCAAAACGCAGCTATCTAACAGAACGGTTGTCAATGTGTGCACTCAACTTCCAGAGTTAAACCCGTGTGTGGATTCAGCAGTCTGCAAACATCTTCTCTGCAGAGTCCCAAACCAGGCGTTTTCAGCCCATTACCGGCATATGGAAAAAACAGCAGTAAGCACAGGGAAATATCTGCTTCTAAATCCAAAACGCAGCTATCTAACAGAACGGTTGTCAATGTGTGCACTCAACTTCCAGAGTTAAACCCGTGTGTGGATTCAGCAGTCTGCAAACACTTTCTCTGCAGAGTCCCAAAACAGGCGTTTTCAGCCCATTACCGGCATATGGAAGAAACAGCAGTAAGCACAGGGAAATATCTGCTTCTAAATCCAAAACGCAGCTATCTAACAGAACGGTTGTCAATGTGTACACTCAACTTCCAGAGTTAAACCCGTGTGTGGATTCAGCAGTCTGCAAACACTTTCTCTGCAGAGTCCCAAAACAGGCGTTTTCAGCCCATTACCGGCATATGGAAGAAACAGCAGTAAGCACAGGGAAATATCTGCTTCTAAATCCAAAACGCAGCTATCTAACAGAACGGTTGTCAATGTGTGCACTCAACTTCCAGAGTTAAACCCGTGTGTGGATTCAGCAGTCTGCAAACACTTTCTCTGCAGAGTCCCAAAACAGGCGTTTTCAGCCCATTACCGGCATATGGAAGAAACTGCAGTAAGCACAGGGAAATATCTGCTTCTAAATCCAAAACGCAGCTATCTAACAGAACGGTTGTCAATGTGTGCACTCAACTTCCAGAGTTAAACCCGTGTGTGGATTCAGCAGTCTGCAAACATCTTCTCTGCAGAGTCCCAAACCAGGCGTTTTCAGCCCTTTACCGGCATATGGAAGAAACAGCAGTAAGCCCAGGGAAATATCTGCTTCTAAATCCAAAACGCAGCTATCTAACAGAACGGTTGTCAATGTGTGCACTCAACTTCCAGAGTTAAACCCGTGTGTGGATTCAGCAGTCTGCAAACACTTTCTCTGCAGAGTCCCAAAACAGGCGTTTTCAGCCCATTACCGGCATATGGAAGAAACAGCAGTAAGCACAGGGAAATATCTGCTTCTAAATCCAAAACGCAGCTATCTAACAGAACGGTTGTCAATGTGTGCACTCAACTTCCAGAGTTAAACCCGTGTGTGGATTCAGCAGTCTGCAAACACTTTCTCTGCAGAGTCCCAAAACAGGCGTTTTCAGCCCATTACCGGCATATGGAAGAAACAGCAGTAAGCACAGGGAAATATCTGCTTCTAAATCCAAAACGCAGCTATCTAACAGAACGGTTGTCAATGTGTGCACTCAACTTCCAGAGTTAAACCCGTGTGTGGATTCAGCAGTCTGCAAACATCTTCTCTGCAGAGTCCCAAACCAGGCGTTTTCAGCCCATTACCGGCATATGGAAGAAACAGCAGTAAGCACAGGGAAATATCTGCTTCTAAATCCAAAACGCAGCTATCTAACAGAACGGTTGTCAATGTGTGCACTCAACTTCCAGAGTTAAACCCGTGTGTGGATTCAGCAGTCTGCAAACACTTTCTCTGCAGAGTCCCAAAACAGGCGGTTTCAGCCCATTACCGGCATATGGAAGAAACAGCAGTAAGCACAGGGAAATATCTGCTTCTAAATCCAAAACGCAGCTATCTAACAGAACGGTTGTCAATGTGTGCACTCAACTTCCAGAGTTAAACCCGTGTGTGGATTCAGCAGTCTGCAAACACTTTCTCTGCAGAGTCCCAAAACAGGCGTTTTCAGCCCATTACCGGCATATGGAAGAAACAGCAGTAAGCACAGGGAAATATCTGCTTCTAAATCCAAAACGCAGCTATCTAACAGAACGGTTGTCAATGTGTGCACTCAACTTCCAGAGTTAAACCCGTGTGTGGATTCAGCAGTCTGCAAACATCTTCTCTGCAGAGTCCCAAACCAGGCGTTTTCAGCCCATTACCGGCATATGGAAGAAACAGCAGTAAGCACAGGGAAATATCTGCTTCTAAATCCAAAACGCAGCTATCTAACAGAACGGTTGTCAATGTGTGCACTCAACTTCCAGAGTTAAACCCGTGTGTGGATTCAGCAGTCTGCAAACATCTTCTCTGCAGAGTCCCAAACCAGGCGTTTTCAGCCCATTACCGGCATATGGAAGAAACAGCAGTAAGCACAGGGAAATATCTGCTTCTAAATCCAAAACGCAGCTATCTAACAGAACGGCTGTCAATGTGTGCACTCAACTTCCAGAGTTAAACCCGTGTGTGGATTCAGCAGTCTGCAAACACTTTCTCTGCAGAGTCCCAAACCAGGCGTTTTCAGCCCATTACCGGCATATGGAAGAAACAGCAGTAAGCACAGGGAAATATCTGCTTCTAAATCCAAAACGCAGCTATCTAACAGAACGGTTGTCAATGTGTGCACCCAACTTCCAGAGTTAAACCCGTGTGTGGATTCAGCAGTCTGCAAACACTTTCTCTGCAGAGTCCCAAAACAGGCGTTTTCAGCCCATTACCGGCATATGGAAGAAACAGCAGTAAGCACAGGGAAATATCTGCTTCTAAATCCAAAACGCAGTTATCTAACAGAACGGTTGTCAATGTGTGCACTCAACTTCCAGAGTTAAACCCGTGTGTGGATTCAGCAGTCTGCAAACACTTTCTCTGCAGAGTCCCAAAACAGGCGTTTTAGCCCATTACCGGCATATGGAAGAAACAGCAGTAAGCACAGGGAAATATCTGCTTCTAAATCCAAAACGCAGCTATCTAACAGAACGGTTGTCAATGTGTGCACTCAACTTCCAGAGTTAAACCCGTGTGTGGATTCAGCAATCTGCAAACATCTTCTCTGCAGAGTCCCAAACCAGGCGTTTTCAGCCCTTTACCGGCATATGGAAGAAACAGCAGTAAGCACAGGGAAATATCTGCTTCTAAATCCAAAACGCAGCTATCTAACAGAACGGTTGTCAATGTGTGCACTCAACTTCCAGAGTTAAACCCGTGTGTGGATTCAGCAGTCTGCAAACATCTTCTCTGCAGAGTCCCAAACCAGGCGTTTTCAGCCCATTACCGGCATATGGAAGAAACAGCAGTAAGCACAGGGAACTATCTGCTTCTAAATCCAAAACGCAGCTATCTAACAGAACGGTTGTCAATGTGTGCACTCAACTTCCAGAGTTAAACCCGTGTGTGGATTCAGCAGTATGCAAACATCTTCTCTGCAGAGTCCCAAACCAGGCGTTTTCAGCCCATTACCGGCATATGGAAGAAACAGCAGTAAGCACAGGGAAATATCTGCTTCTAAATCCAAAACGCAGCTATCTAACAGAAAGGTTGTCAATGTGTGCACTCAACTTCCAGAGTTAAACCCGTGTGTGGATTCAGCAGTCTGCAAACACTTTCTCTGCAGAGTCCCAAAACAGGCGTTTTCAGCCCATTACCGGCATATGGAAGAAACAGCAGTAAGCACAGGGAAATATCTGCTTCTAAATCCAAAACGCAGCTATCTAACAGAACGGTTGTCAATGTGTGCACTCAACTTCCAGAGTTAAACCCGTGTGTGGATTCAGCAGTCTGCAAACATCTTCTCTGCAGAGTCCCAAACCAGGCGTTTTCAGCCCATTACCGGCATATGGAAGAAACAGCAGTAAGCACAGGGAAATATCTGCTTCTAAATCCAAAACGCAGCTATCTAACAGAACGGTTGTCAATGTGTGCACTCAACTTCCAGAGTTAAACCCGTGTGTGGATTCAGCAGTCTGCAAACATCTTCTCTGCAGAGTCCCAAACCAGGCGTTTTCAGCCCATTACCGGCATATGGAAGAAACAGCAGTAAGCCCAGGGAAATATCTGCTTCTAAATCCAAAACGCAGCTATCTAACAGAACGGTTGTCAATGTGTGCACTCAACTTCCAGAGTTAAACCCGTGTGTGGATTCAGCAGTCTGCAAACACTTTCTCTGCAGAGTCCCAAAACAGGCGTTTTCAGCCCATTACCGGCATATGGAAGAAACAGCAGTAAGCACAGGGAAATATCTGCTTCTAAATCCAAAACGCAGCTATCTAACAGAACGGTTGTCAATGTGTGCACTCAACTTCCAGAGTTAAACCCGTGTGTGGATTCAGCAGTCTGCAAACATCTTCTCTGCAGAGTCCCAAACCAGGCGTTTTCAGCCCATTACCGGCATATGGAAGAAACAGCAGTAAGCCCAGGGAAATATCTGCTTCTAAATCCAAAACGCAGCTATCTAACAGAACGGTTGTCAATGTGTGCACTCAACTTCCAGAGTTAAACCCGTGTGTGGATTCAGCAGTCTGCAAACACTTTCTCTGCAGAGTCCCAAAACAGGCGTTTTCAGCCCATTACCGGCATATGGAAGAAACAGCAGTAAGCACAGGGAAATATCTGCTTCTAAATCCAAAACGCAGCTATCTAACAGAACGGTTGTCAATGTGTGCACTCAACTTCCAGAGTTAAACCCGTGTGTGGATTCAGCAGTCTGCAAACACTTTCTCTGCAGAGTCCCAAAACAGGCGTTTTCAGCCCATTACCGGCATATGGAAGAAACAGCAGTAAGCACAGGGAAATATCTGCTTCTAAATCCAAAACGCAGCTATCTAACAGAACGGTTGTCAATGTGTGCACTCAACTTCCAGAGTTAAACCAGTGTGTGGATTCAGCAGTCTGCAAACATCTTCTCTGCAGAGTCCCAAACCAGGCGTTTTCAGCCCATTACCGGCATATGGAAGAAACAGCAGTAAGCACAGGGAAATATCTGCTTCTAAATCCAAAACGCAGCTATCTAACAGAACGGTTGTCAATGTGTGCACTCAACTTCCAGAGTTAAACCCGTGTGTGGATTCAGCAGTCTGCAAACATCTTCTATGCAGAGTCCCAAACCAGGCGTTTTCAGCCCATTACCGGCATATGGAAGAAACAGCAGTAAGCACAGGGAAATATCTGCATCTAAATCCAAAACGCAGCTATCTAACAGAACGGTTGTCAATGTGTGCACTCAACTTCCAGAGTTAAACCCGTGTGTGGATTCAGCAGTCTGCAAACACTTTCTCTGCAGAGTCCCAAACCAGGCGTTTTCAGCCCATTACCGGCATATGGAAGAAACAGCAGTAAGCACAGGGAAATATCTGCTTCTAAATCCAAAATGCAGCTATCTAACAGAACGGTTGTCAATGTGTGCACTCAACTTCCAGAGTTAAACCCGTGTGTGGATTCAGCAGTCTGCAAACACTTTCTCTGCAGAGTCCCAAAACAGGCGTTTTCAGCCCATTACCGGCATATGGAAGAAACAGCAGTAAGCACAGGGAAATATCTGCTTCTATATCCAAAACGCAGTTATCTAACAGAACGGTTGTCAATGTGTGCACTCAACTTCCAGAGTTAAACCCGTGTGTGGATTCAGCAGTCTGCAAACACTTTCTCTGCAGAGTCCCAAAACAGGCGTTTTAGCCCATTACCGGCATATGGAAGAAACTGCAGTAAGCACAGGGGAAATATCTGCTTCTAAATCCAAAACGCAGCTATCTAACAGAACGGTTGTCAATGTGTGCACTCAACTTCCAGAGTTAAACCCGTGTGTGGATTCAGCAGTCTGCAAACATCTTCTCTGCAGAGTCCCAAACCAGGCGTTTTCAGCCCATTACCGGCATATGGAAGAAACAGCAGTAAGCACAGGGAAATATCTGCTTCTAAATCCAAAACGCAGCTATCTAACAGAACAGTTGTCAATGTGTGCACTCAACTTCCAGAGTTAAACCCGTGTGTGGATTCAGCAGTCTGCAAACACTTTCTCTGCAGAGTCCCAAAACAGGCGTTTTCAGCCCATTACCGGCATATGGAAGAAACAGCAGTAAGCACAGGGAAATATCTGCTTCTAAATCCAAAACGCAGCTATCTAACAGAACGGTTGTCAATGTGTGCACTCAACTTCCAGAGTTAAACCCGTGTGTGGATTCAGCAGTCTGCAAACATCTTCTCTGCAGAGTCCCAAACCAGGCGTTTTCAGCCCATTACCGGCATATGGAAGAAACAGCAGTAAGCACAGGGAAATATCTGCTTCTAAATCCAAAACGCAGCTATCTAACAGAACGGTTGTCAATGTGTGCACTCAACTTCCAGAGTTAAACCCGTGTGTGGATTCAGCAGTCTGCAAACATCTTCTCTGCAGAGTCCCAAACCAGGCGTTTTCAGCCCATTACCGGCATATGGAAGAAACAGCAGTAAGCACAGGGAAATATCTGCATCTAAATCCAAAACGCAGCTATCTAACAGAACGGTTGTCAATGTGTGCACTCAACTTCCAGAGTTAAACCCGTGTGTGGATTCAGCAGTCTGCAAACACTTTCTCTGCAGAGTCCCAAACCAGGCGTTTTCAGCCCATTACCGGCATATGGAAGAAACAGCAGTAAGCACAGGGAAATATCTGCTTCTAAATCCAAAACGCAGCTATCTAACAGAACGGTTGTCAATGTGTGCACTCAACTTCCAGAGTTAAACCCGTGTGTGGATTCAGCAGTCTGCAAACACTTTCTCTGCAGAGTCCCAAAAGAGGCGTTTTCAGCCCATTACCGGCATATGGAAGAAACAGCAGTAAGCACAGGGAAATATCTGCTTCTATATCCAAAACGCAGTTATCTAACAGAACGGTTGTCAATGTGTGCACTCAACTTCCAGAGTTAAACCCGTGTGTGGATTCAGCAGTCTGCAAACACTTTCTCTGCAGAGTCCCAAAACAGGCGTTTTCAGCCCATTACCGGCATATGGAAGAAACTGCAGTAAGCACAGGGAAATATCTGCTTCTAAATCCAAAACGCAGCTATCTCACAGAACGGTTGTCAATGTGTGCACTCAACTTACAGAGTTAAACCCGTGTGTGGATTCAGCAATCTGCAAACATCTTCTCTGCAGAGTCCCAAACCAGGCGTTTTCAGCCCTTTACCGGCATATGGAAGAAACAGCAGTAAGCACAGGGAAATATCTTCTTCTAAATCCAAAACGCAGCTATCTAACAGAACGGTTGTCAATGTGTGCACTCAACTTCCAGAGTTAAACCCGTGTGTGGATTCAGCAGTCCTGCAAACATCTTCTCTGCAGAGTCCCAAACCAGGCGTTTTCAGCCCATTACCGGCATATGGAAGAAACAGCAGTAAGCACAGGGAACTATCTGCTTCTAAATCCAAAACGCAGCTATCTAACAGAACGGTTGTCAATGTGTGCACTCAACTTCCAGAGTTAAACCCGTGTGTGGATTCAGCAGTCTGCAAACATCTTCTCTGCAGAGTCCCAAACCAGGCGTTTTCAGCCCATTACCGGCATATGGAAGAAACAGCAGTAAGCACAGGGAAATATCTGCTTCTAAATCCAAAACGCAGCTATCTAACAGAACGGTTGTCAATGTGTGCACTCAACTTCCAGAGTTAAACCCGTGTGTGGATTCAGCAGTCTGCAAACACTTTCTCTGCAGAGTCCCAAAACAGGCGTTTTCAGCCCATTACCGGCATATGGAAGAAACAGCAGTAAGCACAGGGAAATATCTGCTTCTAAATCCAAAACGCAGCTATCTAACAGAACGGTTGTCAATGTGTGCACTCAACTTCCAGAGTTAAACCCGTGTGTGGATTCAGCAGTCTGCAAACATCTTCTCTGCAGAGTCCCAAACCAGGCGTTTTCAGCCCATTACCGGCATATGGAAGAAACAGCAGTAAGCACAGGGAAATATCTGCTTCTAAATCCAAAACGCAGCTATCTAACAGAACGGTTGTCAATGTGTGCACTCAACTTCCAGAGTTAAACCCGTGTGTGGATTCAGCAGTCTGCAAACATCTTCTCTGCAGAGTCCCAAACCAGGCGTTTTCAGCCCTTTACCGGCATATGGAAGAAACAGCAGTAAGCCCAGGGAAATATCTGCTTCTAAATCCAAAACGCAGCTATCTAACAGAACGGTTGTCAATGTGTGCACTCAACTTCCAGAGTTAAACCCGTGTGTGGATTCAGCAGTCTGCAAACACTTTCTCTGCAGAGTCCCCAAACCAGGCGTTTTCAGCCCATTAACGGCATATGGAAGAAACAGCAGTAAGCACAGGGAAATATCTGCTTCTAAATCCAAAACGCAGCTATCTAACAGAACGGTTGTCAATGTGTGCACTCAACTTCCAGAGTTAAACCCGTGTGTGGATTCAGCAGTCTGCAAACACTTTCTCTGCAGAGTCCCAAAACAGGCGTTTTCAGCCCATTACCGGCATATGGAAGAAACAGCAGTAAGCACAGGGAAATATCTGCTTCTAAATCCAAAACGCAGTTATCTAACAGAACGGTTGTCAATGTGTGCACTCAACTTCCAGAGTTAAACCCGTGTGTGGATTCAGCAGTCTGCAAACACTTTCTCTGCAGAGTCCCAAAACAGGCGTTTTCAGCCCATTACCGGCATATGGAAGAAACTGCAGTAAGCACAGGGAAATATCTGCTTCTAAATCCAAAACGCAGCTATCTAACAGAACGGTTGTCAATGTGTGCACTCAACTTCCAGAGTTAAACCCGTGTGTGGATTCAGCAATCTGCAAACATCTTCTCTGCAGAGTCCCAAACCAGGCGTTTTCAGCCCTTTACCGGCATATGGAAGAAACAGCAGTAAGCACAGGGAAATATCTGCTTCTAAATCCAAAACGCAGCTATCTAATAGAACGGTTGTCAATGTGTGCACCTCAACTTCCAGAGTTAAACCCGTGTGTGGATTCAGCAGTCTGCAAACACTTTCTCTGCAGAGTCCCAAAACAGGCGTTTTCAGCCCATTACCGGCATATGGAAGAAACAGCAGTAAGCACAGGGAAATATCTGCTTCTAAATCCAAAACGCAGCTATCTAACAGAACGGTTGTCAATGTGTGCACTCAACTTCCAGAGTTAAACCCGTGTGTGGATTCAGCAGTCTGCAAACATCTTCTCTGCAGAGTCCCAAACCAGGCGTTTTCAGCCCATTACCGGCATATGGAAGAAACAGCAGTAAGCACAGGGAAATATCTGCTTCTAAATCCAAAACGCAGCTATCTAACAGAACGGTTGTCAATGTGTGCACTCAACTTCCAGAGTTAAACCCGTGTGTGGATTCAGCAGTCTGCAAACACTTTCTATGCAGAGTCCCAAAACAGGCGTTTTCAGCCCATTACCGGCATATGGAAGAAACAGCAGTAAGCAAAGGGAAATATCTGCTTCTAAATCCAAAACGCAGCTATCTAACAGAACGGTTGTCAATGTGTGCACTCAACTTCCAGAGTTAAACCCGTGTGTGGAATCAGCAGTCTGCAAACACTTTCTCTGCAGAGTCCCAAAACAGGCGTTTTCAGCCCATTACCGGCATATGGAAGAAACAGCAGTAAGCACAGGGAAATATCTGCTTCTAAATCCAAAACGCAGCTATCTAACAGAACGGTTGTCAATGTGTGCACTCAACTTCCAGAGTTAAACCCGTGTGTGGATTCAGCAGTCTGCAAACACTTTCTCTGCAGAGTCCCAAAACAGGCGTTTTCAGCCCATTACCGGCATATGGAAGAAACAGCAGTAAGCACAGGGAAATATCTGCTTCTAAATCCAAAACGCAGCTATCTAACAGAACGGTTGTCAATGTGTGCACTCAACTTCCAGAGTTAAACCCGTGTGTGAATTCAGCAGTCTGCAAACATCTTCTCTGCAGAGTCCCTAACCAGGCGTTTTCAGCCCATTACCGGCATATGGAAGAAACAGCAGTAAGCACAGGGAAATATCTGCTTCTAAATCCAAAACGCAGCTATCTAACAGAACGGTTGTCAATGTGTGCACTCAACTTCCAGAGTTAAACCCGTGTGTGGATTCAGCAGTCTGCAAACACTTTCTCTGCAGAGTCCCAAAACAGGCGTTTTCAGCCCATTACCGGCATATGGAAGAAACAGCAGTAAGCACAGGGAAATATCTGCTTCTAAATCCAAAACGCAGCTATCTAACAGAACGGTTGTCAATGTGTGCACTCAACTTCCAGAGTTAAACCCGTGTGTGGATTCAGCAGTCTGCAAACATCTTCTCTGCAGAGTCCCAAACCAGGCGTTTTCAGTCCATTACCGGCATATGGAAGAAACAGCAGTAAGCACAGGGAAATATCTGCTTCTAAATCCAAAACGCAGCTATCTAACAGAACGGTTGTCAATGTGTGCACTCAACTTCCAGAGTTAAACCCGTGTGTGGATTCAGCAGTCTGCAAACACTTTCTCTGCAGAGTCCCAAAACAGGCGTTTTCAGCCCATTACCGGCATATGGAAGAAACAGCAGTAAGCACAGGGAAATATCTGCTTCTAAATCCAAAACGCAGCTATCTAACAGAACGGTTGTCAATGTGTGCACTCAACTTCCAGAGTTAAACCCGTGTGTGGATTCAGCAGTCTGCAAACACTTTCTCTGCAGAGTCCCAAAACAGGCGTTTTCAGCCCATTACCGGCATATGGAAGAAACAGCAGTAAGCACAGGGAAATATCTGCTTCTAAATCCAAAACGCAGCTATCTAACAGAACGGTTGTCAATGTGTGCACTCAACTTCCAGAGTTAAACCCGTGTG
Organism: Aotus nancymaae; assembly: GCF_030222135.1. Classification (NCBI taxonomy): domain Eukaryota; kingdom Metazoa; phylum Chordata; class Mammalia; order Primates; family Aotidae; genus Aotus; species Aotus nancymaae. The sequence continues at coordinate 288,225 of NW_026989039.1, forward strand.
TGGATTCAGCAGTCTGCAAACATCTTCTCTGCAGAGTCCCAAACCAGGCGTTTTCAGCCCATTACCGGCATATGGAAGAAACAGCAGTAAGCACAGGGAAATATCTGCTTCTAAATCCAAAACGCAGCTATCTAACAGAACGGTTGTCAATGTGTGCACTCAACTTCCAGAGTTAAACCCGTGTGTGGATTCAGCAGTCTGCAAACATCTTCTCTGCAGAGTCCCAAACCAGGCGTTTTCAGCCCATTACCGGCATATGGAAGAAACAGCAGTAAGCACAGGGAAATATCTGCTTCTAAATCCAAAACGCAGCTATCTAACAGAACGGTTGTCAATGTGTGCACTCAACTTCCAGAGTTAAACCCGTGTGTGGATTCAGCAGTCTGCAAACACTTTCTCTGCAGAGTCCCAAACCAGGCGTTTTCAGCCCATTACCGGCATATGGAAGAAACAGCAGTAAGCCCAGGGAAATATCTGCTTCTAAATCCAAAACGCAGCTATCTAACAGAACGGTTGTCAATGTGTGCACTCAACTTCCAGAGTTAAACCCGTGTGTGGATTCAGCAGTCTGCGAACACTTTCTCTGCAGAGTCCCAAAACAGGCGTTTTCAGCCCATTACCGGCATATGGAAGAAACAGCAGTAAGCAAAGGGAAATATCTGCTTCTAAATCCAAAACGCAGCTATCTAACAGAACGGTTGTCAATGTGTGCACTCAACTTCCAGAGTTAAACCCGTGTGTGGATTCAGCAGTCTGCAAACACTTTCTCTGCAGAGTCCCAAAACAGGCGTTTTCAGCCCATTACGGGCATATGGAAGAAACTGCAGTAAGCACAGGGAAATATCTGCTTCTAAATCCAAAACGCAGCTATCTAACAGAACGGTTGTCTATGTGTGCACTCAACTTCCAGAGTTAAACCCGTGTGTGGATTCAGCAGTCTGCAAACATCTTCTCTGCAGAGTCCCAAACCAGGCGTTTTCAGCCCATTACCGGCATATGGAAGAAACAGCAGTAAGCACAGGGAAATATCTGCTTCTAAATCCAAAACGCAGCTATCTAACAGAACGGTTGTCAATGTGTGCACTCAACTTCCAGAGTTAAACCCGTGTGTGGATTCAGCAGTCTGCAAACACATTCTCTGCAGAGTCCCAAAACAGGCGTTTTCAGCCCATTACCGGCATATGGAAGAAACAGCAGTAAGCACAGGGAAATATCTGCTTCTAAATCCAAAACGCAGCTATCTAACAGAACGGTTGTCAATGTGTGCACTCAACTTCCAGAGTTAAACCCGTGTGTGGATTCAGCAGTCTGCAAACACTTTCTCTGCAGAGTCCCAAAACAGGCGTTTTCAGCCCATTACCGGCATATGGAAGAAACTGCAGTAAGCACAGGGAAATATCTGCTTCTAAATCCAAAACGCAGCTATCTAACAGAACGGTTGTCAATGTGTGCACTCAACTTCCAGAGTTAAACCCGTGTGTGGATTCAGCAGTCTGCAAACATCTTCTCTGCAGAGTCCCAAACCAGGCGTTTTCAGCCCTTTACCGGCATATGGAAGAAACAGCAGTAAGCCCAGGGAAATATCTGCTTCTAAATCCAAAACGCAGCTATCTAACAGAACGGTTGTCAATGTGTGCACTCAACTTCCAGAGTTAAACCCGTGTGTGGATTCAGCAGTCTGCAAACACTTTCTCTGCAGAGTCCCAAAACAGGCGTTTTCAGCCCATTACCGGCATATGGAAGAAACAGCAGTAAGCACAGGGAAATATCTGCTTCTAAATCCAAAACGCAGCTATCTAACAGAACGGTTGTCAATGTGTGCACTCAACTTCCAGAGTTAAACCCGTGTGTGGATTCAGCAGTCTGCAAACATCTTCTCTGCAGAGTCCCAAACCAGGCGTTTTCAGCCCATTACCGGCATATGGAAGAAACAGCAGTAAGCACAGGGAAATATCTGCTTCTAAATCCAAAACGCAGCTATCTAACAGAACGGTTGTCAATGTGTGCACTCAACTTCCAGAGTTAAACCCGTGTGTGGATTCAGCAGTCTGCAAACACTTTCTCTGCAGAGTCCCAAAACAGGCGTTTTCAGCCCATTACCGGCATATGGAAGAAACAGCAGTAAGCACAGGGAAATATCTGCTTCTATATCCAAAACGCAGTTATCTAACAGAACGGTTGTCAATGTGTGCACTCAACTTCCAGAGTTAAACCCGTGTGTGGATTCAGCAGTCTGCAAACACTTTCTCTGCAGAGTCCCAAAACAGGCGTTTTAGCCCATTACCGGCATATGGAAGAAACTGCAGTAAGCACAGGGAAATATCTGCTTCTAAATCCAAAACGCAGCTATCTAACAGAACGGTTGTCAATGTGTGCACTCAACTTCCAGAGTTAAACCCGTGTGTGGATTCAGCAATCTGCAAACATCTTCTCTTCAGAGTCCCAAACCAGGCGTTTTCAGCCCTTTACCGGCATATGGAAGAAACAGCAGTAAGCACAGGGAAATATCTGCTTCTAAATCCAAAACGCAGCTATCTAACAGAACGGTTGTCAATGTGTGCACTCAACTTCCAGAGTTAAACCCGTGTGTGGATTCAGCAGTCTGCAAACATCTTCTCTGCAGAGTCCCAAACCAGGCGTTTTCATCCCATTACCGGCATATGGAAGAAACAGCAGTAAGCACAGGGAACTATCTGCTTCTAAATCCAAAACGCAGCTATCTAACAGAACGGTTGTCAATGTGTGCACTCAACTTAAAGAGTTAAACCCGTGTGTGGATTCAGCAGTCTGCAAACATCTTCTCTGCAGAGTCCCAAACCAGGCGTTTTCAGCCCATTACCGGCATATGGAAGAAACAGCAGTAAGCACAGGGAAATATCTGCTTCTAAATCCAAAACGCAGCTATCTAACAGAACGGTTGTCAATGTGTGCACTCAACTTCCAGAGTTAAACCCGTGTGTGGATTCAGCAGTCTGCAAACACTTTCTCTGCAGAGTCCCAAAACAGGCGTTTTCAGCCCATTACCGGCATATGGAAGAAACAGCAGTAAGCACAGGGAAATATCTGCTTCTAAATCCAAAACGCAGCTATCTAACAGAACGGTTGTCAATGTGTGCACTCAACTTCCAGAGTTAAACCCGTGTGTGGATTCAGCAGTCTGCAAACATCTTCTCTGCAGAGTCCCAAACCAGGCGTTTTCAGCCCATTACCGGCATATGGAAGAAACAGCAGTAAGCACAGGGAAATATCTGCTTCTAAATCCAAAACGCAGCTATCTAACAGAACGGTTGTCAATGTGTGCACTCAACTTCCAGAGTTAAACCCGTGTGTGGATTCAGCAGTCTGCAAACATCTTCTCTGCAGAGTCCCAAACCAGGCGTTTTCAGCCCATTACCGGCATATGGAAGAAACAGCAGTAAGCACAGGGGAAATATCTGCTTCTAAATCCAAAACGCAGCTATCTAACAGAACGGTTGTCAATGTGTGCACTCAACTTCCAGAGTTAAACCCGTGTGTGGATTCAGCAGTCTGCAAACACTTTCTCTGCAGAGTCCCAAACCAGGCGTTTTCAGCCCATTACCGGCATATGGAAGAAACAGCAGTAAGCACAGGGAAATATCTGCTTCTAAATCCAAAACGCAGCTATCTAACAGAACGGTTGTCAATGTGTGCACTCAACTTCCAGAGTTAAACCCGTGTGTGGATTCCGCAGTCTGCAAACACTTTCTCTGCAGAGTCCCAAACCAGGCGTTTTCAGCCCATTACCGGCATATGGAAGAAACAGCAGTAAGCACAGGGAAATATCTGCTTCTAAATCCAAAACGCAGTTATCTAACAGAACGGTTGTCAATGTGTGCACTCAACTTCCAGAGTTAAACCCGTGTGTGGATTCAGCAGTCTGCAAACACTTTCTCTGCAGAGTCCCAAAACAGGCGTTTTAGCCCATTACCGGCATATGGAAGAAACTGCAGTAAGCCCAGGGAAATATCTGCTTCTAAATCCAAAACGCAGCTATCTAACAGAACGGTTGTCAATGTGTGCACTCAACTTCCAGAGTTAAACCCGTGTGTGGATTCAGCAATCTGCAAACATCTTCTCTGCAGAGTCCCAAACCAGGCGTTTTCAGCCCTTTACCGGCATATGGAAGAAACAGCAGTAAGCACAGGGAAATATCTGCTTCTAAATCCAAAACGCAGCTATCTAACAGAACGGTTGTCAATGTGTCCACTCAACTTCCAGAGTTAAACCCGTGTGTGGATTCAGCAGTCTGCAAACATCTTCTCTGCAGAGTCCCAAACCAGGCGTTTTCAGCCCATTACCGGCATATGGAAGAAACAGCAGTAAGCACAGGGAACTATCTGCTTCTAAATCCAAAACGCAGCTATCTAACAGAACGGTTGTCAATGTGTGCACTCAACTTCCAGAGTTAAACCCGTGTGTGGATTCAGCAGTCTGCAAACATCTTCTCTGCAGAGTCCCAAACCAGGCGTTTTCAGCCCATTACCGGCATATGGAAGAAACAGCAGTAAGCACAGGGAAATATCTGCTTCTAAATCCAAAACGCAGCTATCTAACAGAACGGTTGTCAATGTGTGCACTCAACTTCCAGAGTTAAACCCGTGTGTGGATTCAGCAGTCTGCAAACACTTTCTCTGCAGAGTCCCAAAACAGGCGTTTTCAGCCCATTACCGGCATATGGAAGAAACAGCAGTAAGCACAGGGAAATATCTGCTTCTAAATCCAAAACGCAGCTATCTAAGAGAACGGTTGTCAATGTGTGCACTCAACTTCCAGAGTTAAACCCGTGTGTGGATTCAGCAGTCTGCAAACACTTTCTCTGCAGAGTCCCAAAACAGGCGTTTTCAGCCCATTACCGGCATATGGAAGAAACAGCAGTAAGCACAGGGAAATATCTGCTTCTAAATCCAAAACGCAGCTATCTAACAGAACGGTTGTCAATGTGTGCACTCAACTTCCAGAGTTAAACCCGTGTGTGGATTCAGCAGTCTGCAAACACTTTCTCTGCAGAGTGCCAAAACAGGCGTTTTCAGCCCATTACCGGCATATGGAAGAAACTGCAGTAAGCACAGGGAAATATCTGCTTCTAAATCCAAAACGCAGCTATCTAACAGAACGGTTGTCAATGTGTGCACTCAACTTCCAGAGTTAAACCCGTGTGTGGATTCAGCAGTCTGCAAACATCTTCTCTGCAGAGTCCCAAACCAGGCGTTTTCAGCCCTTTACCGGCATATGGAAGAAACAGCAGTAAGCCCAGGGAAATATCTGCTTCTAAATCCAAAACGCAGCTATCTAACAGAACGGTTGTCAATGTGTGCACTCAACTTCCAGAGTTAAACCCGGTGTGTGGATTCAGCAGTCTGCAAACACTTTCTCTGCAGAGTCCCAAAACAGGCGTTTTCAGCCCATTACCGGCATATGGAAGAAACAGCAGTAAGCACAGGGAAATATCTGCTTCTAAATCCAAAACGCAGTTATCTAACAGAACGGTTGTAAATGTGTGCACTCAACTTCCAGAGTTAAACCCGTGTGTGGATTCAGCAGTCTGCAAACACTTTCTCTGCAGAGTCCCAAAACAGGCGTTTTCAGCCCATTACCGGCATATGGAAGAAACAGCAGTAAGCACAGGGAAATATCTGCTTCTAAATCCAAAACGCAGCTATCTAACAGAACGGTTGTCAATGTGTGCACTCAACTTCCAGAGTTAAACCCGTGTGTGGATTCAGCAATCTGCAAACATCTTCTCTGCAGAGTCCCAAACCAGGCGTTTTCAGCCCTTTACCGGCATATGGAAGAAACAGCAGTAAGCACAGGGAAATATCTGCTTCTAAATCCAAAACGCAGCTATCTAATAGAACGGTTGTCAATGTGTGCACTCAACTTCCAGAGTTAAACCCGTGTGTGGATTCAGCAGTCTGCAAACACTTTCTCTGCAGAGTCCCAAAACAGGCGTTTTCAGCCCATTACCGGCATATGGAAGAAACAGCAGTAAGCACAGGGAAATATCTGCTTCTAAATCCAAAACGCAGCTATCTAACAGAACGGTTGTCAATGTGTGCACTCAACTTCCAGAGTTAAACCCGTGTGTGGATTCAGCAGTCTGCAAACACTTTCTCTGCAGAGTCCCAAAACAGGCGTTTTCAGCCCATTACCGGCATATGGAAGAAACAGCAGTAAGCAAAGGGAAATATCTGCTTCTAAATCCAAAACGCAGCTATCTAACAGAACGGTTGTCAATGTGTGCACTCAACTTCCAGAGTTAAACCCGTGTGTGGATTCAGCAGTCTGCAAACACTTTCTCTGCAGAGTCCCAAAACAGGCGTTTTCAGCCCATTACCGGCATATGGAAGAAACAGCAGTAAGCACAGGGAAATATCTGCTTCTAAATCCAAAACGCAGCTATCTAACAGAACGGTTGTCAATGTGTGCACTCAACTTCCAGACGTAAACCCGTGTGTGGATTCAGCAGTCTGCAAACACTTTCTCTGCAGAGTCCCAAAACAGGCGTTTTCAGCCCATTACCGGCATATGGAAGAAACAGCAGTAAGCACAGGGAAATATCTGCTTCTAAATCCAAAACGCAGCTATCTAACAGAACGGTTGTCAATGTGTGCACTCAACTTCCAGAGTTAAACCCGTGTGTGGATTCAGCAGTCTGCAAACATCTTCTCTGCAGAGTCCCAAACCAGGCGTTTTCAGCCCATTACCGGCATATGGAAGAAACAGCAGTAAGCACAGGGAAATATCTGCTTCTAAATCCAAAACGCAGCTATCTAACAGAACGGTTGTCAATGTGTGCACTCAACTTCCAGAGTTAAACCCGTGTGTGGATTCAGCAGTCTGCAAACACTTTCTCTGCAGAGTCCCAAAACAGGCGTTTTCAGCCCATTACCGGCATATGGAAGAAACTGCAGTAAGCACAGGGAAATATCTGCTTCTAAATCCAAAACGCAGCTATCTAACAGAACGGTTGTCAATGTGTGCACTCAACTTCCAGAGTTAAACCCGTGTGTGGATTCAGCAGTCTGCAAACATCTTCTCTGCAGAGTCCCAAACCAGGCGTTTTCAGCCCTTTACCGGCATATGGAAGAAACAGCAGTAAGCACAGGGAAATATCTGCTTCTAAATCCAAAACGCAGCTATCTAATAGAACGGTTGTCAATGTGTGCACTCAACTTCCAGAGTTAAACCCGTGTGTGGATTCAGCAGTCTGCAAACACTTTCTCTGCAGAGTCCCAAAACAGGCGTTTTCAGCCCATTACCGGCATATGGAAGAAACAGCAGTAAGCACAGGGAAATATCTGCTTCTAAATCCAAAACGCAGCTATCTAACAGAACGGTTGTCAATGTGTGCACTCAACTTCCAGAGTTAAACCCGTGTGTGGATTCAGCAGTCTGCAAACACTTTCTCTGCAGAGTCCCAAAACAGGCGTTTTCAGCCCATTACCGGCATATGGAAGAAACAGCAGTAAGCACAGGGAAATATCTGCTTCTAAATCCAAAACGCAGCTATCTAACAGAACGGTTGTCAATGTGTGCACTCAACTTCCAGAGTTAAACCCGTGTGTGGATTCAGCAGTCTGCAAACACTTTCTCTGCAGAGTCCCAAAACAGGCGTTTTCAGCCCATTACCGGCATATGGAAGAAACAGCAGTAAGCCCAGGGAAATATCTGCTTCTAAATCCAAAACGCAGCTATCTAACAGAACGGTTGTCAATGTGTGCACTCAACTTGCAGAGTTAAACCCGTGTGTGGATTCAGCAGTCTGCAAACACTTTCTCTGCAGAGTCCCAAAACAGGCGTTTTCAGCCCATTACCGGCATATGGAAGAAACAGCAGTAAGCACAGGGAAATATCTGCTTCTAAATCCAAAACGCAGCTATCTAACAGAACAGTTGTCAATGTGTGCACTCAACTTCCAGAGTTAAACCCGTGTGTGGATTCAGCAGTCTGCAAACATCTTCTCTGCAGAGTCCCAAACCAGGCGTTTTCAGCCCATTACCGGCATATGGAAGAAACAGCAGTAAGCACAGGGAAATATCTGCTTCTAAATCCAAAACGCAGCTATCTAACAGAACGGTTGTCAATGTGTGCACTCAACTTCCAGAGTTAAACCCGTGTGTGGATTCAGCAGTCTGCAAACATCTTCTCTGCAGAGTCCCAAACCAGGCGTTTTCAGCCCATTACCGGCATATGGAAGAAACAGCAGTAAGCACAGGGAAATATCTGCTTCTAAATCCAAAACGCAGCTATCTAACAGAACGGTTGTCAATGTGTGCACTCAACTTCCAGAGTTAAACCCCGTGTGTGGGATTCAGCAGTCTGCAAACACTTTCTCTGCAGAGTCCCAAAACAGGCGTTTTCAGCCCATTACCGGCATATGGAAGAAACAGCAGTAAGCCCAGGGAAATATCTGCTTCTAAATCCAAAACGCAGCTATCTAACAGAACGGTTGTCAATGTGTGCACTCAACTTCCAGAGTTAAACCCGTGTGTGGATTCAGCAGTCTGCGAACACTTTCTCTGCAGAGTCCCAAAACAGGCGTTTTCAGCCCATTACCGGCATATGGAAGAAACAGCAGTAAGCAAAGGGAAATATCTGCTTCTAAATCCAAAACGCAGCTATCTAACAGAACGGTTGTCAATGTGTGCACTCAACTTCCAGAGTTAAACCCGTGTGTGGATTCAGCAGTCTGCAAACACTTTCTCTGCAGAGTCCCAAAACAGGCGTTTTCAGCCCATTACGGGCATATGGAAGAAACTGCAGTAAGCACAGGGAAATATCTGCTTCTAAATCCAAAACGCAGCTATCTAACAGAACGGTTGTCTATGTGTGCACTCAACTTCCAGAGTTAAACCCGTGTGTGGATTCAGCAGTCTGCAAACATCTTCTCTGCAGAGTCCCAAACCAGGCGTTTTCAGCCCATTACCGGCATATGGAAGAAACAGCAGTAAGCACAGGGAAATATCTGCTTCTAAATCCAAAACGCAGCTATCTAACAGAACGGTTGTCAATGTGTGCACTCAACTTCCAGAGTTAAACCCGTGTGTGGATTCAGCAGTCTGCAAACACTTTCTCTGCAGAGTCCCAAAACAGGCGTTTTCAGCCCATTACCGGCATATGGAAGAAACAGCAGTAAGCACAGGGAAATATCTGCTTCTAAATCCAAAACGCAGCTATCTAACAGAACGGTTGTCAATGTGTGCACTCAACTTCCAGAGTTAAACCCGTGTGTGGATTCAGCAGTCTGCAAACACTTTCTCTGCAGAGTCCCAAAACAGGCGTTTTCAGCCCATTACCGGCATATGGAAGAAACAGCAGTAAGCACAGGGAAATATCTGCTTCTAAATCCAAAACGCAGCTATCTAACAGAACGGTTGTCAATGTGTGCACTCAACTTCCAGAGTTAAACCCGTGTGTGGATTCAGCAGTCTGCAAACACTTTCTCTGCAGAGTCCCAAAACAGGCGTTTTCAGCCCATTACCGGCATATGGAAGAAACTGCAGTAAGCACAGGGAAATATCTGCTTCTAAATCCAAAACGCAGCTATCTAACAGAACGGTTGTCAATGTGTGCACTCAACTTCCAGAGTTAAACCCGTGTGTGGATTCAGCAGTCTGCAAACATCTTCTCTGCAGAGTCCCAAACCAGGCGTTTTCAGCCCTTTACCGGCATATGGAAGAAACAGCAGTAAGCCCAGGGAAATATCTGCTTCTAAATCCAAAACGCAGCTATCTAACAGAACGGTTGTCAATGTGTGCACTCAACTTCCAGAGTTAAACCCGTGTGTGGATTCAGCAGTCTGCAAACACTTTCTCTGCAGAGTCCCAAACCAGGCGTTTTCAGCCCATTACCGGCATATGGAAGAAACAGCAGTAAGCACAGGGAAATATCTGCTTCTAAATCCAAAACGCAGCTATCTAACAGAACGGTTGTCAATGTGTGCACTCAACTTCCAGAGTTAAACCCGTGTGTGGATTCAGCAGTCTGCAAACATCTTCTCTGCAGAGTCCCAAACCAGGCGTTTTCAGCCCATTACCGGCATATGGAAGAAACAGCAGTAAGCACAGGGAAATATCTGCTTCTAAATCCAAAACGCAGCTATCTAACAGAACGGTTGTCAATGTGTGCACTCAACTTCCAGAGTTAAACCCGTGTGTGGATTCAGCAGTCTGCAAACACTTTCTCTGCAGAGTCCCAAAACAGGCGTTTTCAGCCCATTACCGGCATATGGAAGAAACAGCAGTAAGCCCAGGGAAATATCTGCTTCTAAATCCAAAACGCAGCTATCTAACAGAACGGTTGTCAATGTGTGCACTCAACTTCCAGAGTTAAACCCGTGTGTGGATTCAGCAGTCTGCAAACACTTTCTCTGCAGAGTCCCAAAACAGGCGTTTTCAGCCCATTACCGGCATATGGAAGAACCAGCAGTAAGCACAGGGAAATATCTGCTTCTAAATCCAAAACGCAGCTATCTAACAGAACGGTTGTCAATGTGTGCACTCAACTTCCAGAGTTAAACCCGTGTGTGGATTCAGCAGTCTGCAAACACTTTCTCTGCAGAGTCCCAAAACAGGCGTTTTCAGCCCATTACCGGCATATGGAAGAAACTGCAGTAAGCACAGGGAAATATCTGCTTCTAAATCCAAAACGCAGCTATCTAACAGAACGGTTGTCAATGTGTGCACTCAACTTCCAGAGTTAAACCCGTGTGTGGATTCAGCAATCTGCAAACATCTTCTCTGCAGAGTCCCAAACCAGGCGTTTTCAGCCCATTACCGGCATATGGAAGAAACAGCAGTAAGCACAGGGAAATATCTGCTTCTAAATCCAAAACGCAGCTATCTAATAGAACGGTTGTCAATGTGTGCACTCAACTTCCAGAGTTAAACCCATGTGTGGATTCAGCAGTCTGCAAACACTTTCTCTGCAGAGTCCCAAAACAGGCGTTTTCAGCCCATTACCGGCATATGGAAGAAACAGCAGTAAGCACAGGGAAATATCTGCTTCTAAATCCAAAACGCAGCTATCTAACAGAACGGTTGTCAATGTGTGCACTCAACTTCCAGAGTTAAACCCGTGTGTGGATTCAGCAGTCTGCAAACATCTTCTCTGCAGAGTCCCAAACCAGGCGTTTTCAGCCCTTTACCGGCATATGGAAGAAACAGCAGTAAGCCCAGGGAAATATCTGCTTCTAAATCCAAAACGCAGCTATCTAACAGAACGGTTGTCAATGTGTCCACTCAACTTCCAGAGTTAAACCCGTGTGTGGATTCAGCAGTCTGCAAACACTTTCTCTGCAGAGTCCCAAACCAGGCGTTTTCAGCCCATTACCGGCATATGGAAGAAACAGCAGTAAGCACAGGGAAATATCTGCTTCTAAATCCAAAACGCAGCTATCTAACAGAACGGTTGTCAATGTGTGCACTCAACTTCCAGAGTTAAACCCGTGTGTGGATTCAGCAGTCTGCAAACACTTTCTCTGCAGAGTCCCAAAACAGGCGTTTTCAGCCCATTACCGGC